>NW_012267405.1:1953833-2029975 GCF_000151885.1 Dipodomys ordii
TTTCTTAAGTCCTGTTAGTTTTGTCATATCACCTAACATTTTGGATTTAGCATCCACTTATCAGGGAGACCATGTACCGTTTGTCTCTTCCTTCTTGGCTTACCTCGCTCAACATGATTCCTTCTAGCTCCATCCATTTCCCTTAGAGCAGATATTTAAAAGATAAAGAGAGCTGTGAATATATTCCTGACACTCCATAGAAAAGCTTGAATGACACGATGAAAGCCCTTTGTGTCATCTCAGAGCCGGCCTGGCCAGGAAGGGAGACTGCTTGAGATTCTGGAGGGTATTTGAAGGCAGAGCTAAGAGAATTTCTAGTAGATCTTTAGGAAAAGATTAAAAGCCAGAGGCAGTGGGAAGATGGCCAGACCTTTTCTGACATGGGAAGACTGAGGCTATGAAGAAAAGGAAGGTTGCTGAGGAGAAGCCGCATCCCCCTGCTACACCTCTCAGGGGACCATCATGGAAAAGACAGAGGCCGGCAGTAGTGTTTCCCACTTGTAATCCCTGATGCTTGGGAGGTAGAGATAGGAGAATCATAAGCCAAGGCTGGCCTGGACAGTGTTGGAAAGACCCTATCTCTAAAATAATCACATACAATAAATAAGAAACGTGGCTCAAGTGGGAGATACTGGGTACACACACACAGAGGCAGAATCCTTTGATGGGGAAGACAGTAGTAGCTGGAGAGAGGGCAGAGCTGTGTGTGAGTGAGTGAGGATAGCTGTGGACAGAGAAGCAAAGTCCACAAGGTCACAATGCCAACCACACCAGATATGGTGAGGAGGCTGAAAATGGAGATCCAAAGCCAGACTGCTCAGCCCTCCCTTCATGGGGGCGGGGGGGAAGACATCTTCCCTGAGTCTCACATGCAGGGCGAGGGGTCAGATTTCTGTATCTTCCTCCTCTTAGAAAAGCCACGAGCCCTGTCAGGAGGGGCTTCTCCAGACCTCATCTAATTTCTCCTTGAGGTCCCTATCCCATACCATGGCACTGGGACCCAGGGCTCTCATTAACATCGGAGTTGACCACATACCAGTCCACACCACGTGGGTGCTGTGGGCGAGTTCTGCTGCTAGGGTTGAAGGGGCTGGTCCCTGAACCTCCCTTCCTCTCTTCCAGCCTCTGGCTGGCTGGCTACTTAAAATAAATCAAGGGTCCACTTTGGGCTCTCCCAAAGGAGCAATGGGCTGAGGGTAGGGCGGGATTCACAGCTGGCCCCACCGGCCTTGTGGTGCTGAGCTGGCTCTGGCCACGCGGGAACCTCATAAATACCAGCAGCTGGAATGTCCTCAGCCAACCCTGAGCCACCTGGGCAAGCAGCTGGCACACCTTCTGGACGAGTGGCAAGGCTCACTGGCCAGGATCCTGGAAGCCCGGCTCTGCCTGCCAAATGCCAGCCCATCTCTGCAGAAAAGCTCCCATTTTTGTCTGCTGTCCTTCCCACCCCTCCCCACTTCAATTCCATCTTTGAGACAAGGTGGTCAGAGCTGGCCCAACCCAGGTGTCTGGAAATGAGGTTCGAACAAGATTTTTTTGAATCTCCCCCCTCCCCCCCCACTAATGACTATTCTCCATGAGAATTCCATTTCCTCTCTGTAGGAGGCTTTCTGCACAGAGAGGGTGAGAAAGAACTCAGGGACAGCAAAACTATCCTGTTAGCCACATGTCTTCAGACCCTGCCACCCCATGTTCGGTGCCTCTTCCCTCCTTGCCCACCTCACCTGGCCTGTTCTCAAAGGTTCCATGACTTCTCCTGAACAAGGGTCACACATCCCCTTACCCAGATAGCTAGCACTGGCCCCTTCTCCTGGGTCTGTTCACCTCCTGTTTTCCTCTCGGCCCCTCCTTACCACCTCCAGCCCCTCAGATTTCTTCTCACTGCCATAGTGCAAGGCAACTTGCCCTGAATTTTTTTTTTTGGTTGTAGGACTTGAACTCTGGGCCTGGGCACTGTCCCTCAGCTCTTCAGCTCAAGGCTAGTGCTCTACCACTTGAGCCACAGCGCCACTTCTGGTTTTCTGAGTGGTTTAGTGGAGATAAGAGTCTCATACTGCTTTTTTTTAATCTATTTCATATTTAATATCTTTGTGATTGATTGTCTCTCCCAAATCAAAATGTGAGCCGCTTGAGGACTTTGTCAAGTGATACTAATTTCTATACCTTCCTTCCACCTCCTTCCCAAGGCAGAGTATTCTACATGCACCTGAGTGCATGCACGCATGCCCGCATGAATGTACACACATGTGCACACTGGTATTCTAGGTGCCTGGTGAGAAAACTATTCAGAGAAGAAAATCTTGGCAAAAATACATACTCTGATAAAGGACTTGTGCTCTAAGTATACAGAAAATGTTTAAAACCCAACACCCAACTTGCAAGTGAGCAAATGATTGGGATACTTGCCCAGAAAAGGTGGACACAAGATGCACAACAAACGTGAAAAGATGCCTCACACCCTGTTAGCAGAGAACTGAAAACTGAACAACAATAAGACAGCATTGCACACTTGGTACACTAGCCCAAATCCAGAACACTGACACAGCAAATGCCGAGAGGGCGTGGAGTACCGGGAACACTCGTCTGCTGTTGGTGGGCGTGCAAAGTGACACAGTCCCTTTGGAAAATAGTTTTCTGCTTTCTCACAAAACAAAAAATTCTCCTACCCATAAAGATCCAGCATTTGCACTCCTTGGCACTTATCCAAAGAAGTTGAACACCTACTGTCCACACAAAGATCATGCACAAATGCTTATAGCATCTCTGTTTATAATCACCAGGATGGAGAAGCAACCCAAAGGTCTTTCAATAAGATAAAGCAGGACACACCACACAGTAGAACGTTAGTCAATAATAAAATATGGGCTACAAAGCTGCATTTTTCTAAGAGAAAGAACCCAGCCTGCAAAGACTACATGCTTATGATTCCAGCTAAGTGACATTCTTCAGAAGGTAAAACCAGATGGCAAGAAGGTCAGAGTTTGCCACGGTTTAGGTTGGAGAAAGGATCAATAGATGGAACTCAGGGGAAATTTATTCTATTTTATACTTTATTCTATTTTATACTTTTTATTCTGTATACTCTATTTTATATTTTAATCTGTTCTGTATAAGAAGTAATGATGGATACATTATACATTCATCCAAACCCATAGCACACAGTGGACAAATTATAAACCAGAGTGTAAATTACAGACTGTACTTTAAAATAATGTATCAATATTGCTTCATCAGTTGTAACCAATATACTTCCCTAATGCCAGATGTTAATAAGAGGAAATTACTGTATAAAGGGCCTTTGTAAGAGCTCTTTGTACCTTCTGCTCAAGTTTTCTTTTAACCTAAACTTCTCTTTAAACAATTGAGACATAGCTAGAAAACAAGTTGTCCATTTGAGGTGATTATGTGTCTAATAAGTAACTAATTGCAAGTAAATGAGTATAAAACCAGCTGCACTTGCTGTACACCAGACTCACTCTCAGAACCTCACACCTATGACTTTGTTTCAGCCTTACAAGAATTCTGAGGTGTCTCTACATTTTAAGGTGAAGAGTTTGAGGACCAGAGGGTAGCATGGCTGGCTCAGTTCCAAGGTTCAACCTTGTGTGTGTGCATAGTGACAGTATTGGTGCTTGAAAATCAGGGACAGGGTGCTGACAGGGAGCAGGAAAAGGCCAAAGGGGAGAACTTAAAAATCCTAAACCATACACTCTGTGAAACTAGACTCTATGCTGAAAGAAAACCATCTTGGATGGTAGACATCACAGCCAACCTTGTAAGCTGCATCCTGACACAACAAAGCAATTAAATAGTCCTTGAAGAATCACTCTAGCGATTCTAATGTACAATCTCTCTAGTGATTGTAAGCACCCCTCAGAGGGTGCAGAGTGCATCAAGAAAAGCCCATGAACTGCAAATATCCCTTAAGAAGCTCATGCTTCCTCTTGAATGTATACCTCTTCTTTTAATACAGCTCTCTCCCAGTTCCTCCTTTGTCTGGCCTTGGATTTCTTTCTCTGATGGTGACACACACAGTGGAGATCACTGTCTGGTCTCTTGGGGACCTCCCCAGCCTTCCCAGGACCTTCCCCAGGTTGCTCCAATTGTACTGACACCGGTCCAGCTTCAAGATGGCAGACATACTGGGTGACATCAAACAGAATTGGACTTCAACCGCACTCCGAGCCCCAGACGTTATTGCAAGGCAAAGTAGCCAGCCCAAGCTGAGGATGGCAGGGCGGGAGGGGAGGCTAGTCATGGGACCACAGAGGGCTTTTCCTTCCAGCTCCTCATTCTCTTCCTTGTCTACTGTGAACATCATCTTTGTGCTAACTTTTTGTCACTGTAAGGAAATACAACAACTTAAAGGAAGACGAGGTCTCTGAAGTACCAGTCCATAGTCATTGGCCACATTGATTCTGGGCCATTGATGAGCCGAGCAATTTGGTAATGATTTTTCACCTCCTGGCAGACAAGAGCAAAGTACAACCCTCAAAATACAGTCCTCAAGGGCATTACTCCCTCCAGGATGTACTATAGCTAAACCACTTTATCAGATTTTCTAGAACCTTCTACAAACACTGCCATCAACTGGGACCCAAGCTTTCAATACAAAGGGGAGACAGTTCATATCCAACACCTAACATCCTTGCCTCGCTTTCTTCATTTGAGAAGACTGTGAGAGTCTGGACCTCTTTTAAATAAATACTTCCGTACCATTACACATGGCATTAAGGATGATTAAACTCAGACTAAAGGCCAAAGTCCTGGTACATGCTTGTAATCTGGTAATCATGGGAGGAAGATGTAGGAAGATTCAGAGTTCAAGGCCAACTTCTACAGAGTGAGACTATTAAAAAAAAAGATGGGGAGATGTAACAAGTGGTTTTCTTATCTGAGTGAAATGTAAATGTATACTTCACCCAGAAATTTTAATGTAAAATATTACATTTCCTGGAGAAAAGGCGGCTGTGTCCTAACCACAGGACTACAGTGGGCTACAATGGGGCTTGTCCTGCAGATTTGGATTCCTCTTGGTCTGGCTTTGGTCTCCTTGCTGCTCCTAAACTCCCCGATGATCCGTCCTCCAGGGGATAAAGTTCTTTGAGCTGCAGGCTCCATGTCTTCTGTCAATCTCATGCTTTTATCAGACTCTCTGTAAAGTTTCCTATTCCCCTAAAACATTGCTGGTGAGGAAGACTCACTGCTGTGAGGGTCAGTGACCACTAGGGGGAGAGGCCTCCTAGCAGGGCGCTGTCCTCCTCAACCGGGAAGCCTGCTCTGTAAAAGGAGCGGTGCAAGACAGAAGGCCATATGTAGATGAGAAACTGCAGCAGAAACAAGGCTGGTCAACACAGCATTGCTGGAATATGTGATGTGCACATCCACAAGCACCGTCCCAGAGCAGGTGAGACAAAGCCCCTCAACCCTTTGCTAAAAATCATTTACAAGTCACCATTACCAATAGACCAGCCAGCAACTCAAGAAGCTTAGGCAGGGGGGTCAGGAGTTCAAAGGCAGCCTGGGTTCCACAGTAAGGCCCTATATCAAAAGACTAAAAAACAAGCAAGCAAAAACCTACCCAACACAGAATAGACCCACCAGTGTATAGTTACTTAGTTGCTTGGTTTCTTTTGTATTTTAGTGAAGATCTTCAGTTGTATGTTTTTGTTGTTGTTGTTGTTGTTTTGTGCCAGTACTGGAGCTTGAACTCAGGTGCTGGGAGCCTTCTGTGAGCTCTTTTGCTCTAGGCTGGTGCTCTAACCACTTGAGCCACACCTCCATCTCCAGTTTTTTTTGATGGTTAATTAGACTTTCCTGCCTAGGCTGGCTTCAAACCTCCGTCCTCAGATCTTAGCCTCCATATTAGTTATGAGGACAGGCATGAGTCACCGGCACCCAGCTCAGCTGTATGTTTTTAAACAATTGTTTATCTCCATTCTTCGGGTCTGGAAATCACTAGTATGCGGGCTCAGGCTCTCTCTACTCTACTTTAATCACGGCTTAGAGGCTTTCAAGTGCTTTCAGCTGGATACCAATTACAAATTCTGCCTGCCTGCAGCTGGTTTCCACACTGGCCGCAGGTTGAAGTGCTGAGTGTAGGGTTAGCCGGGCCAATGGAATACCCAGGGGTCAAGGAGGAACTATCCCGGTGTCCCATGGAGTGATGGGGAGAAGTTGGGGGGGGGGAGATTTGAGAGTCATACCTTCCTCTAGCTGTGAGGGGCTTGTGCAGTAAGTGTGCTGGCCCTGGGACTTGAACCCAGGACCTGGGCGCTGTCCCTGAGCTTTTGTGCGCAAGGTTGCTGGCTCTTTGCCTCTTGAGCCACAGCTCCACTTTCTGGCTTTGGATGGTTGGACTTTCCTGCCACGATCCTCACTCAGCTCTCCGCGCCCCCCTCCCCGCCCCCCAGTAGCTAGTGTTGCAGGTGTGAGCCTCTGGCTCCTGCCTGAGCCTCCCCCCACCTTTAGAGTTACAGTGTAACGAGGAGTTTTCTAAAAGCAGTCCTGCAGCTGAGATGGGCTGCTTCCCCACGGCGAAGCCTTGGCTCTGCTTGATAGGCCCGGCAGTCTGGCCTTAGGACCAACCCTCAGGAGCTGCTTTTTCTCCAGCTGCGGAAACGTGGGGTTGGGACGGGGGAGGGGGGGGAGGGGGTGTGGGGGGGAGGGGGTGTCCCCCACTCCCCCAGGCCTCCCAGTTCAGGCCTGTTCCCCCTCACACACCCCCGCAGAGTCCCCGGGGGCCCGGGGGCGCCGCCTCCCCGGAGTTCTAACAAAGGCTGCGGAGGCCGGGCTTCCACGCGCGGCCGCCTTCGGGGCGGGGGAAGGGGCGGGGTTTGCCGCCGGCCCAGGTTAAAAGGGAGGCGGAGCGAGCGACTGGGCGAACTCGGCGCCGCTTCCTTCGAGGCTCCGTCCCGGGGCGCCGGAGCGCAGGGGCGATCGGCGCGGAGAGGGGCCGCCGTGGGGAGCCCAGTCCCTGGCCGCCGCGGACTCCTGCCGCCCAGGTAAGAGCGCCTCCCGGACCGCCCGCTCCCCCCCGGGGGCCGCGGGGCGACCCGGTGCGCGTCCCGGCCGCCTCCCGTCCCGCGGGGCCGCCGCTGCCCCGCTCGGATTCTTGGGATTCCTGGGGCGTCCTGGGATCCCGGGCTTCGTGCTTAGGAACGCAGTGAGGACGTGCGGCGGACGGCTTCCCCCTCCGACGGGGCGCCCGGCCCGGCCCGGCCTTGATCCTGGGCTGGAAGCTGGGCGCACGGCTTCCAGGGGCGCGCGCGCCCGGAGCGCCCCGGACGCGAGCCGGGGCCGCGGGGCTGGGGGATGATGCCCCCTTGGCTGTGGTTCCGGTGGTGGGACGGGATGCGCTCGAGGTGGAGGGAGAGGGGGGACCCCTGGGGAGCAGCACCCCGTAACCCCAGAGCGCACAGCCTGCGACCGGCTTTGGTACCAGGACACTTGTCCCGCTGTTACCCGCACCGGCGAACCCACGGGTGGGTCGTGTGTGCCAGGTCCCCCCACTCCACGAGACCCCCTTGGAGTTGAATCCTACTGTAGTAGAGTGAGCCCCAGGAGCCCACAACTTTCAGGCCCCAAATCACCCCCAGTCCCAGGCAGAATCTGGGGCTCCCCTGCCGTTGTTCGTCTGTGGATCCGGGCTGGGAGAGAAACTGTCTGTCTTGACGGAGACCACAACCCAAGCAAAGCAAGCAACAACTGGAGGGGGGGAAGAGGGGGTCTGGATGGACAGACAGCTGAGCCTGGAGGGGGACAGGGCTGAGGGAGTTCCTTTCCTCCATGTAGTAGGAAACCACTCACGCTGAGCGCAGGAAAGATCTCCCTCCGCCAGAACATGCCCCAGATTCGTTTTATCCCCCTCACACAGAGATGTTAAAAGCAGCCCAATCTTTACTTTTTCCAGAAGAGGAAAATGCTTAAGGTCCGGGCTACTGGGATGGGCAGTGTGGATAGAATCCATCTCTGCTTCCTTATTCCCGAGCCTGCCTCTCCCGAAGGAATGTCTCATTGATGATGTGTGTGGGGGTCCTGGGCTTGATCTCAGGGACTTGTTTGTGCTCTTGCTCTGCTTGCTGGCTTCCAGTCGATGTCCTATCGACCACTCCAGTCCGGCGTTTTGTTGGTAGATTGGAGATGTAATCCCAAGAACATTTCTGCCCCAACCGGCTTGATCCTCAGATCTCAGCCTCCTGCGGAGCTAGGATTATAGATGTGAGCCCCTGGTGCCCCATTTTATTTATGCCATCTTGTGTACTCCACTTATGTGGGATGGAAGATAAAGAATTCATCTCTCTCGTCAGTTCTTGGATGAATACCTGACTCACTGGACAGACCCTGCGTGTGTGTGTGTTGGTCCTGGGGCTTGAACTCAGGGCCTGGACTTTGGGGCTCACGGCTTGTACTTTATTACTGGAGCCACAGTTGTGTGGCTCTTTTCTGTTTTTGTTGTTGTTGTTAATTGGAGATAAGAGTTTCACAGACTTTCCTGCCTGGGCTGTCTTTGAATCTTGAGCCTCAGGTCTCAGTCTCCTGAGTAAGCTAGGATGATCTTCCTGCCTTGTCTTTCCCCCTTCTCTGTCCCCAGTGTGCGGATGACCATGACAGAATGCATACATCCTTTGGGACCTGCTGGCTCTCGGGGCTTTCCTCAAGTGGACCAGCTCTCAGTGCTCTTTGTGCATGCGTGCATGCATTTGCTTGTCTTCTTGTGACTTTGTGTAACTCCATCTAAGGTCACTTAGCTGTTAGTAGCAAGCCAAATAGAAAACTCTGATCTGAAGACAGAGCCTGCATTTGTCCTTATCTATTACCCACCATGTCAATGCTTCCAAGAGACTGTGAGTGTGTCCCTGGGCCCCTTGCCTGACCTCTCGCGATGATTTCCCAAGCCCATGCCCTCTGACCTCTGGATGACCAGCTTGGGAAGTGTTGTGTGAGGGAAACATTTTCTGTCCTCTGCACCTGACAATCAGAATGCTCACCAATATCCTAGAAAATTCCTCACCATTTATGGAAATTACTTTATCCCAAATATACACGAAAGTCGAGCTTTACACAAATGAATCCTCGATACTTCTCACTGGGTCTTAGCATTTACATCAGTGTTTACAAGCAATGTGTTTGTCATCCTCTCTCCCTCCCCCCCTCCACCCCCCCCTCTCTCTCGTCCGTAGTGGAGCTTGAACGCTGGGCCTGAGTGCTGTCCTTCAGCTCTTCAGTGCAAGGCAAGTACTCTACCACCACAGCACCACAGCTGGCTTTGAACTGCAATCCTCAGATCTCAGACTCCTGAGTAGCTAGGATTACAGGCGTGAGCCACCGGTGTCCTGCTCCTTTCCCTTTTTTTTATTGATGCCTGACACCAAGTCATTTCACATCTCTATATATTTCAGTGTGACAGCTAAAGGTAGTAAATAATTATGACACCATTATTACACCTAATAATCAACATTTCTTTGATATTTTAAAGTTTTCCATCTTTCCCCTAAATGTCTTAGAGGTGGAGCCGAATCCTGTTGCATTGTACAATTTCTTTTGGTCTTTTTATCTGCTTCTCACCAAGTCCCACCACAGAGCGAAGGGAGCTGAGATGCACATTGGTTTTACAGTAAGGATCTTGAAGAGTTGAAATGTTGACTTGCAGCTGATTGACTTGGTGGCTGGTGAGTCAGCTGCTTCCTGAAGAGTCCAACTTGGCTTTGTTCCTTTCTCTGCACTTGCTATCAGAAATGTTTTCGTAATCATTTAGCACTTGACATCAGCGAACTGAAAAAGCAGCTTGTTGCTTTCATCTAAAGTGTTTCATTTTCGTTTTGGCTTTTCTTTTTTCTTGGCACAAGCAAGGGTTTGAACTGCGGGCACAGCACTCACGCTGCCCACTAGGCAGGCTCACTTACTACTTCAACCACTGCTCTGGTGATTTTTATGATAGGGTTAGTTATGATAGTACTGCTGCCCTACTGCCGTTGTTGTTGTTGTTGTTATTTTTGCCATGGGCTAGCCTGGACTATGCTCCTCCAATTACACTTCCTGCTGTAGCTACGATGATAGACAGGCACCGTGGTCTAGGTAGCTGTGATGGGGTCTGAAGAACTTTCTTGCCTTAGATGGCCTCAATTTGCAACCCTCCAATCTCAGCCTCCTGAGTAGCTAGAATTTTAGGCATGAGGAGACATTGTGCCCAGCTCAGCCAAAAAAAAAAAAAAGATCCTATCACTTGAAATACTTTTGGTAATATGGTTAATAACAGTTAATCCCCTGTGCTTGTGGGCTCTGCATTTTCAGCTTTGACTAATCAGGGATGGAATTACTTTTTAAATCTGGAAAGTTCTAAAATTTGCCATGTACTGTGTGCTGTGGTACATGCATGAGAATGAAGTGATGTGTCGGCATCGTATTAAGTATTGTGAGCAATCCAGGGATGATTTAAAGCGTCAGATGGCGCATATGTGGGTTATGTGCCAACACTGCCGTTTGCACAAGGGCTTTTGGTCTTTGAGGCAGGTCCTGGCCTCAGTCCCTCACAGAGGCTGAGAAACAACTGTGTAATATTATTTCAAATGGCAATATGTTTTCTCTTTCGTTTTTTCCATTGCCAGTATTCATGCCAGACAAGCATAGACAGCTACTCTAGTTGTTACCAATGAGTTGATCAGGGTCCTTGTGTCTACTCAGATGGAAATCATTGAGTAGCCCTGAACTCTTGAATGCCCTCGGGCTTACAGGCCTGGCTGACAGATTCAGAGGCTTATAGCCTCCTAGCTCTTGAGAACTAGATATTTAGCACTCTACGGCATAGACGCTGGAGACTTACGACCCTGGTAACCAGGCTAGAGGCTGGGTGTTGGGTTCTAACTGCCAGCAGCCCAGCCCTGGGTGGTGATAACATCCTTGGCTGTAATAGCAGTGCGTTTACAGCAGCAGTGAGTGCTAGCGAGTGCTGCAGCTCCTAGATCTTGCGAATTTGGACCCTTGGCCTTTACAGCAGGTGGTGTGGCAGTTTCTGAGTCCCTGAGTGTTAGGATCCTTTGCAGCTCCCAGGAACACTTGCAGAGACCAAGGACTGCAGTCTTCCCGCTCCTGCCTTCTGCACCTGGGCACTTAACCTGTTCTCACCTGCTGTATCCCTCCACCACACTTCAGATTCTGGAACTCTTCAGCCACTGTGAGGTTGACGGCCGCTGCCGCTGTACTGCTGCTGCCCCACTGCCACTGTTGCGTCTGAATGTAGCCGCATGAGCTCACTAGACTTGGTATTACAAGAAAAGCTATTTGGGAGAAGCGTTTTGTTGGGCCTAATGCTGAACGCTCATAGACATCACAGGAGGATATCTCTTGCCTGATTGGCAAAGTGAGCTAAACAGCCTGGTTATAGAGCCAGGAGGGCGGGTGTGGCATGGTCATGGCATGCAAATAGAGGATTGTACTTGCACCAACCACAGCATGGCTCCCAGTTTCACCAGTTACGGGCTTTGTGTAGGGACCAATCACAGGCCGCCTTGCATGAGGGCTAATAACTGGTCCCACCTTGCACCAGTCACTAGCTCCTAGCACTCCTAAAGAGTGCTCCCTCTCCCATATTACTGAGAATCACTGTAAGGTCAACGAAAGCGCGTTGCAGCCTCCCTTCCCTGGAGTGCTGTCTTCCAAGGCTGGAACATGCGTGAAACATCGTGACTGGGGCAAGGCCTCCTGGAGCAGGATTCATGGCTTCCATTGCAATGGTCTCTACAGCTGGAGTGTTTTCAGAGTAACAGAAAGTGTCCAAAAGGGCTGGTTGTGGGCTGGGAAGGTGGCTCAGTGGTAGAGCGCTTGCCTTGAATGCTCAAGGCCCTGGGTTTGATTCCTCAGCACCACATAAGCAAAAAGAAAAAAGCCGGAAGTGGCGCCGTGGCTCAAGTGGTAGAGCGCTAGCCTTGAGCTGAAGAGCTGAGGGACAGCACCCAGGCCCAGAGTTCAGGCCCCACGACCGGACCCAAAAAATAAAAAAAAATAAAAATAAAAAAGGGCTGGGTGTTGCCATTGGAAAAGGGGCTGCTTGAATGGCAGCCTTTGGGGAAGGCTGATAGTAAAGACTCAGAGCTCAACAAAGCTAACATTCTCAGCAGCTCGAAACAGTGCTTAACAGCACTTAACAACACTTAGCCTCAGCTCCAGTGCCCTAGGGACATAGGTCTCACTCTGTATGCCCCAGACAACAATTCTCCCTGCCACCCTTCGTGTGGCCAGGATAATGTTAGCCTTATCTTCTGCAAATACAGTGACATTTCCCTACAAAGTGTACACCTCATGAGAAGGTAACATGCCAACCATTCATGAACAATTTCATGTATAGTTTCTTTATAGTGTCTTTATACATGGATCCATGAGTCTTTCCCACTCCTTGTCCTGATACACCATTGGTGGACATGGCTTTTCGGAGGGCAGGACTCAAAGGTAGTCTTCCAGATACTTTTCTAAAACATTTTGAACTAAATATAAGCATAAAGTTGAATAACATACACTTTTTGCTCCTTTTTTTGGTAGCATAGACTACTATTAAATTCCTTCCTTCCCTCTCATCCTCCCTCCCTCCTTCTGAACTCTCTCCCTTCCCTCCCCTTCCTCCTTCCTTTTTCTTCCTTCCCTTCCCTTCCCTTTCTTTCCCTTCCCTTTCAGCATTTTGCTGGTTAGTTAGAGATGGAATCTTGAAGATGTTTTCTGTGAAGGTTGGCTTTGAGCTTTGATCTTCTAGGTCTCCATCTTTTATAGCTAGATTGCAGATAGGAGTCACCAGCATCTGGCTTAGATTTTTTTGTGTGCTAGCTCTGGGGCTTGAACTCAGGACCTAGTTGCTGTCCCTGCGCTTCTTTTGCTCAAGGCTAGTGTTCTACCACAGTGCCACTTCTGTTTTTGTTCTTAAGTAGTTTACTAGAAATAAGAGTCTCATGGACTTTCCTGTCCAGGCTGGCTTTGAACTGCCATTCCGAGATCTCAACCTCCTGAGTAGCTAGGATTACAGGTGTGAGCCACTGGTGCCTGGCTAGGATTTTTAAAATGCAGGTATGTGAGTCCATGCTTAAGCACAGAGGAAGTGCTCACAAGGAGCTTGAATGGTATTCTAGACTAGGAAATGGCACGTGCAATAGGAGGTACAACCAAATGCACACCAGCCCGGTGGTGGGCCGGTGAGGAGGTGTGGCTAAAGTTCAGCGTCGCAGGCTGACGTTGGTCCTTGTTATGCTGAAGAGAGCAGAGCCCTCCTACTGCTGGCAGTGTGAGCCATGCCATGTCTGGAAACGCAGTGAATACTAGAATGAGTCTGAGAACAAGACCCCGAAGAGACTTAGCACCAATGCTGATCAACAACAAAGGTCCTGAGAAAGCCCATCCCCTCAGTAAGAAGAAGCACTTTCAGGTGAATTCAAGCAAGGCACAAACATGATGAAAAGAAAAAAAAAAAAAACACAAGAGTTTATTCAGGTGAAAGTGTGGAACGCTGCAAGGTGACAGGCTCCGGCAAGGCGCCAGAGCCCTGACGCCGAGTTTGGCTGGGGTTTTATTCCTGTGAAGGTTAGGGTCGGGCTGCCGCCTCTTGCAAGAATTCTGGTGTGTAGACTGACTGCTGTGCATCTGCGCATGCCCCACTTTGCTGTGGCCACTTGTGCACCCACTTGTTATAGACATGGAGCAGTCTCCATCCGAGGTCCTGGGCACTTCAGGCCAGAAGGTCACCCACCGTAGGGTTATGGTTCCTGCCCTCTGCCTGTGTGCACTAAGTGATTGGGGGTGGGGGGGGAGCTCTGCCATACAGACCTCTAGGTGATCAGGACTTGGCACTAGCTCATCGGGCCTCAGGAATTTTACCATCGTCTTTCTTAGCCCTTTTAGGTGGACTTGCTACTAGAGGATCATTTCTTTGAAGGTCAGGAAAGGCCGTCCTGTGGGCAGATCCATGTCCATTTTTCTGGAAACCCAGGGAGCTTCAGCTTGCCTCACCTTTAGCCTCTGCGGGGAACGGCCTGGTCAAAACAAAAATTCCACTCAGAGCCAGAGGTGGACTGTGGGGAACCTCGATTAGTCACAACAAATTATGCCGACAAAGGCCTCTTTTGGGAGGCTGAAAAATATTCAGCTTGGTCTGGCTACCTTCTTCCCACCTCATTGTCCTCCCCACATTCCTGCGCTTGACCAGAAGTAGCTGCACTCAGGAAGAATCCTTGGCCAAAGGGACCAGGCAGGCCTGGCCAAGCCTGGTGTCAAAGTGTCCATTCTCAGGTGGTCATCCATGTCCCAGACACGTCCCGTTCACCCAAGACAAGGCTCCTGCAAAGGAATATGCTTCCTGTGGCCATAGCAGAGCCTAGGATCCTACTCCGTGGTGGGCCTCAGGCCCAGCAGGAATCCCAGAATCCCATGCAGAAAGGATCCTATGGAGCACCCCATTCACCCCCAAGTCTGAATCAGGTAGAGATGTCAAGTAGAACATTCTTTTTGGTGAGAAACTTCTACTGAGCTCCAGGCCCCCGCTGCCCTGAGCGAGGGCCCCTGGCTGTTCAGAAAATATCTTTGCTCAGGTGACTTCTACGTGGACAGAAGGCCTTGTGGTAAAAGGGGAAGAAATGATTCCCAAGAAAAGGGCTAGAGCGGCCCCAAGGAAATCTCAGTGCTCAGGCTTTTAGGGAATGGGTTTTTTCATGTTCCTTCTCAGGCAGACCTGACACCATTGTGGGTAAGGCAGTTTAACTGTTTGATGACAGCTGAGATGTTTTATTTCTTTTTATGCTATTACTGAGGCTTGCACTCAGGATCTGGGTGCTGTCCCTGAGCTTTTCCCCTCAAGGCAGTAGCGCTCTACCACTTCAGCCACCGTTCTACCTCTAGCTTTTTAGTTGTTCATTGGAGTTAAGTCTCACAGCTTTTCCTTCCTGAGCTGACTTCAGGCCTCGATCCACAGATCTCAGCCTCCTGAATAGGCAGATTACAGGCGTGAGCCACCGGCACCTGGCTCAAACTTTTTACAACAGTTCGAACAAGTAAATATTTCTTATTTTTCCCTGAAGCAGTTGTTTTTAAGCATAGATTGTTGCTGTTTTATAGATGAAATACTAAGACTTAGAAAACCAAAGTGCTCCTGAGGTCCCTGAGCTAATCAGTGGTTGAAATGAGATTCGATCTCTGTGCCACATGACTAGAGAAGCCCCAGTCCATGGCACTCCTGTCAATGGATAGGTAGCCAGCCCCCCTGCAATTCGTGGAGGAAAGATGTACCAACGGGCAGCAAGTCCTAGCTACATGGACGAGTCTCTCCCACCCCATTGGGGTGTTCATTAGCTTCAGCTTGCCCCACTTCAGCTGCAACAGGCCTAAATCATGGGACCACTGTGTCCTCAAACAGATTGACCTGAATGAAAGAATGTGGGCAACCGCCTAGTCACAAACCAGCCTGGTGAGAAAACACATTGGAGACACATTAAGCCCTTTCTGATCTGTGCTAGTCCTAGCCAGCTCCTTGGCAATCCTTTGATTTTACCCATCTGTCAGCTACCTCTGTCCCTAGGGTGTGGGCCCTGGTATTGTCCAGCCCGGAAGTGCTCAGGCCTCCCTGGGTGGGGATGTTTCCGTGGAATATTCTCCTAGGTGGGCTTCTTCTTGTGAGACAAATCCCCGCCCCTTTACCCTCCTCCCCACACACATCCAGGCCTAGGAAAAAGTTCAGTCTGGCTGTGTGTGTGTGTGTGTGTGTATGTGTGTGTGTGTGTACCAGATTCTCTGCCTTCGTCCCCTGTGTTCTGCTGATCCAGTTGGCAGACTCCGTTGCTTGCACTCAAGGTTCTGGAATTCCATGTCCTGGGGTGATGCAACTTCACTGGAACAGAGAATCCATCCTCTTATATCTAACCACTCTCGGGACTAAGGCACAGATTTGTGTCTCTAACTAGGTCTTCTCTTTCTTTCTTTCTTTCTTTCTTTCTTTCTTGCTTGCTTGCTTGCTTGCTTGCTTGCTTGCTTGCTTGCTTGCTTGCTTGCTTGCTTGCTTTTTTGTGCCAATACAGAGACTTGAACTCAGAGCCAAGGTGCTGTCCCCTTTAGCTTCACTGCTAGCTTTTTGCTGCTTAATTGGTGGTAAGAGTCTCGGGGACTTTTCTGCTCCAGGCTGTCTTTGAACTTCAGTCTTCAGGGCTCAGCCTCCTGAATGCCTAAGATTACAGGCGTGAGCCACAGGCACCCAGCTATCAATTTCTTTCGTGAAATAAAAATCTCTGACCAAGGACGGGCAGATTAGGTTATGGAAAAGACAGAGGCATCTTCCAGATGTCCTCAGCTGGCCAGAAAGGACAACAGGAAACATTCACTCCCAGTCTACTGTGTTCAGGCATCAGAAAAGGCTGGAGACCTGGAGTACTTCTGGTGGGAGTGGCGGGCCCAGTGTGCACAGGCCACACCCAAAGCCCCCTGGTATGCCTGGAAGACTTTTCCTCCTGTGGGTTTGGATAGATGCCAGTACGGAAATAAAAATCTTACAAAAACAGCCAGGCGCCGGTGGTTCACGCCTGTAATCCTAGCTCCTCAGGAGGCTGAGATCTGAGGATTGCCGTTCAAAGCCAGCCCAGGCAGGAACATCCATGAGACCCTTATCTCCAATAAACCAGTAGAAAACCAGAAGTGGCGCTGTGGCTCAAGCGGTAGAGCACTTGCCTTGAGCTGAAGAGCACAGGGACAGCGCCCAGAGTTCAAGCCCCACAACGACCAAAAAAAAAAAAAAATCTTACAAAAACAATAAGAACAAGTAGAAAAGGGCATGAAGACATCCCCAAAGCCAGCAATATGGGCCACAGAAATGCTCTGATTTTTTCTGGTAACCAGAGTCATAGTAGTTAAGATAAAATACCGCTTGGTCATTTTATTTTTAGGAATTTATCTGAAGATGACTCACACTTTCAGTAACAAATATTTCCACTTTTACAATGTGTACAGCTGTGAAAGATGTAGAAAGGTGATTGTGACCAACCTGGTACTGGTGGCTCATGCCTGTAATACCAGCAACTTGGGAGACCTGAGGATTGAAGTACAAAGCCAGCTAGGGTAGAAAAGTCCCTGTAACTCTTAATCTTCAATTAACTAACAAAAAGTCAGAAGCAGAACTGTAGCTCAAGAAGTAGAGTACCAGCCTTGAATGAAAAGGTCAACTGAGATCACCAGGGCCTGAGTTCAAGCCCTAGTATTGGAACAAAAAAAATGTGATTTGGATAAATCATCTGACCAAATGTTGTATAATTAGAAATGATTAAAGAATGGTTAGTGGATGTATTTTCAATATTCCCTCCAACAGCAAAAGCAGTTTATGAAACAATCTGTAGAAAATGACTCCCATTTTTAAAAGTAAATGTGTACAGAGAAAAGACTGGAAGACTATTCGATAAGCCTCCAAATGCTAAATTTGATAGTAGTTTTCCCCAAGAGTATTATTACAAAATACTTCCTTCCTTTTACCAGTTTGCGATTTTTTCTGATTTTTATTAACAACTTGTGTAACGTTTACAATAAAGTAGAGGTAGGGGTGAGGAATCATTGAGGCTATGTGTGTGTATGTGTGTGTGTGTGTGTGTGTGTCCCTGTGTGTCTGCCGTCCCTCCATCCATCCATCCATCCATCCATCCATCCATCCATCCATCCATCATGGGGCTTGAACTCAGTTCCTGGGAGCTGTCTCTGAGCTTTGTTGCTCAAGGCTAGTGCTCTACCACCTGGAGCCACACCTTCACTTCTGGTTTTTAGGTGGCTAATTAGAGATGAGTCTCATGGACTTTTCTGTCCGGGCTGGCTTTGAACCACGATCCTCATTTGAGTCTGGTATATTACATTGAACCACGATCCTCATTTGAGTCTGGTATATTACATTCTCCCCACCCCTCAACACATACACTAGATTTTTGGCAACCTCAGCTTATGACAATTATTATTATTATTATTATTATCATTGTATTGAAGAACAAGGACTGGCAGCATCACTGAATAAGTAGAGTACCTGCCTAGCAAGGACAAAAACCTGAGTTCAGACCCCCATACTGCCAAAAGAAGTTTAAGAAAAGTAATGAGTATCTTATATTTTAAAAAAAATTCCCCTTTCCATACTGTACCTGAATTACTGCATTGCTATTGGTGTGCTCTGGGGCCAAGATTATGTAAAATAATGGTTATTTGGACAGGAAAAGGAGAACCTATCAGTGATAAGCTAGGTGATACGCAATATCAAACTAAGTAACTAATGGCCATGCCCTTGATAGAGCCCAACACGGGGCAGGAGAGACAAAGGTACGAGTCACTTACAGGTGCTGAAGGCAGAGCTTGCTGCCTGAGACAGGAGCACACAATTTCATCATAGAATTGCTGCACAATCCCAAACAGAAATTGTTTCTTTCTAGAAATTTTCAGGTTCACCCCGTGTAACTGAAGCTGTGCATAGGACGGCATCCCTGTTGATCAGAGGGGATGTCTTATGATGTTAGTGGTTATAAACTATTCTGTTTGACTTGGCAATTTTTTATTTATTTTTTATTTTTTGTCGGTCATGGGGCTTGAACTCTGGGCTTGGGCGCTGTCCCTACACTCTTCAGCTCAAGTCGAGTGCCCTACCGCTTGAGCCACAGCGCCACTTCCGGTTTTCTAGTGGTTTATTGGAGATAAGAGTCTCACACACTTTCCTGCCCAGGCTGGCTTTGAACCATGATCCTCAGATCTCAGCCTCCTGAGTAGCTAGGATTGCAGGTGTGAGCCACCGGCGCCCAGCTTGACTTGGCAATTTATGAGCATTCTGTCTTTAATCTGAAAATAAAGCAAAGGATAAAGGGGCAATGTAGAACTCTGGACAGTAATCTCAGCTCTTGGAGGGTGGATGCAGGAAGTTTGCAAGTTCAAGGCTGGCCTAAGCTATATAGCAAGCCTTTCTCAAAAAAAAAAAAGCGGGGGGGGGGATGGAAACAGGCACTAATGGCTTATGCCTATAATCCTAGCTACTCAGAAGGCTGAGATATGAGGATCACTGTTCAAAGCCAACTCAGGCAGAAAAAACCCCACAAGATTCTTTTCTCCAATAAACTACAAAAAAAAATAAAAGCTAGTAATAGAGCTGTGGCTCAAGAGGTAGGGCACTAGCCTTGAGCAAAAGAAGCTCAGGGACAGTCCCCAGACCCTGAGTTCAAACCCCAGGACCAACACACACACACACACACACACACACACACACACACACCAGTTCTTCAGAGGGAAGAGGAAACACTGTAGAAGACGCAAAATCTCCCTGATTCAAGTCAGGTCACCTTGACTGGGACTTTCAATCCTGAGTGTTCACTGATGTCTTGTGGCTCATGGAACTAGACCATTGGCCAGAAGTTCTCCTGCTCAGGAGCAGGTATTAAATGAATATATCTATTTGATATGGAGAGGGAGGGAGGGAAGAGAAAAAGAGGGGGGGGGCTTGCTAAAGTTGAGTTGGAGTGCTGTGTTCCCTGCTAGGATCTCTTTTAAGGAAATTGGTGGCCAAGAGGTTTGGGAACACAGAGACTCATGGGACCAGAAGGTTAGGTAGGAAGGGAGATGGACAGGAACATAGATCTAGAAGAACTTTCCATGCTAAGCCAAGGAGGGCGAGGTGGCTGAGCATGTTGCCAGGGTCTGTGGCCCAAATCCTTCCCTAATGACCCTCTCCTTCCTCTCAGGACGTGCCTGCTGCTTCTCCTGCCTTGTCCCCCCCCCTGCTCCGGCCACAGGACAGGGATGGAGAAGCATCCGGGCCCCCACCTCTGCGTCTGCTTGGCTGTGCTCACCCTCCTGCCCTTCCTGAGCCTAGGACAGTACGAGAGCTGGCCTTACCAGTTCCAGTACCCCGAGTACTTCCAGCAACCGGCCCCTGAGGAGTACCACCAGCCCCAGGTGCCCTCCGACGTGGTCAAGATCCAGGTGCGCCTGGCAGGCCAGAAGAGGAAACACAACGAGGGCCGCGTGGAGGTCTACTATGAGGGCCAGTGGGGGACCGTGTGCGACGATGACTTCTCCATCCACGCCGCCCACGTCATCTGCCGGGAGCTGGGCTACGTGGAGGCCAAGTCATGGACGGCCAGCTCCTCCTATGGCAAAGGAGAAGGTACATGGCTCTGTGTTCAAGTTTCGGTTTAGGACCAAGTGTGGTCTTGGGCAGGTTAGGCTACAAAGGAAGCTGTCATGGCTGTCGGAATACATTCCTGAGCCATGGAGGAATGGGGAGGGGAGGCCCCTGGCAGAGGTAGAGAAAGCACATCATCCTGACCCTTCCAGGACCTGCTGGGGTGAAGTTCTCAGGAAGCCAGGATGACTGGTGACCCCACGCAGGGGAATCTATGTTTCCAAGCCACATATCCTGGCCAAGGGCTGTGCCAGCATCCCAGGGGAAGTCGTGCCTTAGGCCAGATCCCCAAGGCTGAACATCTTCCTCCCGCTCACCAGAGCGCCCACAGGCTGCTGTTCTACCCGTGTGGATGTCATTGGGTTTGGTTTTGTTGTGTTGTGCCAGTACCAGGCCTTGAACTCAGGGCCTCGCATTCTTGCTTGGCCCTTTTGCTGAAGACCGGTGCTCTACCACTGAGCCATTCTTCCACTTCCAGCGTTAGGCTGATTAATTGGAGATAAGAGCTTGACAGATGTGTCTTTCCTTGGCTGGCTTTGAACCCCAATCCTCAGAACTCAGCCTCTTGAGTAACTAAGATTACAGGCATGAGACAACGGTGCCAGCTGGATTTCACTGGAATTCATTGGGGTTTTTTTTGGGGGGGTGGCGTGAGGGGAGCTTTTTTGTGGGCTAATCCTGGGGCTTGAATTCAAGGTGTGGGTGCTATCTCTGAGTTTCTTTTGCTCAAGATTAGCACTCTACTACTGGCAACTCCACTTCTGGCTTTTTGGTGGTTACTTGCAGATAAGAATCTCATGGGCTTTCCTGCCTGGCCTGGCCTTGAACTGCAGTCCTCAGATGTCAGCATCCTGAGTAGCTAGGATTAGAGGTGTGAGCCACTGGTGCCTGGCTGATTCGCTATTTTAACACTAACATATTCTCAGGAACAGAGCTGCTTCAACTTCCTCACCTTTGATTGGCTTCTTCTTTCCACCCTTGTTAGATTCAAATCAGTGTATCTAAAAAGAAAGAGTTGTAAGAGCTTAGAGAAAGGCCCTGAGTTCAAGTCCCAGCAAGTTCATGCATACATGTGGGTGCACATACACACACACACACACACACACCACATAAACACACACATATACTAGGAAAGTTCCAGAGGGAGCAGGTCTTTCCCACCTTCTGACTTTTACAGCCATTGGATCCAAGATGGCTCTACACCCCGCTGTCCCCTATTCTTAATCTTGAACAGCCTCCATAGCCTTGATGGGCCAAGGACTTGACATTCAAGTGGAGTTTCATCTCTGATCTTTCTCTTCCAAGAGGTCTGTTAATTTGCTCACACACTCTTAGTTTGTCAGCGCAGGCATTAATCTTAGAGCAAGTCAGTGAAAAGAATAAAATTAAATCTTGCTCCTATTGAATGGCTGCTTTTGTCTCAACGTGAGCCTCATCTTGTGCCCTGAGTGCTGCTCTCCTCAAAGCCAGCTGCATCTCGCTGCCTGGACCCATGCCGCATCCTCATGGGCAGACCTGGAAGATGGCTGCTTAGAAATCTGGGTACTAAGCATGTAAGGAAAAGACAAAGCAGCCAAGCACTGGTGGCTCAAGCCTGTAATCCTAGCTACTCGGGAGGCTGAGATCTGAGGATTGTAGTTCAAAGCCAGCCCGGGAAGCAAAGTCCATGAGACTCAACTCCAATGAACTACTTTGAGCTATGGATCAAAGTGGTAAGGTGCTAGCCTTGAATAAAAGAGCTCAAGGATAGCAACCAGGCCTTGAATTCAACCCCACAGCCGAAAAGAAAAGACAAAGTATTAGTACAAAGAGAGGTCCAAAGTGTCCCAGGCCAGTGATATCTTGAACTAAGTACAAATTTCATATCCACCACCTATTGGCTGGAGCATATGTAAAAAAAAGGATTATTGGCGGTGGAAGCCATTGAAGGAGAGTGACTCCTTTAGTACTCCAGGACCCTAACTTCACACACTTCTTACCAAGAAGTAAAGCCCACCTCCCAGAGCATCTATGTTTTATAGCTTTGCACAGTCCCTTCCCCCTCCCCCTTTTATTGTCACTTTTGGTGCCAGTGTTGTTGGTCCTTGAACTCAGGGCTAGGGGGAAACTGTCCCTTAGCTTTTTTGCTCAATGCAGATGCTCTATTACTTGAGCCATACCTCCACTTCAGGCTTTTTGGTGGTTAACTGGATATAGAACTTCAGGGATATTCCTGCCTAGGCTGGCTGTGAACCAGGGGCTTCAGATCTCAACTTCCTGAGTCGTTAGGATTACTGGCATGCAGCATCTCTGCAGTCCCTTTAAAGGTTCACTGACCTGCTTCCCGTTCCCTAGCTAACCTCCTTCTGGCACTGGAGCAGAGTAGATGGACTGAGGGAACAGCTTCTTTCCCCCATCTGCCCTCCAGCAGCTCAGCTGCAGACGGTGCGGAGGGAGAGGCCCTGCTGGGGAGGTGGAGGTCTCTTCTGTTGCTAGTACTTAGCCAGACAAACACGGGCTTGTTGTAGAAACCAGCTATCGATTTGGGAGCTTGTGTTGCAGGGAAGCCTGACGACTTGGAAACCTGCCCAGATTGAGAAACCAGTTGCAAAACCTCAGCCCAGATGTTTTCAATCAACTCTTTGTTCCCACAATGCTCTGAGATACTCTCCTTTGAGCCCCAACCAGTCAGCAATCAGCGCAGACACGACCTAGGCAGGCCTGCAAGGCAGGAGATGGACCCAGGGGCCTCTCTGACCTGTAAGAGCCTTAGCTTCCTGCTTCAGTTTTCTAGCTTCTATCGTGGGAGTGTTTCTATCTGCTCCCCCCATCCCCCTTGCATAGTAGAATCAGTCATTGGTAGACTAAAGAAAGAGAGGGTAAACGCTGTGGGTCCTAAGACCTGCAAACCCTCAGGAAAAGCTTCGCATTTCCTTGAGTTCACCTCCTCATTGCTACCACTTTTGGCCGCCTAAGGGCCAGCAAGAAGACTAAGCACCTGCCGTGTGCTATTTCTCCACAGTACCCACCTCTGCAGGTCAAAGGGTCACTTCACTGGTGGGAAAGGGGCTGTCACCAAAGTCACGAGAATAAAAAGTGGTTGACCTAGATTTAACTACAGCTTATACTCCAAGGTCCCGACTCTTTCTACTGCACCACACGACTTCCGGGTGTAAATCTGATTCCTGTCTTCAATGCGCTCTGTCGACCTCCTTCCCCAATCGCATAAGCTCTGGCAGGGGAATCTGGCAGTTCAGGTCTAGAGGCCATGTTTTCCATCGATGGCCACCTGTGTCTGCCAAAGGTAGAAGGAAATTCACTTTCCATGTAAAACTCGGGTGTCCGCAACACCTGAGCTGCACTGACCTTCCTCCGCTCCCTTCAGGGCCCATCTGGCTAGACAACGTCCACTGCTCCGGGAAAGAGGCAACCCTGGCAGCCTGCACCTCCAACGGCTGGGGCGTCACCGACTGCAAGCACTCAGAAGACGTCGGCGTGGTATGCAGTGACAAAAGGATTCCTGGCTTCAAATTCGACAATTCGTTGATCAACCAGATAGAGGCAAGTCAGGCGCTCTTTTCTGTTTGTGCCGGCTATGCAGGTGCTCGGCCGCCAAGCTAAAATCAACACCCCCTCCCTTTCTTTATGTGAAAATTTGTCTTCTTCCATGTAGCACTTGTATATGTAGGGTATGCTGGCTGCTGTCCCTTAGCTCTTTTCTCCCAGGCTGGCACGCTACCACTTGAGACACAGCTCCACTTCTGTCCTTTTGGTGGTTAGTTGGAGATAAGAGTCTCATGGATTTTCCTGGCTGAGCTGGCCTCAAACCTTGATCCTCAGATCTCAGCCCCCTGAGTAGCTAGGATTACAGTTGTGAGCCACTGGTACCTGGTAAGATGCTTGTCCGTTAAGCTAGGAAAATGTATTCATCATGAGTTGTTGTGTAACAACTTGATCCCAGTTTTATGACATAACACGCCAACGTTATTATTACCATCTCACACTGTTTCCCAGGGTCAGGAAGCTGGGACAGCTGAACTGTTTGATCTGCTCAGACTCTCTCATGAAGATGCAGGCAGCCTGTCAGCCGTGGTGGTGATTACTGGGAGCTGACTCGTGTTCTTGTCAGGCCAGGCTTCTTGTAGAGTAGGCTAGAGCCCTCTGTCCCTCTCTCCATGGTCTCTGCACAGGCTGTGAGGGTCCTTGAGACACCGAGTGAGTGATCCACAGGAGAACGAGAGAGGCAGCCCCAGGTACAAGCCATCAGTCGCTCATAACTTCACCTTGGAAATGATATACCATTATTCCTCAAGGCAGAGGTCACTGGGGGCCCTGTGGGATTCTGACAGCTCCTGGGAAATTGTCCCTAAGTCCAGCTAGAGACCGTAGTCATCTTACAAATGCAGATACTGGGGTCTTCTCCTTGACCTCCTAGGGGAATTACCTGGATTTTGTTGGTAGTGGTGGTGGTGGTCATGGGGCTTGAACTCTGGGCCTGGGCGCTGTCCCTCAGCCCTTCAGCTCAAGGTGAGCGCTCTATCACTTGAACCACAGTGCCACTTCCAGTTTTCTGAGTGGTTTATTGGCGATAAGAGTCTCACAGACTTTCCTGCCTGAGCTGGGTTTGAACTGTGATCCTCAGATCTCAGCTTCCTGAGTAGCTAGGATTATAGGTGTGAGCCCTGACGCCCAGCTATTACCTGGATTTAAAAAAAAAAAAAAAAAAAGGTGAAACCATCCCAGATGGTTTGGAGCCCCAGAGAACATTCTTTCCAGACTGGGGTCCACCGCAGTCTCCAGAGTCCCCAGAACAAAGCATGCACACTGGGGACTGGTCCAGCCCTCCAGGAGCATGGGAAGGAGACCATCCTCCAGCTGGAGGAATGAGGCCTTACTTCTCGGCCACAGCCTCCAGGGGAGCCACATTCGTGGTAACACAGTCACCTCTTGTGATTGTTGAAGACCCAGCAGAAATGGCCGCCCATCACTTCCTAGTTAGGCCTGGCACCACCTTCCTCCCTTCCTTAGTAACTGGGTATTGCTGACGATAGCTTTGCTTCACTGTGGAGCTGATGGCGTGGGGAGAGGGGGGCTGGCTGGTGTGGTCCAATTTCCCAGACCATGCCATAACTACTTGTCACAGCCTTATATGGAATACTTACTAACATCTATCTGCGCATGTCTCATCTCTCCGATGAGATGAGAAGGAAGGTTCTGGAAGGCAGGGCCTACATCTTAATCATCATCATATCCAAGAGATAAGCAATTCTAGATACTTCGTGGAGACACTATCTCCAACTCCTAGACTTTCCTCTTCCGAGAAATCATTTTTCTCCCAGAAATAAATATTAGACTGAACAGTGGTAAGAAATAGCAAGTCCTCCCTCCACAGTGTCACCTGCCTAAGAGGACACTCAGCAAGCGCATGGACAATGGTCTTCAGGATAATCCTTGTGGAGCGCCAGGATCCTTGGCATAAGAAAGGTGTTACTAGTTAAAGGAAGATAGGCTAAATGCCAGTACCTTTAGAGTTGAAAAATAGATGAAGATTCATCTACCACTAGAAAAACAAAATATTTCTGACAAAGGCTACTTCTTGAGCATCTACTCTGAACCAGTTTCAGTGCTTAGCAACTGAATAGAAATGAAGATAGGCCCCATCACATGCAGAGCCTCAAGGGAGTAGAAAAGGCCTAGACAGTCTGAAAAGAAGTTTGTGAGAACTTTCTTTCTTCTTTTTATTTTTTATTTTTGTCTGTGATAGGCTTGAACTCATGGCCTAGGCACTGTCCTGAGCTCTTTTGTTCAGGCTAGAGCTCTATAACTTTGAGCTACAGCACCATTTCCGGATTTCTGGTGGCTAATTGGAGATAAGAGTCTCATTGATTTTCCTGCCCAGACTGGCTTTGAACGTCAGTTCTCAGATCTCAGCTTCCTGAGTAGCTAGGATTATAGGCATGAGCCACCAGTGCCCAGCTTTTGTGCAAACTTCCTTGTTCTTGCAAGGACTGAGTTCCTAATATGAAAGAGAGGCACTTGCCTTTACCCTGAGCACTTTTGAGGGCCAGTTGTACATACCATGGTCTGGGACAGCAGTTAGAAAGGAAGCATGGCCCTTAGGCCTGGGAAGATGTGACCTGTGCCCCGGGAAGGCTGGAGGCTCACACCAAGGCCACATGGACAGGTCCTAATGAATTTACAGTAACCTTGAAGAAGAAGCAGTCTTTCCCATCAAACTAAAATGTCTCCATCTTGTAACCAGTCACCACTGGATACTGATGGTTCCTGGTACGGATCTTTCCTGGAATGAGTTGCTTCTTGACTTCAATTGTAACTATCTGTGTGGATTGTGATGAGCCAGTCATGTCAGGTATATAAATCTTTGTCACAGGAGTTAACGAATAGATGCCAGTTTTCAGCCAGTCATGTTGAGAAGAAAGTGCATCTTTGCCTCCAAAAGAACAGCTTCTCCCTACCTCCCCCAGGAGGGTCCTTTTACTGATGTTCCTAAGGTCCTTGTGTTACCTCATCATCCTGGTAACAAGTTGTAGAAAATTGTGACCTGACTTCTTAGCAGCAAGAAGGGATGACCTCACCCCCTTTAGTTTAGGATAAAAACCGAGCAGACCATGCCACCCCGTGTGTCTGCCTGTCTGCCTCGCCCTGGGGAGAGTGGCAGACCACCCTTCTGTGCATGCCTCAACCAAACCTCCGCTGTCTCTTGTGCACCTATTCATTTTCTGACACCACAGGGTCGTTGTGTGTTCCCAACAACCCAGTGAGCTGCTGGGGCACAGATCTGGTTTGGAGGGCTGAGTGACCTCTACACACTTCATGTTTTCCTAGAAGCTCTGTTTCCAGAAGCTCCTCTTTTTTTCCCCTGCCATACAGGCAGGGGACCAGGAGCCAAGATAGGGCTTCCTGATACAGACACAGAAGGAGCTTCCAGCGGCAGGGCCATCCCCTGGGACCTGCCTTGAGTGTCTATTGAAAGGAGGTCATTACAGACCTGGCCTGATGGGGAGTCCCCCCTCCCCGCCCCTCCAGAGGATGTTTGTGGGTTGCTGAGGACTTTCTCCAAAATACCTCATGGAATGCCTGTGTTGGTTGTTTAAGTCATTGGAATCATTTTTTGTTGACTAAAGACATAGCCCCATTCAAAATTGTTGTGGACAAGAAGTGACGTAGCTTTGGCGGACCTGTAGTTAAGTGGTGTCATAGAAGGCTGAGTAATGTAACCCCAGGAGAAAGGTGACTAATTTAATATTCACCCCGCAGATGGTCTCTAATGACATGCCCACAACTCCATGACCATCTACCCACCATGTATCAAGAATTAATTGGAAGCCAGGTGCCAGTGGCTCATGCCTATAATCCTAGCTATGCTGGAGGCTGAGATCTGAGGATCACAGTTAGATTCCAGCCCAGGCACGAAAGTTGTGATACTCTTCAACTAAGCTAGAAGGGTTAATCAAGGGTTAATTCATTAGTTAATCAAGAGTTAAGGCATTTGATTGACAGCATCCAGTTTGGATCTATATATTCAGAACCATTCAAGCATGAAGGGTGGTCAACAGGGAAGTGTCCCTTAATGCTCTCTCTGGCCTGTGACCCAGCTGTAAACCCATGGTCTAATGGAGGTGATAGAACATTCCTATCTCTTCCCACTCCTTCCTTACAGAGTGTGTCTGAGCTCTATGACCTTCATCCTCCTTGACCTCTGGAGGTCAGGGAGAGCTCACAGACTTGTAGATGGCCATACAGGCTAGTGCTTTCCCAGAGTGTACTAGAAATCTCCAAGCAGAGACTGAAAGAAAACTGTAAGTGTGGACTAAATGCGTCCCCTCTCTGGTGGGTACCTACCGGAGCATGAGTCCCCGAGTCTGACTGATGGAATTTCACTTAGTCCTCCACAGTGCTACCGAACCTCAATGATTTCCTCTCTAGAGGCCAAAGAGAGCATGCTGTATTCTAACCAATGACCACAAGATTGTTTCCTCCTAGGAATTATTTTTTTTTTCTTTTTGACCATTGTAAGATTTGAACTCAGGGCTTTGTATTTGTGAGGCCTCCTTTGAACCATGCCCTTTTTGCATTAGGGAGTTTTTAGATAGGGTCTCTGGTTGATTACTTCTACCTGTGCATCCCTCTAGCTTGAGATGAATGCATGTGCCACCATACCCAACACAATTTACCCACCACTTCCAGGTCCTCATTCCCAGGCCCAGTTGAAGGCCTGGGTTCCAGTCCCTCAGACGCTGAGCCCTGCAGCTAGCTAGCTGTGTGTCCAGAGAGGCTAGCCCTGCTGAGGCCTCCAGTCACGGCGCTGCAAACAGACGTTTGGATGCATCTAGGGAAAAATGAGTCTTGAGTCAATTATCAAATGTTTTTTTAAAAAAAGAGGTAGGCAGGAACAAACAATGAAATGTGTAATACAGATCGTTTATTAAACTTAGAAACCAGAGCTTCCACCAACCCCTCCCTGCCCCGGCTGTACCTCAGAGCCTTTTAAACCCAGAGGCTTTGTTTCCTGTCTGGGGGCGTGTGAACCAGCTGGGAAAAGCATTAGATAAGGACTGATGACAAGCGCAGATGGCCTTTGAAGCAAACCTGCTTGCTGGCAGGGTTACACGTGGCCATGTAAGGGCCGCAGCAACAGATTCTTGTTGTCACCCTTCCCCGACTGTCCTCCCACTCACTTCTTAAACGTTCTTTTGCAAAAAGCTGTTGGAAACCCCAGGCTGGGAGATTTCCACGTGGCTCATCTCTGACTGACCTCCGAGTGTCGGCTTCTCCTGTACGACTGCACACACCCCAGGAGGCCAGAGGAGCCAAGCCGAAGGGAATGAGGACAGAGCTGGGGCAGGCCATGAATGCCCAGCAGCCGGGGCAGGCCAGGTATGCCCAGCAGTGGGAGAACTGGGCACCCCTGCCCACCTTCCACACTTTTACATTCTTCTAGAAGGATGTTGCAACCTGAAAAAGACTCTTTTTTTCCTCTCACCTCAGGACTGAGGCTGCTTTAATTTCTTTTTTAATTCCACAAGTCCAGGTTTTTATGACTAGCAGCTGCCAAATGTTTCAGCCTTCTTGGCCGATAATCTGGTGGCATCAGGAAGCGATCTTTAGAGAGAATTCTAGAAACTGAGTCCTTCTCATTGTCTTTTCCCCAGGCACAGGGAAGGCCGGTGTGCCAGGCCGTAGTGGGAGGTGGAGGAAAGAAAGGGGGTCTGCCTTCTTCTCTCTGCAACGTAGAGAGTGCTGCTCTCCCTAAGCCCCCTCCCATGGGGCCTCCTCTCCCTTGGCTACTGCAGAATAGCTGGACACCTTTCCTCTGGTGTGAAGAGATGTCATCACCCAAAGTGGATCTCAGTGTCTGAAAAGCAGAAGGGTGTCTGTGAACAAATCTCATGCACATCCTAGCAAATTCAGAAATTTGGTTCCTCTCGAAGCCAGCCTCAGACCATGATCCTCCTATCTAGCCTCCCAGGTCACTGAAATTATACATGTATATTACCACACCTAGCTGAGAAGAGAATAGAGCTAGATCAGAGGGAAGTGTGCACAGTGGAAGTGGAACTGAACTGGTGGGAGAAAGCTTCTCCTTGCTTGTGGTGACAGCCTCATTCCGTAGAACAGGCTAGTGTCATGCCTATCACAGGGCTAGTAGTGTCCCACCTGGCTCTGCTATGGGTCCCACCCCATCCCCGTGGAGCCAATGCAAGGATCCGTCATTGATTTACTCAGGTTTTTTGCTTTGTTGGGGTTTTTTGGTACTGATACTGGGACTTGAACTCAGAGCTTAGATGCTGTTCTTTAGCTTTTTGATTGTTGTTGGTTTGCTCAAGTTTGGCATTCTACCACTTAAGCCACATCTTCATTTCTGGCTTTTTGCTAGTTAATTGGAGATAAGAATCTCACAGACTTTCCTGCCCAGGCTGGCTTTGAACTGAGATTCTCAGATCTCAGCCTCCTGGGTAGCTGGCATTACAGGTGTGAGCCACCAGCACATAGCTTCACTGGAACTGTAGCTGATCGTTTGGTCCTATGTTGGACACAAAGATAAGAGGATTAGTGAAATGGACAGTCTTGCCCTCCTGACCTTACTGTCTTGCTGTGGAGAAAGATGATCTCAAGATGCACGGCTTTGCTGCCATGGTGATGGTTGTGGGGAGAGATCTTGTGTGGTAGATGGTCCGGCCCCCTGGGCTTTGCCTGATCTATGGCCTCAACACCCAGCCAGGGTCCAGAGCTGTAGCTGCTGCTGCTGCAGGCTAGGGAGGCTGGTCGCTGAGCAGGCATGGAGCTGGCTTCCTGCCCAGAGCAGGATCCTCCCACTCTCCCCAGAAGCAACCTCTGTTACCTACCCAAGTGCATCCAGATTGGAAAATGCAACCGGGAGCCTTTGATTTTTCCATCACCATTGCAAAGCTCCTGGTTTCTAAGAGGAAGTCCAGACAGACACAGTGCTTCCCTCTGGTGATGTCAGCATCACCTCAGCTCTCCACACCATCCTACTCCACCCCCTCTCCAGCCAGGCAACAGAAGTTACAGAAATGGAGCCAGACATGGTTAAAAAATACATGCCTGTGATCCAGTACTTAGGAAGGAAGAGGATTGTGAGTTCGAGGCCAGCCTAGGCTACATAGCCAGATCCTGTCTCAAAAATCCAAAACAATTGCAACAACAAAATCTCCAAGGCCTTATTATCCTAGATGCTCATGCTGCTCATGCTAGTGGCTCATCTTAGCTACTCAGGAGGCAGAAGTTTGAAACTAGCCTGGGCAGACAAATCCAAGAGACTCATCTCTTAGTAGCCAGGAAAAAGCCCAAAGTGGAGATATGGCAGCAAGAATATGATGCCTTGAGTTCAGTGTCAGCACAAAAGAAAAAAAAAATCACTGAAATGCCTTCCTTTCTTCCCCTTCGTCCATCTGTCTCATCAATCTTTTTTTTTTTTTGGGGGGGGGCGTGGTTGTGGGACCTGAACTCGGCCTGGGCGCTGTCCCTCAGCTCTTCAGCTCAAGGCTAACGCTCTACCACTTGAGCCACAGCGCCACTTCCGGCTTTTTTCATTTTGCTTATGTGGTGCTGAGGAATCGAACCCAGGGCCTCTGGCATGCAAGGCAAGCGCTCTACCACTGAGTCACCTTTCCAGCCCTGTCTCATCAATCTTAAGGCAGGCTCTTAAACTATGAATTCTGATTTTCTGGTTACAGTGTGGCACATCCACACTGCTCACAGACAATACCCATCTTGCATCTAACCTGGGCGGAGGAGCAGATCATTATCTAATCCAACCATGCATCCAGCCTAGAGTTTTGCTGGTTAACTGAAGATCCCTATCTCAACCAATAAACTAGATATAGTGGTACACACCTGCATCTCAGCTCTGAGGCAGAAATAGTATCATGGTCCAGCAATATATCGGAACCCACTGGCATCAGAGAATGGCAGCCTGCTGTATGAGCAGAGTGTACAGGTGCTTCTAACCGGTGGCACATTTTACTAGCCTGGCAGGATAATGATGTGCCTTCCACCCCAGCCCCAGGTTGCTTTCTCAGTGGGAGGGCCTGGGCTGCTAGTAAATTATGACTTCTCTAACAGAGAGGAGGAGAAAGGAGATTGGCCTTGCCAGCATGCCTTAGAGGGGTGATTTACTTGACATAGAGCTTCTAGGAACCACAGGAAATAGACACCAAGGGCCTCTTTCTTCCTTGTTTTCCTTCTCCTCGCTTATTCCTTGATGAAATCTCCAGCTGGACTTTACAAATAGGTGATGGAATTTACAAGTCACTGGCAGATGCTACACATCTTGAACCACATCCATTCAGATGTAACTCAGGGAGTCTGGGTCCGAGTGCTCCCTCCTGTCAGCCCTTCTTTCCCAAGCCCATGAACCGCAGCAGCACAGGGCCCTGGCCCAATGCTCTGCGGGTTTTCTTGCTGGCAGTGGGCGCTGATCCCTCCCAGGGCTTCAGTGGAGTGCTGGGATAGGATGAGACCTATAGAGGACAAGACGAGGGGGTGGGGACTTCATTTTGAGCTAGCGAATCTTCCAGAGAGCCCTGCATTAAAAACGACAACCGTGCTTCTCTGTCGACCTTTCAGATCTTCTCTTTCAGAGCTAAACTTCTGGGGGGAAAAAAAAGCAAATTTAAGTCCTTGTGGTTAGGGAAGGATTCCACAGCAGTGAAGTAGGAGCGAGGCCGTGCGTGTGTGCATGTGGCTTCTAACCAGGACATCTGCCAGCAGCTGGGGGAGCTGGGAGCTTGCACGTGGGCGGGGTGCGTGCCACCCCACCGAGGCTTTTCTGCTGCCTCATATGGGCCCCAGTTCAAAATGGGCAGGAGCCCCAGCTCAGTGCTTTTACAGACACGGTCCCCTCTGCCTCACAGCTCCAGGGGGTGTGGCCTAGGACTTTCGTCCACAGTGGGAGGCAGGACCCCAAAGGGGCCACCCAGAAGTTGAGACCCAGGCCCCACCCCTTGTGGGTCACCTTCAATGCCAGGCCTCACACAGGACAGCCTCATATCCATGAGGAGGAAGGCTGCTCAGTGGTCCAGTGCCGCAGCCTGGACCACAGGCACAGAGTTAACCTGCTGATTGGCTATCAGAACTTTAACAAGCTATGAAACCTCACCACGTTCTCTAGTGTTTTCACTAGCCACCTCCTAGGTTGTCCTGGAAATGGACATTGAGTTCTAGGCACAGGGCCTGGTATGCACTTGATTGGCATTTGATAAGTGGGAGCCACACTTAACAGGTGACAGAGGTAGGCAAGCAGCCTGCCAGGGTCCATGGAGAAGTGAGACGGTGGTTTTGCTGAATGAATGAATGAATTCAAGCCCTATAGAACAGGAAGGATTTGGTTCCATCAAAGGACAAGAGGACACCTCCCATCTTGGTGGAACCAGTGGGAAGGTGGCTCAGTGGTAGAGCGCTTGCCTTGCTGTTTTGAATTCCTAAGGCATTGGAGAGAACACGTCTCTTTCCCTCTCCTCCATCCTGATACACAGACACCTATACCCTCAGACACTCCTGCCACATCACACACACCACCACCACCATCATCATCAGAGCCACTGATGTAGACCCACCCATACCACCTCACTCTGCCCACGATCATGCACACAGACGCATGCCAACACTGGTACATAAATTCATATACACATGGATTCACAACAGACACACACACAGATAGAGCCACACACACACCACCATGCACACCACAAGCATGAACGGGCTGGTGATCCCTGGGCTACATTGCCTGGAACCCGGGCACAGGTCTTCCAAGGAGACCTGTCCATCAAGAAGAGAGCCTTCTGGCAGATGTGTCTGCGTACTCTGGCTTCAGGCCCTGTGGTTGGCACAGCTCTTCCCTGGGGTGTCTGCTAGCTAGGCTCTTGAGCTGGTCTTCCTCTTCTTATAGGACAGCGCTAGGGTCACATTTCCCACCCCAAAGCCCGTGCCTCTGCACAAAGCCTGGAGAGAGCTCTGTGAATGGAATGAGGTCAGCCCTGCCTGCCAGGGACTGGCACTCGACAGTCCTCTCCTCCCGGCATGACTCAGGCCACCTTGAGATGCCAGCAGTCTCCCGCAGTGGAGAGAGGCAGGAGGAGGCTGGACTGTGGGCTCATCCTTGCCCACGTGTCTCCGTGGCACAGGTCCTGTGGCCTGGTGAGGGCTGTATAGGCTCCAGGACCCCGGGCTGGAACACATAATCCTGCCCCTGGCGGCTTTCCTTCCGCTCCGCATGGAAGGGAGCCAGTGCCAAATGCCATCATTTCTAGGTCACATTCTTTCCACCGCCCCGCAAGGAGCAGGGCCTGGCTTTGGACCCTAAGCCGACAGGAGGAGACATGAATCCCTGGGCACCCAAATAATGGTGCTGTTCAATTTCGTGGCTCATTTGCATTCTGGCTGGACAAGCTCAGGACAGTTGGGTCACTGAGTTCCTCTTTCCAGCCTCGGTCTTCCTCCGTCTCTGCCTTGCCAATGGTGCATCTCACGCTGTACCCCAGGGTGGCCTGGCAGAGCAAATTACAGTCGAGGACAACCATTGCATTATGCTGCCCGAGGGTTAAGAAAGAGGACACACATCCAGGGGCTTGGCGTGGGGCTAGGTCCCAGCCAGCACTCAGAGCCAGGGAGGTCAGGGGTCTGTGTGGGCAGAAGGCCTGCGGGCTTCCGTAAGTCACCATGGCAGGACAGATTAGGCGGGTGTTTTAGAGAGAGCTCCTGGGTTACTGGCCCTGTGGTAGGAAGGGACAGAGACTCAACTAAGGACAATCGTAAGAGCTGGCCCTGACCTGACTGACGGGGGTGGGGCTGAGACAATTGGGAGGAGCTTCCTTAGGATTGAGGGACAGATGTGGCCTGCCTCCGAGAAGCATAAGAAAGTGTCCCTCTGGGGAGCCCCCTCCCGAGTTCCTCTCATCTACCATGGCCTCTGGAGACCCCACTCTTTCTGCCCTATCCCCTGGGACTCAGGCATTAGTAGGAGGCCGGGACATTGCGGCTCAGTGTAGAGAAGGCGCCTTCCTCTTCCCCCTCCTCCAACCTTCTTCCCTGCCTTCCAGAATGATCTGCCCATGAACCCCCTTCACAGCCCTGACCCCAGTCTCCACTCCAGTTGGCCCAGTAACACAAGTAGGGTAGACTTCCCCCAGGCTAAGAAGCATTCCACATGTTGCCTTGACATGGCCAAGTAATATTCCAACTTAACTAGGTTCCTTAATAGGATAGAGAGGAGCTGAAGGTCCTCAAGTCCATGCTGACTTCTCCCAGTCGCCTCCCCCAAATCCCTTCTCTAGGTCTTGCAGCCACGTTGCTTCCCACACATTGCACTTTATGACCATGGTATGGGCTTTGTGCCATTGGGAACACCTGTGCCCTCTGCAGGCCTTGAAACAGAAAGACATCAGAGCTCTGGCCACTGGTACCTGGAAAAGGACTTGGTGCTTAGGGCCTCTCCAGGAGCAGATTAAGGATGTAACACTCTTTCTCCTCCCCCTCCCTCTCCCTCCACCCCACCCTCCATCTCCTTCCCTCCCCCCACCTCTGTCTTTGTGTTGCTCCTTGGGCTTGAATTCAGGGCCTAGACTCTGTCTCTGAGTATTTTTTGCTCATGGATAGCACTCTACTGCTTGAGCTACAGCTTGTCTTCCAGCTTTGGGTTGATGAATTGGAGATGAAAATCTCCTGGACTTTACTGTCTGGGCTGGCTTGGAACCACGATCCTCCGATCTCAGCTTCCTGAATAGCTAGGATGACAGGCATGAGCCACAAGCGCATGGCCATAACCCATCACTCGCATGCCTTCTCCTTCCCAGAGCCTGAACATCCAGGTGGAGGACATCCGAATCCGCCCTGTCCTCTCGGCCTTCCGCCATCGCTCCCCGGTGACAGAGGGCTACGTGGAGGTGAAGGAAGGAAAGACCTGGAAGCAGATTTGCGACAAGGACTGGACCGCCAAGAACTCCCACGTGGTCTGTGGCATGTTTGGCTTCCCTGGGGAGAAGATGTATAACACCAAAGCCTACAAGTAAGAGAGCTGTGCCGGGATTGGGGAAGGGCCCTGGGTGCTTTATCCTCCCTGCACTGACAGGTCAGCCCTGCGAAGGGCTGTCCTTCATCTGTCACAGCAGGCTGGCATCCCTCCAGGAATTCAGCCCTGACAGCGGAGTGGGTATACAGTCCAGGAAGGCGTAGCTCTGACAGCCAGCCCACCAGAGCAGGGACTGTGGCGTCAGGCCTCTCACAGCACTGGGATCCAAAGGCAGGGGACCGTTGGGATGGGCAGAGTGGATTTGTCACCCACCCTGGAAGGATCTAGAAGGCACAGATTTCACCCTAATTGTGAGGAGAGCTCGTGTCCTCACAGAGCTCTGCTCTTAAAGGTCACACTTCACAGTGTGAGAGGCAACTGGAAAATCTCACTGCAGTGGTAGTAATCTTGGGGTGCCAGAGCCAAGACAGGATGTCAGACAACCCAAGGTATGAGGGTGTGGTTCATGGAAGGTCAGCAGGGTGAAGCGCGGTCATCAGAATCATCTGACTTCTGCAGAATTCATCGCTGGCTGGTTGAGTATGGTGCTCCTGGAATAAAAGGCCTTATATAATAAATACTTTTTTTTTGGTTGGTCATGGATCTTGAACAGAGGACCTGGGCATTGTCCCTGAGCTCTTTTGTTCAAAGCCAGTGCTCTACCACTTTGAGCTACAGCCCCACTTCTAGTTTTCTAGTGGTTAATTGGAGACAAGAGTCTCAGACTTTCCTGACTAGGCTGGCTTTGAACTGGGAATTCTCAGATCTCAGCCTCCTGAGTAGCTAGGATTACAGGTGTGAGCCACTAGTGTCCCGCTCGTACAAGAACTTCTTGATCTGCCATACGTCAATCATACATCAAGCAAACAAGTCATAAGCACAGCTTGTCACAGGAGGCTGAGATCTGAAGATCGCTGTTCAAAGCCAGCCCAGGCAAACAATTGCCAGATTTGAGCCACTTTGCCAACACAGAACTCCAGAATGAAAGGGAGACCCGATCCCCTTGAGCGAGGACCTGGGTACCCTGCCAAAAACTTGTACTGTTTTGTTTCTCCCAGCCTTCCCTTGAGGGGCACTTTATCGGTGGAAAGGACAGAATAATTAGACCTTGTGGGCACTACTGGCGACTGGCTCTGAAATGACACCGCTCCAGCCAAATACATTGCTGTCTCCCTATAGTTCAAAGGGGAACTTGAAGAGTTTTAGCTGAAGTCTAACTCATGTGGAACTAATGGATCTCCAAAAAACTGATCCTGTGATCTCCCCAGATCTGGAGAACATACTTGGAACAGACATACTCAGCAGCTGGCAAAGTTGCACAAAATCTGGCTTTTCCCCAGCCAGGGAGAGCTGCTAGACTTCTCAACTTAAGCTTAATGTAATCACTCCAGCTTCCTTCCTGCTCTGGCTCAGCGGGTCTCCAGCCTGGCTGAAGGCTTCCCCCAGATCTAGCCATCCTTTCCATCTCCAAGGCCTGGGAAGGGCTGCCCTGCACACCCCCACACCCCCCCCCATACCCCTCCACACAACATGCACATACACACCTCATCTCTGTAATCCTGGGGTCAGGGCCTGGCCTCTCCAGCCAGTGAATGGAATGAATCACACCCCGCTGAGGGTCTTGGGTATTGCATTCCTGGAGGCTGATGTAAGATGGAATCCTGCGGTTTGGGGCAGCTCTGTGTGCTGCAGCCCTCCCCTTACACATTAAGAGCTCAGCACATCTGTTTCTGGAGCGGCTGGGAAGTCTGACAGCTGGATACAGGAGGTTCCTGAGGGCCCCTGGGCCCCTGCTGATGTGGTGCTGGGGATCCCCCCCTCCCCGTGTGTGTGGGAGGAAGCCAAGGGAACTAGCCATGCCGGAAGTGGGGAGAGGGGCAGTTCTGGAATTCATAGCCGTCCTGTGGGCTTCTCCACTCTGTGACGTCACTGTGGTATGCTCACATCCTGAATTCTCCCAGCAGACTGGATGGAACTGTCACCGTTAGTTCTCAAAGTTAAGGTAGGGTGATGGTGATGTCTGTAGGGTTTGTCCTTCCTCTGGGTTTACATTGCATTTGCTGTGAGACAAAGCAGTTCCCAGGGCACTCCATCCGCAGGTGGCCGCTCCCCGAGTCAGCCTGGGTCAGCCTGCCGGAGCCTGCCAGAGGCTCCTCCACAGGAGGCTGCCCTGATTGCCCCTGGCGTCTCCTGTGTCCCGCCAAGCAGCCAGACAGCATCAGAGGATGGGGTATCTCCACCCCCAGGCCTCCTCCTTCCCAACCCCACCATCCTTCAAGGTCTAAAGAGAGCCTAGGCTTGCTTGGATGAAGTTGTCCTCATCACTCCCACTGCAGGACCCCTCTCCATGTCTTTTCGTGTGTGTGTGTGTGTGTGAGGGTGTGTGCGCGCGCGCGCCCTCGCGCACGCTTGTGTCCTATGTCTTGAACTTAGGATCTGGTGCTGTCCCTGAGCTTTTTTTGCTCAAGGCTGGCACTCTACTACTTCCACAGCTATATTTCCAGCCTTTTAGGTAATTAATTGGAAATAAAAGTCTTATTGGAGCCTGGTACTGGTGGCTCACACCTGTAATCCTAGCTACTCAAGAGGCTGAGACTGGAGGATCATGGTTCAAGACCAGCCCAGGCAGGAAAGTCCATGAGACTCTTATCTCCAATTAACCACTCAGAAAACTGTAAGTGGCTCAGTGGCGCAAGAGGTAGAGTGCTAGCCTTGGGCTGAAGACCTGAGGGACAGTGCCCAAGCCCAGTAAGCCCCATGACTGACAAAAAAAAAAAAAAGTCTCATGATACACACACACACACACACACACACGTCCTGGCACCTCGCTTTTTGGACTTCCCAGCCATTGCCTCTATGAACTAAATAAACCTTCTATTGTTTATAAATTATCCCAGTCTGTGATATCCTGCTGTAGTAGCAGAAAACAGGCTAATACACCTGACCGTCTAATGAAGCAGATATTTGTATTATGTCTGCTTTGGGCCCAAGGATATTGAGTCTATTGGCTAGTATATTATTGTCGGTTTGTTATTGTTTGGCAGGGGTGGTGGGGATGGGGGGTTCTTTGTCTTACCTTAACCCATATTCTGCCTCCAAATGAAAAACACAGGGAAAGGAACTGTGTTTGTGTGTAGCACTTCTAGGCTGAGGGACTGAGACAGCGACCTCACTCATTTTCACAGCTGAATATGTGATAAGCTTTGTGGTTTCTGTCACTGTGCAAATCATGCTTGGACTCCGCAGATGGGCTCACCTAAGACCAGTGTACATTTATTCTGTGCAGCACTGGAAGAGGGCGTCACTGTCGACCTGGGCTGAAGCAGGGCTGTGCGCTGGGGGCTGCGGGTGCCCAGTGTCATAAGGGCGTAGGTGGGTAGCAGGATGCCTGCTCACCCCCCATCTCCCCCTCCCCTGGCAGAGCATTCGCCTCGAGGAGGAGGAAAACACGCTACTGGCAGTTCTCCATGAACTGCACGGGCACCGAGGCCCACATCTCCAGCTGCAAGCTGGGGCCCCCTGTGTCACGCGACCCTGTGAAGAACACCTCTTGCGAGAACGGGCAGCCCGCCGTGGTCAGTTGCGTGCCTGGCCAGGTCTTCAGCCCCGAGGGACCCTCAAGATTCCGGAAAGCCTACAAGCCAGAGGTGAGGACGGGGCTGGGAGGATGGCCGCTTGTACCAGGGCAGGGCTGCGGGGGTCCAAGGAACCCATCAGAGAGGGCGAGAAGAGCCGGGCCCGGCCAGGACCACCATGGCGGAGGCTGCCACTTTGTTTCCAGATGCATGCGACTCATTTCACCACAGGGGGGATGACAATTGCCAAAGCTTCAAGCTTCCGCCAAGATAGAAAGCGTGCCCTTCCCATGCCCAAGTCCTCCGTCCCCCTGTGAGCACAAGCCCAGTGGTGCCTGTGTCACAGCATGGGGGCGGGCATAGAGAAATGGGCGTGGCTGTCACAGAGACGTGGCTCCTCCATTATCTCCTCCATGATCCCATGGATCCTCAGGACAAGTGAATTGTCTCAGCCATGGAGGGTCGACCCACTGACTTCATTCTGTCCTTTTCTTCTTTCTTTTCTCTTTCTCCTTTTCTTCTTTATAACCACATTGAGGTTTGGACTCAGGATCTTGTTCGTGCTAGCCACATGCTCGGTACTTTTTTTGGCTGTATTGTTCAGGTGATATTAGGTTTTGTTCCAACCCTGCCTCCCAGCCTCGGATCCCTCCTTCCTCTGCTTTGCGAGGATCACAGATGTACACCACCATACTCAACTTGTTGGTTGAGATGAGAGCTTGCTAACTTTCCCCCCTAGCCTGAGCCTTCAACTGAGATCCTCTAGATCCGTGTCTCCTGAGTAGCGAGATGACAGGTTGGAAGTGCCAGCTTTTCATTTTTCTTTTTCTTTTTTTTTTAATTGTGAAAATACCGCAGAGAGGGGTTACAATTACATGGGCAAGATAATGAGCACATTTCTTATCAAGCATTGTTGCCTCCTCCTTTGTTTCCTCTTCCATCTCTTCCCATCTCCCGCCACCCCACCTACCCCTCCAGCTTTTCGTTTTTCTACTTTTCTTTTTTCATATATCCACCCAATTGTCTGATTTTGAAACTGCCTTGGGAGGGGGTGCTACACCCATAGGTGGGAACACCCCTCAGAAGGAAGAGAGGAAGTGTGGATGGTGACTGTTGATCAGGGTGGAGGCAGTCCAGATACCATCAGGTGGGCATGGTGAGTTCCAAGCCAGAGGCAGGAGAGAGCAGCCGCGCGAGCCTCACCAGGAGAGAGGGAGCGTGTGAAGGTGGACGCAGGCAGTGAGATGGCTTCTCCCCCACCTTCATCTATGTCCCAGACCATCCTTCCCCTCCCCTCCTGCCCTCTAATCTCTACCCCATCTTAGCAGAAGTGTGCTAGGGTAACTATCCTCCCACAGAGATGGGAATGCAGGCAGGGGTGAGAGGCATTCTGGGAGCACAGCCCAGGTGTGGGCCTGTTTGGAATGACCTCCTGACCTCCAGGCACTTCCTGAAGGCAGTGGATCGAATCTCCTCATCTCCTGAGCGGCCTCAGAAGTGCACAGACACGTTCGGCATGGGCTTCCCTGGGCAGTGCCATTTCCCCGCCCCTCCCCTCACTTGCCCCTGCCGCATCTGGCAGGCACGTCCCTCCCCAGCCCCAGCCTGTGTCACCCAGAGTGCCAGATCCTACTGTTTTGGAACTCCTCTGCTGTGTGGTTTAAAGTGAAGTGATCAGATTCATACCAAACCAGTGACCACCACGGGAAGCTGACATCACATTTTCCCTGGTTTCCGTCTTCCCTGCAGGGTTGGCTGGCTGGCTGCCCGGCCACTGCTGGGGCCACTGCTGGGGCCGGGGGAGTTATCTGACACTTCTGCCTCCATCCGTCTGGGGGCCATGGAGGGGCCCCCACATCCCGTTCCACAGCTTGGGAAAGGAGATGGGGGAGGTCACAGTTCTGCGGAAGATGGGCTGAAGCCAGCACTGTTAATCACCGCGTTCTATCTTCTTTCTCTCTCTCTCTCTCTCTCTCTCTTTTTCTTTCCTTTTCCTTCTTCCTCTCTTTTGGTTTCTTTGTGGGGGACTAAGGCTGAGGTTTGAACTCAGGGCCTCACATTTGCTACTCAGCCGCTCTACCACTTAAGCCACGCCTCTAGTCTTTGTTCTATTTTTTTTTTTAAATAAAATGTTCCTGAAGGCACTGGCTGGCTGACACACTGTACTTAAAAACAAAACAAACTCCCCTTCTGGCAGTGTGCCCCCCACCCTGCCAGGCCAGCCCTGGGGTGCTGTCAGTGGGGGCCAGGCGCTTGTGTGATGTCCTGTGCCTCCCTCCCCCATCTCCAGGTGGCTGGTGAATGTGATTGGTTGGAACCAACCACCTCCAGCCAATCCCACCTGGTCCGGGACATCTGTGGGGAGCGGAGGGAGCTGCAGGAAGTCATGGGCCAGGAAAGAACACAGACTCCAGCCTGATATAAAAGCTATGACAGGCAACACAGTAGGTGTCGGACATAACAGAGACTCAAAGATGTCTGAGCTTCCCCAGTGCACGCACGTGCACAGAAACTGATATAAACCAGAGTGGATGCATGCAGCCTCCAAGACACAATCCGCAGGGTCTTGTGTTATTGCAGAAGCTCAGTGAGCCCTGGAGACATTTCATGTCTTCTTTTGGAGAATCGGGGCTGATTAGGACTAGAATGAAGACCAGGAAGCATCTGGGCAGATGTGGGTCTTTACTAGGCAAGGTCCGTCCCCTGGCACAGGAATAGGTGTGGTTTTCTTGGCAAGTTCCACGTGCCAGCTCCCGCCTGCCTCCCGCCAGGGCACACTGCACCATCCTGGAGATCTCTGCTGTGAGCAGCGTAGGATTGTGGTTCATTTGGGATCTGCAGGCCTGTGGGGCAGACGCCCTTGAAGCTCAGGTGCTGGAAGCTATGGGGTTCAGCAGATGGTGAGAGCCAGGAGCCAGGCATGAGCTGGGAGATGACTTGATTATAGAGTCCCTGATGGGCTCTTCGGTGGTCCCAGCAGGCAGTCCATAGGAGAGCTGCTCAGGGGCCTTATGGGAGAGCAGACTTCAGTGTGAGCCCCTTCCTTCTGTCTCTCCCATCCCCCTGCCCCAAATCCAGCACTGTGTCAGCTTCTAGACTGGGGAGCTAGCCTGTCGACGCACAGGGGAAGGATGGACCACAGGACACACGCTGCCTCTGTACTCAGAACTATATGTCTCTTTCCAGCAACCCCTGGTGCGGCTTAGAGGTGGTGCCCAGGTCGGGGAGGGCCGCGTGGAGGTGCTCAAGAACGGAGAGTGGGGGACTGTCTGTGATGACAAGTGGGACCTAGTGTCCGCCAGCGTGGTCTGCAGAGAGCTGGGCTTTGGGACTGCCAAAGAAGCCATCACTGGCTCCCGGCTGGGGCAAGGTAAGGAATGGAATGGCTGTGGGTTGAGCTGCTTTTCTTCATGGGAAGATACGGCTCGGGGACCTCGTGCCATAGTGGCAGTGACCTTTGGGTTCATCGTGCTCTGCTCCCCGCTTCCGCAGTGGACCCTCCATTAAGGAACCCCAGCTTCTCACCAGTCAGAGCGAGAAGGGGGCATAGGGAGCACTGAGCCCCCATTTTATGGATTTGAAAGCTGAGGCCCAGAGAAGGATACATGACAAGGCGAGATGACAGACCAGCAGTAAGTGACAGCACCCACCACTCCCACCGCCCCTTCTCACCCCACGCTCACCGGCCCCACCAGCAAAGCCAGAGTCCCAGGCTCCCATAGGAAAGCACTGGAGCCCATTAGACCTGAGCTGTGCTGGACACAAATGCACTTGATGGCCTCTTCCTTTTGCACCCTGATGCAGCCCCGCATCTACTGCCTGCCCCACACACCACAGAGCGAGCCCTGGTTTTTGTTGTGTCCTGACTGAACCTTTCATCTGAGCAAAGAATACTTCTGCAGAGAAGGGAGGTGGGAGGGGTCTACTTAGAGCCATGCTGCTGTTTCAAGATGATCCAGAACAGATTGCCTCCACTCCCGCATGAATCCCGGGACCAAGCAACCCTGTGAGTACTCAGCCCTCCCCTGGAGAGCTGTGTTTGAACAGGGTCATTCCCTGATATCTGTTCAAAGCCAACCACTAGCCCATAAGCAGCTACAGGTGGAAAGGATGGGGAAGGAGGAGTTTGGGGCTCAGATAAGGGTGGGGTATTCCATGCTGTCAGGTGTGGGGCCATCACCCCACAGAAAGGAGTGCGTTAAGATCATTGATCGCAGCCTGGGAAAATAATAATCCTCACTTGCCACCATAACCCCTGATTTCCTTGTGGGACACTCTGCTGTCCTGTATTGAACCCCTTAACCCCCAGCTCAACACTCAGCTGGGTGCCAGTGGCTCCTACCTGTAATCCTAGTTACTCAGGAGGCTGAGATCTAAGCATCTCAGAGCTCAACAAATAGCCCAGGCAATAAAATCCAAGAGCTTTATCTCCAGTTAACCAAAAACCCAGAAGTAAAGCTATGGCTCAAATGGTAAAGTGAAAAAGCTGAGGGAGGACTAAGAATGTGGCTTAGTGGTAGAGTGCTTGCCTAGCATGCATGAAGCCCTGGGCTCGATTCCTCAGTACCACATAAACAGAAAAAGCTGGAAGTGATGCTGTGGCTCAAGTGGCAGTGCTAGCCTTGAGCCAAAGAAGTAAAGAAGTTCAGGGGCAGTGATTAGACCCTAAGTTCAAGCCACAGGACTGGCAAAAAAAAAGAAAAGAAAAGAAAAAGCTAAGGGTTAGCATCCAGGCCCCAAGTTCAAGCCTCATACAAGAAAAGAACGCACAGCATTCCCACTCTAGCAGTAGAATGTGGAGCTCATCTGTCCAGAGTCATCTGCTTGTTTTCTGCAGCATGCCCCGTGTCTAACAGCTTGTCCATGCCTCCCAGGGCTGTAAGGAGGCTCTGTGGGCTAGGGACAGTCCTGAGTCATAGACACAACTACAGACAGGACCTCAACTCCTCTCATCCATCAGATGAGGGACGGAAGCTCAAGAGAACATATCTGTGACTTCTCCAATAGTTGATAGAGAGGAAGACTGAAGCCCTAAGTCTTAGAGTTAGGGCTTCTTGGCCCAGTTTTGTTCATAGTTGAGCCTCACTCAACTTTCATTCTCCAGTCTTCAAATGGCCGGAACGTGCACTGAACATGCACTGGACGTGCTCTGGGGCAGACATCAGCAGCACACTGACAGCTTCCAATATGCTCAGTGCTGTTAGTCTTTCTTCTTAGTCCTAGTGAGTAAGTCAAGGTCCCTGGGGCCAGTCTTCCCACAGTCCACTGGTGGTTGACCCCTTTGTGGGTTTTTACTCTCCCAAGGCCTACAAGGGCCAATCATTCTGCAGGATAAACAAGCAGTGGATGACAAGAACATTCCATCAGTCAAGGGCGGTGCTATGTGACCTAATTGTTCCACTGCCTCGAGCAGCCAGAGTTTACCAAGAGCTGGGAGATTTTGCTCCTGGGAGAAATGGCCTTGGGGAAATTTTTGATGCTGGCCATGCAAACAGTAGTGATGATTTGCCATCTCTTGCTGTACTGGGTGGGCAACTCCAGGCGACAGAATGGGAAAAGTATCCCTGGCAATGTGAAGTTCAGGGTCAGTCTCTTGTTCCTGGCTGTGGCTCACAGACCACACCCAGGGTAGGGGCTGAATCGAGTCATCTGAGTCCTCATCTTGGCCCAGCTTCCTGAAATCCTCTGGACCTGGGTTTCTCTACTGTAAAACAAGGTGTCGGGAAGGGTGGTGTGGGGGAGGCTCTGGCTCCAGCTGTGCAGCATAGGTTTTAGTCACAGAAGGCTCTGCGGCTGCACTTGAGGACTCCCGCTCTCAGGGCTGCAACTGTGAGTTGCTATAGCCACCTCTCTCCAAGACTCAGCTACATGACAAGAACCGACCTATGTCTGTCACTCGTGTCCTGGAAGTTTGTGCCCTGCACACAGTGCTCTCGAGATGTTCATGTCATAAAGAATGAATGAGTGAATGGACATATTCCAGTTAAGTCGGGTCCACTGAAAAAACACTTGGTGGTGAAGTTCCAGTGCTCCAAAACAGCTCTGTCCAATAGAAATGGACAGGAGGCATGGCTTAGGTGGTAGAGTGCCCGCTGTGAGTGAAAAAGCTGAGCAAGTATGAGAGGCTCTGAGTTCAAGACCCCGTACTAGCACGAGAAAGAAAAAAGAAATATGGCACATGGCACATAATTTTAAATGTTCTAGTAATCACATAAAAATATAAGGGAAATCTTGCCCATGTAATTGTAACCCCTCTGTACAGTATTTTCACAATAAAAAATAAATAAAAATTGCTGGGCGCTGGTGGCTCACGCCTGTAATCCTAGCTACTCAGGAGGCTGAGATCTGAGGATCGCGGTTCAAAGCCAGCCCGGGCAGGAGAGACCGTGAGACTCCTATCTCCAATAAACCACCAGAAAACCGGAAGTGGCGCTATAGCTCAAGTGGTAGAGCGCTCGCCTTGAGCTGAAGAGCTGAGGGACAGCACCCAGGCCCAGAGTTCAAGCCCCACGACCAACAAAAAAAATAAATAAATAAATAAAAATTTAAAAAAATATATAAGGGAAGAACCGAGCACCGGTGGCTCACACCTGTAACGCTACTCAGGAGGCTGGGATCTGAGGATCATGGTTCAAAGCCAGCCTGGGCAGAAAAGTCCGTGAGACTCTTATCTCCAATTAACTACCAGAAAACCGGAAGTAGTACTATGGCTCAAGTGATAAAGCGCTCAGCTTGAGCTGAAGAGCACAGGGATAGCGGCCAAGCCCAGAGTTCAAGCCCCATGACCGACAAAAAAAAAATACAAGGGAAGGGATTGGGGATTTAGCTCAGTGGTTTCTTTGTGTTAAGACCTGGCATCTTTAAGTCATTGTTGCTATTACAATACTTTGACATTTATCACCCAAGCCTGGAGACACCGGATCTGGGACATTCTGACTAGTCAGAGGGGTGTGTGATCTGAGCAGCTATTTCTTTTCTTTTCTTTTTTTAATTAGTCATGGGGCTTGAACTCTGGGCCTGAGAGCTGTCCCTGAGCTCTTCAGCTCAAGGCGAGTGCGCTACCAATTGAGCGCAGTACCACTTCTGGTTTTCTAGTGGTTAATTGAGATTAGAGTCTCATGGACTTTCCTGCTGGCTTTGAACCGCAATCCTCAGATCTCAGCCTCCTGAGTAGCTAGGATGACAGGCGTGAGCCACTAGTGCCTGGCCTGAGCACCTGGTTCTTGTAACATCTTTTCTCTTTTTGGTCAGTCATGGGTTTTCTTGCTCAAGTCTAACACTCTGCCACTTTGAGACACAACGCCACTTCTGGTTTTCTGCTGGTTAATTGGAGATAAGAGTCTCATGGATTTTTCTGCCCAGGCTTTGAACCACAAAATTCCTCATCTCTCAGCCTCCTGAGTAGCAGGATTTACAGGTGTGAGCTGCCCAAACCCAGCTTCTTGTAACTTTTATGGGCAGTCTTTAAGCAGAAGAATTGATGTAGCAAGAATTCTTGCAATTGCACATCTGGGACAAGATCAGAGAAATTGTTCCAGTACATATTGTAATTAATCAAGAACAGGTCATGTGGCAGGGTGGGGGAGGGTTGGGGTGGGAAATGTGTTGTGCTTTATTTAATAATGTTCAATCTTGCAGTACTCGTAGTTTTCTATCTTTACCCCTGATTCTGGCTTGCTTTGATTTCCACGTCACTTTCCCTGTTCTAACCAAAAAGCTCTTCAGGGCCTGCCTTATCTACTTTTCAATTTCCAACAGCTAGCACAGAGGCTGACAGGTAACAGGTGCACAGTGGATTCCTCTGTGTGGACACTATGTGAGCATTTGTGTCAGCCAGGCACTGGCTGGGAATATACAGGGTCTCTTCCCTTACTGATCATTTAGACCTGGAAAGACAGACATGCAACAATACAGGCCAGTGTAAAGCAGAGCAGTGCTGGATGAGGGGCTACCGGAGGGAGTCTACTGTGAAGTGTGGTGGGGGCCAGAAGGCTTCTGGAAGGGGGTGAAGGCCAACTGGGAGTCAGCTGGCTCCCCAGGGGAGGCAGAGTGGCCTGGTAGGTGGAGGGCTGGGTCCATGGAGCATCCACAGAGCCTGGTGTAGGAAGTGGAGAAATAGACTGCTTAAATTCAAGTGGGGGCCACTGGTGCTTGTGGAGTCTGCGCACTTCTCCCTAAGGTCAATGAGAAGCCACTGGGGAATTTCCCAATGAAGAGTAACAGGATCCAACCATCCAATCCAACATGTATTTAAACCTCTCTGGGGTCGCTGTGTGGTGAAGAGATGGGGCTGTGCCTGAGGCTGTTGGAATAGCCCAAGGCCACAAGCTGTCATAGCACATGTCGATTATAGGGCTGTGGACTGTCACTGTGGTAGCACAGAGGAGAAACAAAGCATCCAGATTTGGAGGAGTGAGCAGAACGTGATGGGTGGGTTGTGCCGATGGAGGAGGTAAAGAAGGGGGAAGCCAGAGTTGACCTCTGGGCTCTGGCAACAGCTGAGTGGTTGGAGGGTACCATTTATTTCCTGGAATGGGAAGGGCTGGCAGAGAAGCAAGCTGGGGAAGATGACAGAGGACAAAAAACAAAAACCAGGCGACCCTGGCCTGAAGTTTGTCCCGATGGGAGGAAATTAACAGGCTGAGACACAAAACCAGTGTGAATGGTTATGAAGAGGATGAAAAGGAGAGTGACTGATGAATGGGGTTCTGGGTTTCCTCTGGGGTTGATTTAAAAAAAAAAAATTCTACAGCCATGCAGTGTCGATGGTTTCTCAACACTGAGAATGAACCTCATGCCACTTTAAAATGGCTAACTCTTGTTACTTGTCTTTTACCATTATAAAAATGAGAGCAGGTTTAGAGTGTGAAGGATAGGACCCCCAACAAGGAGGTGTTGAGCAGACCAGAAGGGCAAAGAGTTAGTGGCAGAACAGAGTCCAAGATGATGTGGGTTAGTGTACCCCAAAACACCTGCAAAGGATTAGACATGGCCCAGCAGAAGCTGCTTTTGAAAGCTAAGCAGACTGGACGTGGTTCAGCCTGGATCCTTCTCCCCCAGCTGTCGAAAGCTCGCTCTCATTAGCCCAGCATCAGCTACAGGGGCTTCCCTCCCGTGGCACTAAGGGCCACCTCTGGGTGTCTCCCACCTGCCTGTCTCCACTGCCTACCCTGGCCGGTGATGTCCACCTGGAGGCATGGTTGGGCTTGGCCAACACAGCACCAGCAGGAACTGGGGGTGAGCAGAGGCAACGGGCCATTTAACTGTCTCAGAGCCCTGCCGTTATTCGCCCTCTGTGAACTTCCTACATTCTGTCTATATACCTTTCTCCTACAAATCCTCTTTTCTGACTCCAGCCATCCACTTCATATAAACCCTGTTTTCTGTAGGGACCCTCATAAATGCTTGGGGAATTGAAGTTGGGGAGGGAACTTAGCTGTCCAACTTGTCCAACCCCTTCATTAATGTGAAAAAGCCAATGTTCTGTGAGCGCCAGTGATCTGACTAAAGTCACAGAACTTTCTCTGCTCTTACAGCAGGAGTGAGTCAATCCTCAAACAATTAGCAATAATCTCTTCAGAGAGAAGAAGCCTGGGCTCCTGAGCAGTCTATAAGAGGCAGTTAGGAGAGCTCTGAGGATGGAAGAAGCAGGTCCAGCACTTCCTTACTGGTTTTAGAAATGTCTCGTCAGATGCTTTTACAGTGTATGCTTCTCTTCCTTCCCCTCTGCCAGGGATCGGACCCATCCACCTCAACGAGGTCCAGTGCACAGGGACTGAGAAGTCCATCATAGACTGCAAACTCAACACCGAGTCACAGGGCTGCAACCATGAGGAAGATGCTGGCGTGAGATGCAACATCCCCATCATGGGCTTCCAGAAGAAGGTGAGGAGGGACAGCCAGTGCCCAGAAGGGACGGCGCTGTGGAAACCCTAGATCATATAGACCAAGTAGCCTTGCTTTGGAGAATTCTTCAGGAGGCTCTGAGATAACCCAGTAAGGGCTCAAGGTCCACTTCTATCTCTGTTACTACCATTTGTCCCCTAGCATTTGAAAATGTGACGAATGACAAGACATAGGAACAAACACCGCCTCCATAGTGGCCGAGGATGGCGTATCCAGCTGGGGCTGTGCGCTGGCTGCTCTGGGCACGTACATATAGTACAATGGGAAGTCTGTCCCTTCTACAAGGGACTCATGCATGGTTCACCATACCTGCGATGCCTTTGGCATGTGCCCTTCCAAGGACCAAGAGAATCCACACAGATAGCAGGCCTGCATGGGCCACCAGTGTGAACACTGTACAGAGAGCACTGAGCAAGCAGAGACAATGCTAATGGGATCAACAGCATTGTAACCAGGGTCACAGCCCCCTATGCCAGCGGTAGGGTCTCTGAAGCCTGCCCTGTGTCTCCTGCAGTGGGTGGTCTTGTCCTTAGAGGTAGCCAGTGGGATGAATTCCTCCTTGTCATTCAGGAGGTCTATCCCATGCCATTCACCTGCCCAGAAAATCCTGCTTAACACTCCTCTCCGGTGCTTCAAATGATCAGGTCCCATGCACTATCTGGTACAGAGCTGGCATACTGGTTATGCTTATTTAAACAATGGGCAGGGGCTGGGAAGGTGGCTCAGTGGTAGAGCACTTGCCTTGCATGCCTGAGGCCCTGGGTTTGATTCCCCCAGCACCACATAAGCAAAAAGAAAAAAGGCGGAAGTGGCTTTTTTTATGAGCTGTGGCTCATAAGCTGAAGAGCTGAGGGACAGCATCCAGGCCCAGAGTTCAGGCCCCATGACCAAAAAAAAAAAAAAAAAGTGGGCAAATGCAGACACATCAGGCTGCAGGATGCTTCTCCAGGTGGTGCTCTGCTTGGAGGGCTTTCTTCACTTGTACCTGGGTCCTCTCCCAGATGCCTTTCTGGGAGATGTACCTCTGGGTGGTTGCAGGTACACCAGCCAAGGCTGACACAGCATCAAAAAGTGTCAGCAACAGCACTGAGCAGTCGCCAGTCAGTGAGAGCTGCCAGAATGAACTAGCACAATTTGGGGCTCCCTCCTGGAGGCTAGAGATCCAAGCCAAGGCCCTGGCACGGCTGGTTTCTCCCAAGGCCTCCGGGCCTCTGGCTTGTGCATAGCCACCTCTTTTTCTGTTGTTTGTTTGTGCTTAAACTCAGAGCCTCGCACTCGTGTTTAGTTTTTACTCTGAAGGCTGGCACTTTACTACTTGAGCCACAGCTCCACTTCCAGCTTTTTGTTGGTAAGTTGGAGATAACAGTCTCTCTGATTTGTCTGTCCAGACTGGCTTCAAATGGGGATTCTCAGATCTCAGCCTGCTGAGTAGCTAGGATCACAGGCGTGAGCTGCTGGGGTGCAGGCTGGTCCTCTGTGTCCTCATAGGACCTCCCCTCCGCCTCCCTGGGTTCCTAGTGTCTTCCTTATAAGGACAGCAGTCCTGTTGGGAAGAGCCTGCCCATATGATCTCATGGGACCTTAATTACCTTCTTAAAGGCCCCTTCTCCAAATACAGTCACATGTTTGAAGTGAGGCAGGGGATACAGTCAGGCCTCACAGTCACCAACTAGATGATTTATTCATCCCTGGGAGGCATCCGCCTCCTCCCAGCCCCATTCAATGTGAAACCTCTACTGAGTGGCAAGTTAACACTTAAGCACTGCAGACTTGGGTTTCTTTTGTCCCAGCCAGAGCCAACCCTGATTTCCTTCCTTACTGGGAGACCGAGCAGAGTCACAGCAAGAGGCTCTCTCTACAAGCTGTGCAGGGGCGAGGGGGGGGGGGGGGGGGAGGGTTCAGCTGATTTGCAGTTCTTTCAGTTTACCCGGAATTGTGGCTTGGCCTTGTATGGTGTGAGCTGGGATGACTCCTTTTCCTTACACATTAACATCTAGGTCAAATTTCCTTCCTCCCCATCCCTCTGCCTCCCAAGCCAGGCATGAGACTATTTTTGGAATAAACCCAGATCACTTTCCACAGAAACTCACCCTCACAGGGAAGGCTGGGGTCACACACGGCGTGGGATTGAGGGAAGATCCTGTGACAGTGGGAGGTTTGAGTGCTCATTGGAAAACCAAGGACCTGGACTCACAACCTCATCAAGTCATTTTGCCGAGTGTGATCCTAGCTACTCCGGAGGCTGAGATCTCAGGATCACGGTTCAGAGCCAGCTTGGGCAAGAAAAATCCATGATATTCTTTTTCGTTTTTTGCCGGTCGTAGAAGTTGAATTAAGTTGAATCAGCTTTCATATCCCTTTTTTCTAAGAAATGCAGATTTGTTTACATCCTGTTTCCAGAAAGAAAATGCTGTTCAAAATTGGCAAATTTTGCATGTACTTTGTTTATTCTTTGAACATTTAATTACACCGTGATTTTCATTCATTATAGTACTACTACCTCCTCTGTGTTTAAGGAATAGCAATGACTTTTTTATTTTTATTTATTTATTTAGTTTAGTTTAGTTTTTTGTCAGTCATGGGGCTTGAACTCTGGGCCTGGGTGCTGTCCTTGAGCTCTTCAGCTCAAGGCAAGTGCTTTACCACTTGAGCTACAGCGCCACTTCCGGTTTTCTGGTGGTTTATTGGAGATCAGAGTCTCATGGTTTTTACTGCCTGGGGTGGCTGCAATCCTCAGATCTCAGCCTTCTGAGTAGCTAGGATTACAAGTGTGAGCCACCAGCGCTCGGCTCCATGAGATTCTTTTTTTTAATTTTTTTTTAGGGGGGTCCAGGCATGGGGCCTGATCTCCAGGCCTGGGCACTGTCCCTCAGCTCTTCAGCTCAAGGCTAGTGCTCAGCAACTTGAGCCACAGTGCCACTTCCGGCTTTTTTCATTTTGCTTATGTGGTGCTGAGGAATCGAACCCAGGGCCTCATGCATGCAAGGCAAGCACTCTACCACTGAGCCACCTTCCCAGCCCTCCATGAGATTCTTAATCTCCAAGTAACCACCAAAAAGCCAAAATGGAGCTATGGCTCCACCAGCTTTGAGCAAAAAAAAAGCCAAGTGAGAACAAGGTCTTGAGTTCAAGCCCCAGTAGCTGCACAAAAACAAAAAAGCCATAGTGCAGAATAGCTTTCCCTGCTATGTTCAAAGATTGGCTGCCTGTATTTCATGCCTACCTTTAAAACTCCAAACTGCTGTCGCTAAGAACCAAAGGGACCGGAGAAGGCTGTCATAGGCGGCATGGAGAAGGCCACGCCTTCCCGGCCTACTCATTGGGTGATGCTGGACACGGTGCAGTCCACCCCAAGGCCTGGCTGACCTCCAGACCTTTTGGACTTCCACTGTGGCTGGTGAGGTCAGCTTTGCAGAGGGCTCAGCCCAAAGCTAACATGAGCTAAGGCCTATAGTCTCCGTCACCATGCCCCCGTACATGTCTGACCTGAATATCCAGTCTCACCCGGTCCACAAGGAGGCTGGCCAGGGGAGTGGGGAGGGATGGAGGCCAGAGGCTGGCTGGCTGTGCCTTGTCAAGGCAGCTGCCATTGCAGACATTAGAGATGGCTTTTATGAGGGATAAAATCAGGAGCCATGGTGAACGAGGCCCAAGGTCAGAGCCTAGCCTGGCAACCCAATCCAGGCCCCAACTCTGGCTTGGCCCTGCCTGGCTTTGCGAGATGCTTTGGATGGAGGTGAGGTAATAAAAATGCTTCCCTTAGCTGTCCAGGGGCTGACCATAGTGGGCAGGCTCACATGCACCAGGGCCTTGCACAGGATGAGGATGCAGTGTCTCATCTGAGCAGAGTGTGCTACTCTGTGTGCACCGTACCATGGGGAATGCCCAGAGCGGGCACCATGCAGAGAACACGCACCCAATCTAGCAGCCCTTGGGAAGTGCCGCCATAACCCATGGAATCCATATGCAGAGGAGGGAGGAGAAGCTGGGCACTGGTGGCTCACACCTATAATCCTAGCTACCCAGGAGGCTGAGACGTGAGGATCACAGTTTAAAGCTAGCCCAGGTAGAAAAGTCCATGAGAGTCTTATTTTCAATAAATTGCTCAGGAAAAGCCGAAAGTGGCACTGTGGCTCATGTGGTAGAGTGCTAGCCTTGTGCAAAGTAAGCTCAAGGATAGTGTCCAGGCCCTGAGTTCAAGCCCCAGGACCAGCAAAAAAAATAAAAAAGAAGAGGTGTGTAGTGGTAAGCTATCCGGGTGGGGCCTCCCCATCATGCCATGCGGGCTTGCTGCTGCCACACAGGGGGCTTTGCAAGGGTGGCTGTGGTGGTCGGTACGGTGGGGACCTGCCTTCTGTCCTGCTGACCACACTCTCCCTGCCGTCCACAGCTGCGCCTGAACGGGGGCCGCAATCCCTACGAGGGCCGAGTGGAGGTGCTGGCGGAGAGGAACGGGTCCCTGGTGTGGGGGACGGTGTGTGGTGAGAACTGGGGTATCGTGGAAGCCATGGTGGTCTGCCGGCAGCTGGGCCTGGGATTCGCCAGCAGTGCCTTCCAGGTGAGGAGCGGGGTCCTCAGAGCCAGGCCTGCCCCCTTCCAACCTGTCTTCCCCTATCAGCCCTCAGCCCTGTCTAGCCACAGGGGCAGAATGAACCCAGGCCACTCACTGAAGTAGGAGGCCTCTCTCTGGCCTCAGTCCCTGGGGCAGGTCTCTCCCACCTCTGCCTCCGTCTTAAACAACCGAAGGAACTGAGTGTCCCTGTCCACAGTCCACGCGGGTCAGGAGAGCAGGGCACTCACTCGTTCTTCGTGGCTGCTGTGAGATCACGGCTGGCGTGCCTCGGCTGTCGCCACGTGCGAAGTGGGATCCTGAGCAACGCTTTGGGTTTACTGTGAAGTTGTCCGTTGACACGTTACGTGAAAGTGATGATTCAGTGTGACTTACTGCCCGTGCTTTTGCTGGTTTCTCCAGGAGACCTGGTATTGGCACGGAAACATCGCAAACCAAGTGGTCATGAGTGGGGTGAAGTGTTCAGGAACGGAGCTGTCCCTGGCCCATTGTCGCCATGATGAGGATGTGGTCTGCCCCCAGGGTGGGGTGCAGTACGGCGCAGGAGTTGCCTGCTCAGAAAGTAAGTTCCTCCCCTCTTTCTTCCCTCCCACACTCTGGAGGAATCCAGAGAGCTGGTAGTTATTCTTCCCAAGGCTCTGAGCCCTCAGCATCCATTCTGGCTAAGTAAAAAGAACTAGGGGCAAAAGACATAATTGAGCCTCGTACTCCAACCACAAGACCTTGGTTGATGACATGGAGAGAAAACAGAAGGGATGTCTGGGAGCCTAGGGTTCAAAATACAGGACCACTGTTGACTATTTCAGTAAGCTCAGAATCCTGGGGCTGAGGGTTTCCTGTTCATGCAGGTAAGTGGGGAAGACTGCCCTTCTGCTGAGGTTCAGGATGCAGATAAAGGGCACACTGGGTGCTCTGGTGTGTGGTTGCCCCTCCTTCCAACTTGACCAACTTGGATCATTTAGTGCCTGTTTTCACACCAAGCCAGCTTGGTACCTGGTAACTCCCTGAGGCCCTGGAAATGAGGACTTTGGAAGGGCATAGAACATCTTGTCCTAGCTCAGGAAGATCCTCTCCCATGCCCAGAGAGCCCAACTCTGTCCTCCTCACACAAAACCACTTCTGCCATGCAGCCAGAATCTGGCCCTACTTCATCTGCTGACTTTGAGCATCTCAGCTAACCCCTGGGGTCTGTGCTTGCTGCCATTCCTAGACATTGGAAATGAAGGCAACAATGAGTCTGTGCCAGATGTAGTCATCCCCCTGGCACCTGGGAAGATGGAAGCCACGCCTGAGCTAGTGGGTCCCACCCGCCCCTCAGTCCTGCTTAGCCTTGCTCGGCATTCTGCAATCCCTGCAAAGCAGGACTGAGAGCCTGGGCAGGTCACAAGCCATCACTTCCTGTGGGAGAAGAGCGATGAGGAGGTCCCGGCCCTTACGACTCCCCTGGAGGAAAGTGTCCAACAGAGCCACGGTCACACCTCTTCCAGGGCCGTATCATATCCTTTCACTTACGCTCACAATATCCCATCATTTCCAGAAGGAATTCAAAGCACTCAAGGAGCCTAACCACGTTGGATATCAGGCGATCAAGTCAGTGTTTCCTGGCAGGTCCTATCAGTGGAATGCAGACCATGTGATGTTAAGCTACTTCTATGCCCAAGGGGGCCCAAATGGAGACCCCTCTGTGCCAGTTCCAACTAGCAGATTCCATGCAGTGTTGTTAACTCACAGTCTTTTATTTTTTTTTATTTTTGGGTCCGGTCGTGGGGCCTGAACTCTGGGCCTGGGCGCTGTCCCTCAGCATTTCAGCTCAAGGCTAGCGCTCTACCACTTGAGCCACAGTGCCACTTCCGGCTTTTTTTTCTTTTTGTTTATGTGGTGCTGAGGAATCGAACCCAGGGCCTCAGGCATGCAAGGCAAGCACTCTACCACTGAGGCACCTTCCCAGCCCAACTCACAGTCTTTTAATACCACTATGGAGTGAGGAATGGGTTAACCAACAGACATGATTAAACCAAAGATTTCTCCCTCCAAACTCCACCTATAGTACAACTATAGGTTCCGATTGGTCCATTGATACCTTAAGGGAGTTAATGGGGACTATAAAGAAGAGGGTAGATTCCAAGGGGTGTGTAACAAGGAATCAGGAAGTGTTAAGGTAAGCAGTCCAGGATACGGGGAGTCACAGAGGCAAGTGCACACAGGTACTCCCCCCGTCTGTGTCAGGATTACCGCAGAAGCAGAGGCACGCAGAGCCCCGTGTCTTTACTGAGACGTAGGGTAGACAACACACAACCAGGGTTTTCCACTGGCATCATTCACACAACCGTTCATGGTCCCAAAGGGCTCCAGGGCTCCCACACCTCTGCTTAGCTCAGTACTGGTAGCAGAGCTATATGTGAGTGCACACCAGGACACAGAAAACACAGAGGAGAGTCATGCCACACACCCCCAAAAAACTGTGTATGTGAGCAGGAAGGCGGCCGGGCATGTCCTCCAAGGGAAACACTTGTCAGCAGAAAAAAGTCTCCTGACTCCCCACTGTCTTCCATTCCTCCTCCCCACCCCAGCTGGATTCTTGTTGGTGGATTTTCTTCCCAGCGGGCTTCTCCATCAGATGTGGGGCAACTCAGTGTTTACTGAGAACCAAGGTGGCTGTGGGGGAGGGGGAGGACAGGTGAGTCACTGCCCCCTCCCCCATGTCCCCGTGAAGTCTGGATGCTCACCTGAGACATTTACACACAACTTGCCAGCCAACCAAAGAAGGCAGGATCAGTAGTGAAGCAGTTCTGGAGAACATTGTTATGAATTGAAGTGTTCCAGAAACACACCATGGAGGACCCTGTATAGAAGAAAACCTATGACTCATCCTGTCAGGAAGCTAAGCCTTCTGCTACCATGGTTCGGTATACATGGACTAGATCTGTTGGCCATTCTTTTAGCCCCTGCTACGTGCACTGCACTAACTAAAGAATTCAAGCCTTTTTAAAAAGTTAGGTGCCTCGGCAGAGCCTTAAAAATCAACATTCAGCCCCTTTCTCCCAGCAGTTTCACTAGCAGAAACTTATTCTAAAGAAAAGATTACTCAGGTATGGTGCTGCATGCCTGTAATCCCAGCACTGGGGAGACTGAGACAGGAGGATCTTGAGTTTGAGGCCAACTTTGGCCTCATAGTGAGACCTTGGCTCCAAAAAAACAAAACAAAAAAAGAACCTCAAGTTCACCTACATGAATTTGCCCTGGAATGTTTATCACAGATTTGTCCTTAGCTGAAAAATTCAAGCCACCAATGTATATATGTAAACAACAGGCAAGGTAGAGCCATGAATGAAATGTAATATAGCCACAGATGAATATATAGGATATACTTCAACCATCAAGATTTGTTTTAGTGCTGGGAAGGTGGCTCAGTGGTAGAGCGCTTGCCTTGCATGCATGAGGCCCTGGGTTCGATTCCTCAGCACCACATAAGCAAAAAGAAAAAAAGCTGGACGTGGTGCTGTGGCTCAAGTGGTAGAACGCTAGCCTTGAGGTGAAGAGCTGAGGGACAGCGCCCAGGCCCAGAGTTCAGGCTCCATGACCGGACCAAAAAAAAAAATTTTTTTTTGTTTTAATGGTTAGAAGTACAGCTCAAGTAGTAGAGCACCTGCCAGGTATGAAGCCCTGAATTCAAATTTCAATACTGCCACATACACACACACACACACACACACACACACACACACAAAGTGTCTTAAGGTAAACAATATTAGCAGACTATATATCTAAACATTGTACATGATGGGAAATGTAGCATTTGCAAAAGAATCACTGGGGGGTGAGCTGTTCTCTCTCCCGTCAGTAACGTGGATCTTCATTTTGTCTTGTGGAAACTAAAGCCACTTGAAAGTGGAGAGTGCTAAGCACCAGTGTTCATGCCTGTAATCCTAGGTACTCAGGAAACTTAGTCTAAGGATCAAGGTTCAAAGCCAGCCCAGGCAGGAAAGTCTGTAAGACTCTTATCTCCATTTAGCCAGCAAAAAAGCTGGAAGTGGAGCTGTGGCTCAAGTAGTAGAGCACTAGCCTTATGTGAAGAAGCTAAGGAACAGCAGCCAGGCTCTGAGTTCAAGCCGCAGTACCAGCACACATACGTAAAAGCTTCTGTGTGCCCATCTCCCAGACCCAACACTTGTCAGTGTGTGGCCCACCATCCCTGCTGACTGAAGAGGGTGGGGGGAGCCACCTGGGGTCATTGTCAACAAAGAAGGTAACCGTGGAGTTCCCTTGAGCCAATTCTAGAAGGAGGAGGTGGGCAGGGCCAGTCTGGAGTCCTAGGTAGAACTGGGCGAGAAGTCCCCATCTTACTGATCATCCTTCTCCCCAGCTGCCCCTGACCTGGTCCTCAACGCGGAGATCGTGCAGCAGACCGCCTACCTGGAGGACCGGCCCATGTTCATGCTGCAGTGCGCCATGGAGGAGAACTGCCTGGCGGCCTCGGCTGTGAACACCAACCCCACCACCGGCTACCGCCGCCTGCTGCGCTTCTCTTCCCAGATCCACAACAACGGCCAGTCGGACTTCCGCCCCAAGAACGGCCGCCACGCCTGGATCTGGCATGACTGCCACAGGTAGGCCCTCCCTCCAGCTGCCCCCCACCCCCGTGTCCTGAGGGGCAGGGTGTCAGAATGGCCAGGGTCACCTAGAGAGGACAGAGGTGCCACATTGGCCTTCTACACTTCCAGGAGCCATTCTCTGCCCCAGCTGGGGGTGACACTCCTTCCCCCCTTCCCTGAGGCCCTGACTCCGGTGATTTGGACTCTGGGATTCTGGCAGTGGGACACGCCACTCCTAGAGCTGGGCCCTCAGGGGCCCTCAGAGGTGGCCGGGTGCTCGCACAGCAGCCTGTGCTCTGCTGGAGACTCTGGGGATCTGTATTCGTTGCATTGGGGTCCATGTAGAAATATCCTTAGCCGTTTGTGTTTTAAATATCTCTAGGAAGCCAGGCGCTGGTGGCTCACGCCTGTAATCCCAGCTACTCAGGAGGCTGAGATCTGAGGATCGAGGTTCAAAGCCAGCCCTGGCAGGAGAGACCGTGAGATTCCTATCTCCAATAAACCACCAGAAAACCGGAAGTGGCGCTGTAGCTCAAGTGGTAGAGCACTCGCCTTGAGCTGAAGAGCTGAGGGACAGCGCCCAGGCCCAGAGTTCAAGCCCCACGGCCGACCAAAAAAAAAAAATCTCTAGGAAACAGGGTGTGTGGGTAAGAGCTCTGGGCCTGGGATCATGAAACCTGGGCTCTAACCAGCTCTGTGGTATTGGACCTACTAGGCCACGTGATCTGGGGTCTCTAGTGTCCCTTCTAGCTCATCTGTCTACAGGGAAATTCTACAGCCAGCCCGAGCTTTGGTGACACACACCGTGCACCTTAGCCACACCCTAACCACTTTGAAGACAGATTCCTTCTGTTTCAAGAGAAAGGGCTTCCTGGTTGCTAATGGCTCAGGCCTATAATCCTCGCTACTCAGGAAGCTGAGACCTAGCACATAAAGGTTCAAAACCAGCCCAGGGAGAAAAGTCACCAAGAATCTATCTCTAGTGAGCCAACAAAATGCCAGACTGGAGGAATGGCTGGGGTGGTAGAGTGCCAGCTGTGAGCTAAAAAGCCAAGCTAGGGTGGAAAGCCCCTGAGTTCAAACCCTAGTGTACACACACACACACACACACACACACACACACACACACACACACACACACACACACACACACACACACACTTAGAGATGCTGGTTGGTTTGCCTTTCAAACAACTGACTGTATATTGTGAGAGTACCAGTGGCATCTTGAGGATATCAATCAAAGGAAAATTAAAAGTCACAATGATCTAGGTGTCTGGTTTCCTTTAGAGGACATGTCTGGACGCCAGGGCAGCGGGCTGACGGTGCCTGTGTCTATGAGTGGAAGGTAATTGCATCTCAGCCCTGCATATGGCGGCCCACCCAGAGATTACATGGTAGGAATGTCCAGGACCCATATGCTTACTCTGCTCTCCCCTAAGAATAGCCATGTGGTGACATCATGGTGGTGTCCTGGAGTCCCCCCTTTTTCTGTGGTCTGTTTTTTTCCTTTGCTTATAGATGCTCCCACCCAATGGGAGGGAAAGGGAGAGGAGGAGAGGAGAGGAAGGATATGCTGTCCAAGGCTGCCCTTCCTGGTCTCCAGCTCCAAAACTGGTCCTGGGACCATACAGCACACAAACTCTCTCTCTCTCTCTCTCTCTCTCTCTCTCTCTCTCTCTCTCCCCCTCCCTCTCTTCCCCCCCTCCCTCCGTCTCTCCCTCTCTCTCCCTCCCCATATGCCTTCTCTGGGGTCTTTGAGAAGCCCTTCCAACAAGGTGCCTGGCTTCAGGTTCTGTGGGATTCCTGTGGGAGGCTAATCAATTAACCATCAGAAAATCAGAAGTGGTGCTGTAGCTCAAAGGGGTAGAGTGCTAGTGTTGAGTGAAAAGGCTCAGGGACAGAGCCCAGGCCCTGAGTTCAAGCCCCACAACTGACAGAACATGTCTGTGTTTTTTGTTGTAGCCTCAGTGAAGTTGGGATGGTTTTTCCTCTCATTCATATTCAGTCAAGGCTTCCTGAGTCAAGCTGGGAAGCCATGACAAAAAAAAAAAAAATAGTATCTCTAGAATAGTTAACAGCCCATGTCAGCAGGTTTGCAGACATGTTCTGTGAAAGCCCTCTCTCTTTCTCTCTTTCTCTTTCTTTCTTTCTTTCTCTCTCTCTCTCTCTCTCTCTCTCTCACACACACACACACACACACACACACACACAGAGTGTACTTGGAAGTTTCTTTACCAACTAGGCATAGAGGAAAATACCCAGAGCTGTTCTCTCACATGCATTGCTTCCTGGCTTGAAAACCTTTGTGCATCCTGGTACCTCAGGAAATCGGGCCACACCTGCTCCACACTGGCTGCCCTGTTTCAGCATGACGGGGGCCAGACAGAGCTGAACACTGAGACCCAGAGATCCAGAGCAGTTGTCCAGCCATGTTCAGGGACCCAACCCTCTGCTCCCTGAGGAGGCTGGGGTGGAATGCAGGGTAGGGTGCTGGACTTTACTTTCAGGGGATCTGGCCCCAGCATAGGGGACAGCTCCCCCCCCAGGTTAGAGGTGGCACTGCTGGAGAACGGCGGCAGCCCCTGACAACCTGCGCCCTGACCGCACATCATCCCAGAGGCCCAGAGCTCACAGACACCAAGATGGTGGCTTTGTTACTGCCAGGAGGGGGGCGGGAGGCAGGGGAAGCCTGGGACCTGAGGGCAGCAGGATGGAACCCACAGGAGGGACTGAAAAATACCCCCGAAGTGAAAACAGGGCATTGTCCCAAACGCAGTCTGGTGGCATGGTCCATTCACTCCAGCAAAGTCCTTTCCCTTTGTTCTGCTGACGGCTCTTCCTCCAGCATCTTAGTGTTGAGGAATTTCTTCCCAAGCCTGCACTTCCCCATCACCACCCTGGGTCTAACTAAGCTCCCGAGGGGCCCTCTCCCACCCACCTTCCCCCTCTGTATTTCTGAGGGGGGCATGGCTCTGGGCTCTACCTGGAGATGGAGGGGGAAGTCCACGTACACAGTGTCGACAGGTAAAGCAGAGATGCCCCGGGACAGAAGCCACAAACACCGGGAGGCCTAAACCAGCTGGCAGGCTCCCATCCAGCGTTCACAGGGGAAAAACTGAAGCAAGAGAAGACTGAAGTCAGGTCTGCAGGAGGCCCAGCAGGGCGGGTTGGGAGTGGGGGGGGGGGGGGGGGGGGGGGGGGGGGGGGGGGGAGAAGTCACCTCACAACAGCCTGTCTGTGGCTCTGTCTGAACTCTGTTTAGACAACGGAACATAAACCTACTCCTCTTCAGTCTTTCCAGCCAGCCGGCGTGGTCACACAGGCCCCTCTCTGAGGGAGCAGACATTTTTTAGGCAGTGAGTCAGACCTCATGTCTCACTAGGCTCCTGCAGCAGCCAAAATAGACCCTCCCTAAGTCATCCCTTGAACTGGCACAACATGTGCATTGTGAAGAGCGTCCCGCTTCACCCAGAAACGCCGGAGACCTGGGGAAGCCCAGCTCAGCCATGTCTGATGTTATTTGTAGCCCAAGTGAACTCAGGAGGAAGGGAAAAGACCTCTCATTTCCTCTGGAAACCCCATCCCTTCCATCCCCCATTTCCCTCGGCCCTCTGCGGGCACGCAGGGGCTGCCACGTGAGGCAGTAAAGAGAAAGCCAGCGGGACACACCACCCCAAGGGGTATGAAATACACAGGTGGGTGCCTGAGGGGTCCAGAGCCCCCTCCCCGCCTTGCCAGCCTCGCGGTCTCTCTTATTCTATCCTTATACCACTGACAGGCAGCAGGGTTCTCATTCCCTCTGATGGAGGGAAACAAGGCCCCCAAAGCGCCACCCAATCTTCTGTGCTCCTGTAACTGTAGATGTGGGAACGGCTGGCTGCGGGGCCCGATGCACACGTGTCAGGCGGGGACAGAGGGAGCTACGCCCGCCTGCTGCCTCCAGCCCCAGCTCAACCCTCAGCCGCCCTTGTTTATTCCGAGGCTAAAACCTCGCTTTCCAAGGCTGCATCTGTTCTCAATTCTTTCCAAGTGTAGACACAGACACAGGGTAAACCATCAGCCAAGGGGGTCAGTGGCCTGCGTGCACAGCCCCCTCCCCTGGCTCCCTCCCAGGACCCCAGGGATACCCTTCCCACACTGCCATCGCATCTCCCCACTTCTTCTAGAGGCCTTCCCAGACCCCCTTTGCTTGACTTGCCCATTGCAAAGGGCACTGTCTCGCTCACCCCCTCAGGGATTGAAGGCCCGGCTGCTACCTTGGGGTCTCAAGTGCTCCCCATCACTAGGATTTCAGAGGTGACCTAATCTCATTAACTTTTATTTCCCCTTTGTTCCCCTTTCCCCGCTTACTCTCTCTTCTTTCTTCTACATTCCCACTTTAAAATGTCTTTAAAAGACTGGATGTGATTTTGAAAATTAATTTACCGTGTCAGTCAATCTCACGTTACTACAACAAAATACCCAAGGCAGCCAGCTTAGGAAAGGTTTACTTAGCTCACAGTTGTGGCGGTTCAAAGCCACCTAGGTTCAGTTCTGGTAAGGGAACATCAGGGTGAGAATGTGTGCAGAAGGGAACGCCCACAACTCAAGCCAGAAAGCAGAGAGAAAGAGACTGAGGTGTCCAGTCCCTCTTGGTGGCTGGTGCTCAGTCCCAAAGGCTTAAGAACTTCCCACAAGCTCTACCTCCCTAGGATTCTATCACCTCTCAACAGCGCCACCCTGAGGACTAGGCTGGTAACGCATGCACCCCTGGACTATCACTTATCATAGCACGGTAGAAAGGTGGCGACGGAATATTCCAGGCGGCACTCAAGAGGCCCTCCCTTGTTAAACAACAGCCTAAGTGGCCGAGCTTGCTGACTGCCAGGCTTCACTAGGACTCTCCACACTCCCTCAGCTGATGGCTTGGCGAGGTCAGGGGTTGTCCAGTGCCAGAACACAGAAACTTCTCCAGAGCATCACTCTGGCCTTCCTTCTGCTTTATCCTCTCCCGGCCGCGGCCTCCTGTCCTGTGCTGACCTCCAGCCATGTCTCACCCCCAGGCACTACCACAGCATGGAAGTGTTCACCCACTACGACCTGCTCAACCTCAATGGCACCAAGGTGGCCGAGGGCCATAAGGCCAGCTTCTGCCTGGAGGACACCGAATGCGAAGGAGGTATCTTTCGTGGTGTGGGGAGAGCTTGGGGGCTTCGGAGGCGCCTCTGTCCATGCCGGACCTTCATCCACCTGCCGCTGGGGCCTCTGGGGCCTGAGCTGGAGCTGGGCGTGGACCCTGCTCTAATGTCACCTGTCCCCCAGAACTGTGCAGATGGGCACAGGGAGGGACAGGTGGCCTTCCGGGTAAAGTTCAGTCCCTTGGGCCTGCTGCACACCCTCCTACTCTGCCTGCCAGACCTTTCTTCCTGGGTGTCCCTCTCAACCTCCCCTCTACTAGGCGATAACTCTTCAAGGCCAAGTTCAGAAGACCCCTGTGCTGTTCCCCACCCAGGCAGAGGCAGCACTCTGTGCCCACACCTAGCAGGTCACTGTACCTGCACTCTGATCACCTGCTGGTATACTGTCACCTTGATGTCCCTGGGGACCTTCCAGGAGACAGGCGCCATTCACACTCTTCCACTGCCTAGCAAAGCCCCAGGCACACGGCTTCTCCACTGAAGCGTGATATGCCACCACGTCACCCGCAGAGGCTTTGGGCTCCACTCAGGCGCAGATGACCTGTCAGGGCCTGCGAGACCAGTCAGAAGGAGCCATGCTCCAGTGCTGATACTAGAGAGGAGGTAACCCCACATCAAACAGTGAACCCCAAGATGTCCCACATAAGCATGCCTTTCATCTCCAGGCTAAGGGTGTCAGAAAGGCCAGGATGGGCTGGAGTAGTCAGGGAGGGCCTCAGAGCAGAGGAGGCTTTGAGCCAGGCTGCCTTGGGAAGGGGAGTGTGTGGGGTGGACTTGAGCGAGGGGTCCCATTGAAATGAGATGTCAGAAACCACACACTGCGGACAGGATGCAGGGCCCAGACAAGACAGCAGTGGGGTCCAGGGGGAGGAAGGAAGGGAGGTGAGGTGAGGCTGGGGACCAGGTTATGTGCTCACGGCCCCTCGGTCCCCACCTGCAGACATCCAGAAGAGTTACGAGTGTGCCAACTTTGGTGAGCAGGGCATCACCATGGGCTGCTGGGACATGTACCGCCATGACATCGACTGCCAGTGGGTGGACATCACCGACGTGCCTCCCGGAGATTACCTATTCCAGGTGAGTGGGCAGAGAAGGGACCAGGCTCTGTCACCAAGGCAGGGGGAAGCAGGGAAACAGGTGTGTGGAGACCAGGCTGTCCAAAGGCAGGTCCCGTATCCCGGGGCCTCCATGTGCATCCACTAACCTAAGAAAGCAGAGCCTGTGGGCCTGAGAGCTAGGAAGAGTGGGGGACCTGTGAGGACCCCTAATGCCGAGACATCGGCCCGCGGTTCATATCTGGTGCCTATGAATTCAAACACCTGCAGTCCTCAGACCCAGTTCCATGGACTTTGAGGTGGCCTGTGCCCTGGCCTCCTTTTGAGCTTCTCCCCCTCCCACCCCAAACCCCACAGTGCCCTCACCCTGCCTGGCTGTGTGCTGTCGGGCTGGAAGCAATCTCATCAACCTCACTGCAGAAGAGCCATCCTCACACAAAGAAACGACTCTATAGTCAGGCGCCTCTAATCCTAGATACTCAGGAGGCTGAGATCTGAGGATCATGGTTTGAAGCCAGCCTGGGCAGGAAAGTCCGTTAGACTCTTATTTCCAATTAACCACTAGAAAACCAGAAGTGGTGCTGTAGCTCAAAGTGGTAGAGCACTAGCCTTGAGTAGAAGAGTTCAGGGACAGTGCTCAGGGACAGTGCTCAGGACCTGAGTTCAAGCCCCACAACTGGCATAAAGAAGAAGGAAGAAGAAAGGGAGGGAGGGAGGGAAAAAGGGAGGGAGGAAAAGGGAAGGGAGGGGAAGGGAAGGGGAAGAAAAGGGGAGGGAAGGAAGGAAGGAAATGACTAGTGCTTCCCAGGCCTTGCATTTATCCTGACTAGGGGGTGACCAGCTCTGAGGAAAAGCCCGAGGGCCTTGGTCTGGCGCCGTCTGCAAACAGTGGCATGCTGGGCCAGGGCCCGCTGGGCATAGGAGACCCGAGACTACGCTGCTGTCCCCTCTTTGGGCTCATGGCTGTGGAAGCTTCATTTCACACAACCCCACCCGTCTCCGTTCTGAGCTTGCCCTGAAGGGTGGCAAAGCTGGTAACCAGAAATATGCTACTCTGTCTCAAAAGCTTTCCCAAAGGGGCACTGAGCCAGCCCGAGGTCTGGCCCACAGCCCCTGCCTCAGACTCTGCAGAAGAGTCAACACCTGCAGAGAGTGTCCGCAGGGCACGCATGCGCTGGCAGAGAAGGCTGGGAATGAGACAGTGGAGCGCTGGCCACCCGCGAGCCAGGGCCACAGCCTCAGGGAGACCCGGGAAAGCACAGTGCGCACGTAGCGCAGCCTGGTGCTGTCTGTTGGTGGTTTGCTGTCACTTCACAGGTGTGGTACACCAGGGTGAGGGTGGCCAGGAATGGGGTCCGCAGCCCTCTCCCTTGATGCCTCGCAGGTCGTCATCAACCCCAACTACGAGGTCCCAGAGTCTGATTTCTCCAACAACATCATGAAGTGCCGGACCCGCTATGATGGCTACCGCATCTGGATGTACAACTGCCACATCGGTGAGCCCGCCCGCCCCACCCCTCCTCAGCTGGGAGGGAAGCTCTAAGCTCTAGAACAGTCGGAGATGCTGAAGGCTGGGGTGGAGGCTGGGCTGTCTCAGCCGGCTGAGGTCAGGGAGAGAGGAGAGTGCGGGATGGACAGCCCAGCGGGAGCAGACGCTCACTGAAGAGCAGGAGCTAAGACCGCCACTGCGGCAGTGCGCGGGCTCAGTGTCGGGCTTTCCCGTCACAGGTTAAGAGTGACTCACTTTGAGTCCCCAGCAGAGGCTTTTCTGCAGATTAAACCACCTAGGGAAGAAAAGGGAAAGAATTTTCTCCTCTGCAGGAAAAGAACAGACCTCCGTCTTGGAGATGGTGAAAGTTCAAAGGCATGCACATTGGCGTTTGGCAGGGCATCTGCTGTACCTGGCCTCCAGCCGGCTTAGGCCTGGTCCTGCCCTGGTGGGGCCTCAGCGCCAGGCCCAGCAGAGGCCAACACCCCAGCTCTGCGAGACCCAGGCATCTCTAACTCTCCACTCCTCCAACTCCCGCTCTGCAGGTGGCTCGTTCAGTGAGGAGACGGAACAAAAGTTTGAGCAGTTCAGTGGACTCTTGAATAACCAGCTGTCCACACAGTGAAGAAGCCTCAGGGTACTCTCCTGCCTTCAAGTCGTGCTGCATCTCCTCCCCTCCCCTCTGCAGACTGACCACCTCGACTCCACCCTTCCCACACTAACAGGCCGATGGCCACGCCCCATGAGGGCTCCGCGCCCCATCCCAACCTGGCTCAGGAGGAGGGGCTCTGGCTCACCAGGTGCTGCTCCCCAACTTCCAGAGTCTGAGATTGGGGAGCCCTCAGGGGGCAGAGCTTGTCCACAGGGCTGTGGGAGCAATGCTGGAGGCCAAGCCTGCCCAGGACCCCACATACACCCAGGCCATTGTCAGCTTACCCCACAGTCCCTTCCTGAGTCTAACGTGGCAGGCAGGGCACAGAATGGCCATTCTGTTCAGAAATCCCATGTTGCAAATGAGGCAATCAGTCCCAGAGGTGGTCAAGCTGAATCCCATTTCTCACCCTTTTAGGTCACTACTGACCAACTTGAAGAGCTAGACTTCTTTCCAATGAAACAACTGCTTCTATTCAAGTCAGCTATAGTCAAGGCTTCTAAGAGCAATATCTCCCCTTCCTTCTCCCCAGGGCATGCCTGCATCCATGTATACAGCCAGGCCTTGTGTGTATTATGCTTTCCTTATACAGATATACTGTGGTAGCTCGCTCTTCGTAGCTGTGACAAATACTTGACCGAAAGTTTTAAAGGATTCTCATTGTAAACCTGGCAAAAAGCAGCCACAATAGCTAGCCATGCCACATAGTCTGAACGCTGGGCTGCCTCCGTATCTCTTCTGCCATAATGAGTCCATCACCTTTAAACCCAACCTCCCACAAAATCTCAGGGCATGGAAAAGATGTAGACAAGTTCTTTGCCAGAATCTAACAGAAGTGGCACCTAGGCCAGCTTCCAATAGAGTCCTGTTCCCTCGCGAGCAGTCTTCTCTGTCGCATTTCTGCTCTTCTGAGCACTTGCAGAATTGCCCATTCAGCTCTGCTGACAGCGCCCTGCCTTCCTCTAGCTCACTTCTCCACCCTTTCTCAAATTCCCACCACAAACTAGTTCCAAAAGCTTCTCCAAAACCAGACTGTCAGGTGGTCACAGCCATGACCCCACTTCTCTGGTGCCAATATTCTGTCAGAAATACTTAGGGGAAACAACTCAAAAGCAGAAAGGGTTTCTTTTAGCTCACAGTTTCCGAGGTTTAATCCATGGTCAGCTGGCTGTGAGTTCGGGCCTGTGGTGAACCAGAGCGTGATGGCAGGCAACGTGAGGTAGAGCAAAGCAGCTGGCCTCGTGCAGACAGGAGACTCTTTGTCCATTCCAGCCAGGCCCCCAGCCTGTAAGATGGTGCTGCCCACATTCAGGTGCTTTCCTGTGTTCAGTCCTCTGGACCACTCTCCCCCCCACACACACCGTGCACACACACCCAGATGTGTGCTTTACTAATCTCCTAGGTGCTTCTCGATTCAACAAGTGGACAGTCAAATTAACCACCGCCTGAAGTGTGGCTCAACTCTAACAGTGGCTGCCTAGCAAGCAAGGCCTTACCTGCCTAGGCTCTGAGTTCAAGCCTCATTAAATCAAAGGAAAAAAGTTTTATTTAAACACATTAAGATAAGCAACAATAGCTAATAGAATAAAACTGTAATGATATACTGTAATAAATGTTACCTGAATGTGGTCTCTATCAAAATAACCTACTTCGTCTTTTTCATTTAAAGGAAGCCCCTTACAGCTTCTCTTTGGCACATGTGAGTCATGAGTACTCTTGTATTTTGTGGCTATTAGCAAGCAAAGTAAGAGTTACTTGAACACTAGATTCTGATAACTGGGGTGTGAAGAGGGGGTAAGCGTACACAAATGGATACATCAAAGGCACAGCAAGATCGCATCAGCTACCTGCCACCCTGCAGACTGTCTCTAGAATGACAGAAGTAACTGGGAAAGTAAGCTGTCAGCTAAGGGAGAACTTGTCATACTGCCTTGTTTTCGGAGTAGGTGAGCTCACGGAAGTGCTTCGCTCCACACCCTCTTACTTTTTAGGATATTAGTGTGGTCTCTGAAACACAATGTCATTTAAAAGTATTTACCACTGGGCAACTGAGCCTTTAAAAATACAGCTGAAAAGGAAATCCAGCCCACCTGTGACAACTCCGATTGTTCTAGCTCTGTGCGTGAATAATTCAGGGTGCTATGGCTCAGCCAGGTGACAAGGATGCCCATGGGACTCGTCACACACATTTTTTTTTTTGGGTCCGGTCGTGGGGCCTGAACTCTGGGCCTGGGCGCTGTCCCTCAGCTCTTCAGCTCAAGGCTAGCGCTCTACCTCTTGAGCCACAGCGCCACTTCCGGCTTTTTTCTTTTTGCTTATGTGGTGCTGAGGAATCGAACCCAGGGCCTCAGGCACGCAAGGCAAACGCTCTACCACTGAGCCACCTTCCCAGCCCTCATCACACACACATTCTTACCTCTCGACTGCAGACTGAAAGATTCAGTACACACACATACCTCAGGTGCACGTGAACACTGGGCACGTGAACACTGTGCCTGGGCCCTGCGTTTCCCATGTCCCTACTGGCCAGTGTGGCTTCAGGCTCCTCCAGTACAGACTATGAAAGGAGGAAGTCTAGATGAGAAGCAGTCCAGGAAAGTCATAAAAAAATCCACAAAGAGGGCTGGGAAGGTGGCTCAGTAGTAGAGCGCTTGCCTTGCATGCATGAGGCCCTGGGTTCGATTCCTCAGCACCACATAAGCAAAAAGAAAAAAGCCGGAAGTGGCGCTCTGGCTCAAGTGGTAGAGCGCTAGCCTTGAGCTGAAGAGCTGAGGGACAACGCCCAGGCCCAGAGTTCAGGCCCCACGACCGGACCAAAAAAAAAAAAAAATCCACAAAGATGTAAGCATGACTTTTTAACCAAGACCTTTCTTGAATCCTGCTGCTTTACACGAAACTTAGCGGAGACACTGTACATCAGGGCCAGACAGGACAGCCAAATTTGGCCACAAGGCCCAAAGAGAGGGAGGTGCATACCTACAGAGAGGGGTACATACCTACAGAGAGGGGTACATACCTACAGAGAGGGGTGCATACCTACAGAGAGGGGTGCATACCTACAGAGCAGCAACGGCGCCGACGTCCGCCCGCCCTGCCCCTCTCACTCCAGTGCTCCCACCTGTGTAAAGGGGCATGCTGCGGCCTAGCACATCAGGTCAATAATACCCCCAAGTCCCCAAGACAGGTCTCTGTGCCTCCCACTCACCAGCCAAGCCAGAGAAGAGGGCTTCCATGAGGAAGCCCTCACACGAGAGGCAGACTCGGTCTAGAATCAGCTCTTCTGCTAGGCTTTGTTCCTGTTGACTTCTGCAAGAAGCCCTGCAGTAAGCCACCTCAATAGGTAACAATGCAATCAGCCCAGAACCTTGGTACCTGGCTCTGAAGGCCAGAGGAAAAGGGGCACAGAGCACGCGCCCCCAGACAGGGCAGCCTTACACACATGCCGGAAAAGCCCAGCTAGGACTGTCCACACCAGTCTCCTAGAGTGAGCTGGTCTTCACTAGCTGAAGGCCACAATGGGAAAATGGGACAGTGCCCCCTAGTGTTCCTCCACAGACCAGCACGTTTCGAAGCAATCATTGGACAACTTTAAAGCTTTTATTTTGTTCTCAATTTCTGGGACTAAAACAACTGAAGCCTACTAGGCCCCAGCGGGGAGGTCCAGCGGTGGCAACGCACTGTCCTGTGTCTGTAAAAGGCTTTTGGTGTTGGAACCTCAGCTCTTCCGGATGGCCGGGTGTGGGGCCTCAGTGGGGAAGAAGACCCGGGTCAGCAGGCAGTTCTTTCTTTCTGTGTTGGAGCCCCAGGGCCTGGGCCACCAGCCTCCGGGCCACTGCCGTATCTGTCTGTGGCCTCTCCTTCATCAGGCGCAGGAGCTCTGAAAGGAAGGCCCCACAGAAGGGGCCCTGGGTCAGGCTCTGGCTGCCTTTCCTCTGAGGAGTAGCAGCCTTGGAAGCCAAGGACATCTAATTGGGGGAGGGAGGGGTGATACAGGGTGTTCATTGCTCCCAAGAGGCCTGGGACAAAGGCCACACCACCATCCACAACACTTGATGGCCTTAGCAGGCCTCCCTCCCCCAGCCTGTCTCGCTGGCCGCCACTCTGCAGTCGTGGAAAGCTGGCCTCTAAACACCCCACTGTGCTTTGGAAAAAGAAGAGGAAAGGCAGGAAGCACCATCTCTGCGCCACCTTTGCTCTTTCCATTTGGCTCTGATGGAGCTTTGTTTACTTTCATGCAAGCCTCAGGCTTCCCAGTCAAATCCTCCCACTTTACAGAGGAAGAGATGGACTCCCACTAAGTCACTGGCCCAAGGTGAGCGGGACGGACAGCAGGGATCCCGACCAAGGCTGACCCCAGAGCCTGAGCCCTTCACAATCATGCAGAGCAGGAAGGCCGGCCATACTTTCCCCGAGTGATGCCCAGAGGAGGCTGTGACACAGGGCGACCCCACACAGAGCTGCCAGGTACAGCCACTGGCCACCCACACGCACTCATGCACACATGCACACACGCGCACACGCACACACACCCTCCCCACCCACGACAAGCACACTCTTACTTGGCCTCTGCAAGGCTTTGAGCTTGGACTGCTTGCTCCCCTGCGTGAGCGGCCGGATCTTAAGCATGGGGAACTCCTTGGTCAGGGCCTCAGTAGCTGAAAAAAGAAAGCTTTAGTGAAGTGGTCCACCCGTCTGTGTGAGGCTCCTTGGGGTCACCCAAACTGACGCCACCATTCCACACACCCAATCCCAGTGTGGGCAGGTGCTCTGCCCAGGCTGTGGAAGAGAACAGCCTCGGCTCTTTTGATGCCCCAGAGCTGTGCAGACTGCTGTGGGCGGGGCCCCCAGCCCGCTCAGGTGCTCAGGTACTGCAGTGGGGCGCTCTCTCGCGTCAGGAGGACAGGCTCTGCTGTCACGGCCTGATCACCCTTGCTCTGCCTTCCTTCCTTGGGCTCTTCTCAGGGGCTGGAACCCACCCTCTGCTTTGCTCAATTCAAACAGCCACCTGTTCCCTGGGTCTCCTAAACCCAGGCCACGCAGTGCAAGCTGCTCCTGGGTTATGTGGTGAGGTCTTATTTATAAATACTTCCAGCTGGGGACATGGCTCATTCTAGAAGGCCTGCCTAGAAAGCCAAAGCCTTGAGTTCTTTCCAGAAAGCTGTAGCAAGATTATGGATCTGGCTGGCTGGGACTGGAGCGCTCTGGCTTGGCTCAGTAGGGACTTCCCCGGTACATTGACACAGTCTACCCGGAAAACCTGGGTGTCACCCCCTACCCTATCAGTGATCAGAGGGCTGAGCCTCACCTGAGTCCAGGCAGGGGAAGATGCCGAGCAACCTGGGTGTCACCCCTACCCTATCAGTGATCAGAGGGCTGAGCCTCACCTGAGTCCAGGCAGGGGAAGATGCCGAGCGCATGAGTGTTGTCCACCCATTGAATCTTGAACCCCTTCTCCCTGTGTGGGGGGAAAAGAGGCAGGGTGACCAAAATCCCCAGGGATCCCTAAGCAAGTTCCCTCCTACCTCTCACCCTCCAACAAGTTAGGGAAGGAGTCAGCCGTAGGCTGCAAGCTTTCTCAAGACAATCCAGTTCGCTTCAGAAAGAAAAAGGCCAGGAGGGTCCCCGGTGTCTAGACAAGAAAAATCTCACAGAGCACGAGGCCACAGTGAGGAAGGCTCTCCTCTGTCAAGTCACAGCAGGGTTGGGTGTGGGCTCTGAGGCTGGGGGCCAAGGGGCTTGGGGGGTGGGCAGAGGACAGGACCAAAAACAAGCATACCCTCCTAAGAAAGTCACTGTGTTCTGTGCCCAGGAGAGAGTGGAAGCAGCCGTGGCCTGCTGGCACTGCTCTCCCGACAGCGCCTCGAGCTCAGGCATGGAACGCACAAGGGAGGACCGCATAGGAAGCCCACGCAGGCGGGGCGTGGCTGGCAATGCACACCTAGAATCCCAGCTACTCAGGGCACTGATCTTGAGGTTTCGCAGATAGTGAGACACTATCTCCATATCTTCATATCCCTCTCTATCCTTTAAAAAAAAAACCAAAAGAAAAAGGAAAAAGAAAGAAAAGGAAAAAAAAAAGCCAAACACCAGTGGTTCACACCTGTAATCCTAGCGACTCAGGAGACTGAGATCTGATCATCACAGTTTGAAGCCAGCTCAGGCAGGGAAGTTTGTGAGGTTCTTATCTCCAATAAACTATCAGAAAATGCTAGAAGTGGTGCTATGGCTCAAGTGATTAATTTGCTAGCCTTAAGGAAAAGCAGCTCAGGGACAGAGCCCAGGACCAGAGTTCAAACCCCAGGACTGGAGGGAAGGGGGAGAATGTCCCATGCAGGAAAGTAGAGAAGTGGAAAAAAGAAAATTTAAAAGAAAAGGGAGAAAAGAGGTTGGAAGCAAAAAAAAAAAAAAAAAATCCTGTGTCTGAATATGGCCTCCAAACTGCCAGTTCCCAACCAATTCCTCCGCACAGAAGACACACTCCCGTGTCTGCTGCAGACCCACTGAACAGCTGGCGGGGGTGTGCAGGGCAGGCACGTGGGCCGTGGTGTCCACAGGGCCTGGGGGTCCCCACAAATGTGTGAGCACACAGGGGGCAGCCTGGGGAAGGAAAAAACCTCCGGGAAACCACTGGGATTCCTCCCCCAGCCACATACAGGCCACAGGCAGAACTTGCGGGAGTACAGAGAGCACCAGCCGCAGCCGAGCTCACAGGAGCAGGGGCAGGACCTGCCGCAGCCTGCAGGCCCAGCGCGGGAGCACAGGCAGCATTCACCTTCTGCCTTTTAAATGAGTCAGCCCCGGAGGGACAGGCAAGCATCCTGAGCCTGCGGTGCTGTCCTTGCTCCTCTCCAAAGAGAAAGTGGCCCACCTCACCCCGCTACCCTGGGTACTCACTGGAACTCAGAAAATGTGGCCAGCAGGTCCTCCGTCTTGAGTGCTGGCTCAAAATCATAGATCTCTACCACGTGGGCCAGATCCTTCTCCCCGGGCAGTTCTTCCACGAAGGAGGTTGTGTCCACATAGATCTTCTCAATCTGAATCTCCTTCTCAGTCAGGTTGGCTGTGATCTGGGAGTAATCAGATCCTTTGGCAAGGGGAGCTCTGACATACAGGGCCCCAAAACAGCTACAAAACTGCTCAGACAGCTCAGAGAGGGGCTCACTGGCAGGGCTAGAACAGTCAGGATGGTCCCAAACTGAGCCAGAATGGTCAGGACATGGGAGTTTTAGAGGAAGGCCCTGAGTTCTACAGGTGCCCGACATCTGCACATACACATGGGTCCACATATCCTTTCAAGATTGGGAAACTGAGGGACAAAAAAGTACTCAAATTGTCAATCAGCTGGTCTAGCCAGGTTATGAAGACCCACACTTGTCATCCCAGTACTCAGCAGACTGAGGCAGGAGGATCTTGAGTTCGAGGACACCCTGGGCTACATAATAAGTTAGACACTGGCCTCTGCTATCCAGAGCAAGAGTCTATCTCAAAAACATAAATTTTAAATTTTCTTCCTTAAGCAATCAAAGATGCCCAACTCCCCACTTAACCCACAGCTAGCCTCGAGGACACATGATTCCAAGGGAATATAAGACTCAGATCCAGGCAAAAAGGGACTCTTCCATAGCAGATGGCAAAATACTTGCAGAGGGGCTGGGAAGGTGGCTCAGTGGTAGAATGCTTGCCTTGCATGCATGAGGCCCTGGGTTCGATTCCTCAGCACCATAGAAGCAGAAAAGGCTGGAAGTGGTGCTATGGCTCTAGCAGTAGAGCGCTGACCTTGAGCTGAAGAGCTGAGGGACAGCGCCCAGGCCGAGTTCAGGCCCCATGATTGACCAAAAAAAATAAAGTACTTGCAGATACTTTCCTGTGAAGCTTGTGTCAACTTCCTTTTTTTTTTGGGAGGGGGGGCCAGTCCTGGGGCTTGAACTCAGGGCCTGGGAAGCAGTTTTTTCAGTTTATGCAGTACTGATCAGTAGGAATTGAACCCAGGGCTTCATGCACACTAGACAAGCATTCTACCACTAAGCCACCTTCCCAGCCCCATCTTTTTTTTTTTTAATTAAATGAGGAAACTGAGACTGAAGAAAGCAAATGACTTGCCCAGGGTCAAGCAGCTCCTGAGATGTTGCCCTGGGACCTCAATCCATTCCTTTTGCCGTGTTCCCTACAGACCCCACACACTCCCCACCCTCCACCCCAAAACCCTTTGTGCCCATCCACCTGTGGCCACACCCACCTCACCTCCGCCCTCCCTTTTCTGGGCTCAAGAGCCTCATCACCTCCTGCAGCAGCTCACTGTAATCATCATCGGAACAGCTGCCAGGCTCCTGGTCCTCCTTCATCTCTCCATCCTCCTTTGCCTCCTGGGCCTCCACATCCTCAGCCTCCTTCACCTCCTTGGTCTCCTTCACCATCTCCATCTCCTTTACCTCCTCCTCTTTTTTCACCTCTTCCTTCACCACCTCCCCTTCCTCCTGCTCCTCCTCCTCCTCCTCCTTTCTGTTCAGCAGGCTCTGCTCCAGCTGACTCCCCTTGTCTTCCTCCAAGGCTGGCTGCAGGTGGAACCCAAGCTGTGTGGCCATTTCCACCCCAAGGGACTCAGGGCCATGCTCTGTGCCTGGGGGACTGGCAGGCTCTGGGAGCTCCAGGTCCTTCTCAGGACCTCGGTCTGGGCTCTTCAGGTCCTCTGCTCCTTCAGCTGTCGACATGGGGAGTCCCTGAGCAGTGTCAGGGACTCCAGCACCAGCACCTGCAGGCTCTCCTGAGACTCCATGTGCGGGGGCCTCTCGCGTGAGCTCTGGGGTTGAGGAAGCTGCCTGTTCTTGCTTGCGTAGCACCCGGGGGACGTACAAAGGCTGGTCTGGCTTGCGCCCACGATGCCATCGGCCGGCCCGTGCACCTCGGGGACCGGCAGCTGCTCCCTGGTTTGAGGTGGGCCTTGGACCACGGTACTTGTTGGGGTGGGAGGTGGGAGGGTGGCAGGGGCCATGGGACCCATCTGGACAGGGTACCCTGGAGCAGGAACAGAGGCAGGTCATCAGAGCATGGTTGAGCTCGCAGGGAAATGGCTTACTGGGGAAACAGATGTGATGCTCAAGTCTGCAGAATGCCAGCCCCAAACCCAAATGACCTGACAGCAGACCCTGGTGGCTCACACCTGTAACCCTAGCTACTCAGGAGGTGGGGATCTGAGGACTCAAAGCCAACCTGGACAGGAAAGTCCATGAGACGCTTATCTCCAATTAACCAGCAAAAAGCCAGAAGTGGAACTGTGACTTAAGTGGTAGAGCACTAGCCCTGTGCAAAAAAACTCAAAGACACAATGCTTGGTAAGAAATGTATGCATTAGGAAGTGGCGCTGTAGCTCAAGTGGTAGAGCGCTCGCCTTGAGCTGAAGAGCTGAGGGACAGCGCCCAGGCCCAGAGTTCAAGCCCCACGACCGACA
>NW_012267405.1:2030025-2036277 GCF_000151885.1 Dipodomys ordii
ACCTGCAGGTTAAAAGTATCACCAAGGACTTTTTGAAGAGCAATGAATCTATATTCTGTGTTGAAAATACTTGGTTCTCTCCAGTGCTGGTGTGTATAATACTGTGTGTGTGTGTGTGTGTGTGTGTGTGTGTGTGTGTGTGTGTGTGTGTGTGTGTGTGTGTGCCCATACTGGAATTTGAACTCAAGGCCTCATGCTCTTGGCTTTATTGCTCCTTTTGATCCACACCTCCCCTTCTGTCTTTTTTACCAGTTAATTAGTGGTAAGAATCTCACCAATAGCCGGGCACTGGTGGCTTACGCCGGTAATCCTAGCTACTCAGGAGGCTGAGATCTGAGGATCGCGGTTCAAAGCCAGCCCGGGCACGAAAGACTGTGAGACACCTATCTCCAATAAACCACCAGAAAACCGGAAGTAGCGCTGTAGCTCAAGTGGTAGAGCGCTCGCCTTGAGCTGAAGAGCTGAGGGACAGCGCCCAGGCCCAGAGTTCAAGCCCCACGACCGACAAAAAAAAGAAAAAAAAAAAAAAAAGAAAGAAATGTACGCATTATCCTGCCCATGTAATTGTAACCCCTGTACAGTATGTTAACAAATAAAATTAAATTAAATTAAAAATAAATAAAAAACTCAAAGACAGTTCCCAGGCCTTGACTGCAAGCCCAGCAACAGCATACACATACACACACACACACACAAAATCACACACACAAAAAAGTCCCTTACAAAAGCATTGGTCGGGTGAGAAAAGCACTTCTGCAAGCCCAAAGCAGGCAGCTCAGCTTGAAGCACTTAAGTCAATTAAAGCACTGAATCTAGTTACATATGAGGTTATTTGGCATTTTAGAAACTTCTTGGGGGGAAAAAAATGTCACATTTTATTTTTGTACCCGTATTGAGGCTTGAACTCTGGGATTCACATCTCACTTGGTTGTTTTTTTTTTTTTTCAATCTACAATGAGCACTTCAGCCACAGTTCTACTTTTAGTTTTCCGCTGGTTAAGTTAAACAACTCTCAGAGTTGTCTGCCCAGGCTGGTGTCAAACCGGGATCCTCAGATCTCAGCCTCCCAAGTACTTACTATTACAGCTACTGGTGAGCCACCAGTGCCTAGCAGAACCACCGGGCTTTAAGCATGATTAAGCCACCAAGCTAAGATGCTCATCCTGTAAGACCACACAGCAACAGTCACGTGACCACAGACCAGCAGCTGCTTGCCCAATGCCACACAGGAGAGAAAGAGTGAGACCCTTCCCCCACCCCATCAACCCTTCACTATGCTCTCCCCACTCCGTTTTGGTCTGACAAGACCAGCTGAAATCGCCAGGTAAAATCCATCAGCCCTGTACATCTGTATCACTGCCAAAGCTAAACAATGAGCTGACTTGGAAATGGGCTGGGAATGGGGGGGGGGGGGGCGGGATAAAGGAGCTCTAGTCCTTGGTGCCTAACAAGCTAACCACCTGGGGACTATTCAGCTGGCCCAACCACACAAGAAACACACCGCCAGGAAGACACACACCTGATGTCCAGGTGGCAGATGACCGTCCTCCTCCTCCAGCCTTCCCCAACAGAGAAGCTGCTCAAGAGATCAAAACTCTCGGCTGTTCTGTGGATCAGGTACCGCAAGCGACTGGACAATGGCGGGAAAAGAAGAACCCTGGGAAGGGACCAGAAACAGGGCTTAGTAGAGACTGCTCATCCAACTCCTGGGGCCTCCCATCCCCAGGAAAATGGCAGCTTAACTCCTTCTGCCCCAATGGGTCCCGGCCTAAACACACCAAGTTAATCTCAGGGAGCTCTAGGTCCGCACCCCCAGCCCTGAGCGCCCGCCCCTTCCCATCCTGGGGTGACAGAATGACAGAAAGACATGGCTAGAGGAGGGCTGGCAGGCGTTAAGGCTAGAGCCGGGGGCATCTGCCAGCCAGTTACCTGGGGGCAGCAGACCGCTGCCCTCCTCGGACTCCAATTCACATACTTAGACAGCTGCCTCTGCAGCAGGAAGCGGTCCAGCTCCTCCTGGACCCGGTGGACAAAGTCATTCTCGGCCGAGGAGAGGAAGACACCGTCCAAGCAGAGAAGGGCCAGCGTGACAGGTGGGAGAGCCTGCAGCAGAGGGGCAGGGGCCGGGATCAGAGCCCTGCGCTCGCCGCCGCCCCCCTCCCGGCCCCGACGTCGGGCCCCGGGGTCTCCCTGCACATCCGGGTTCAGGACGCCGCCCCCCCCTCCCGCCGCATCCCAGGACAAGGCGGGGTCTCCCCGCCAGGCCGCGGCTTCAGGCCCGGCCCCGCCTGCGCGGCGCCCGCCGCCCCGGAGCTCACCCCAGGCCTGCTCCGAAACACCCCATCACCCTCCCGACCTGGGATCCAGGGCACCCAAGCCGGGCCCCCCAACCCCCCCAACACACACACACAGCTCTCCCGGCCGCCGCCCTCACCGCGGCCGCGCTACGCGTCGCCACCGCCGTCAGGGTCCTCAGGGGGCCTGCGCGACCCCCTCGCCGGCGGAAACGCAGGTCTCCGCGGGGCCGCGGCGCCACCGCGCGGCTCGGAGGAGGAACTGCACCCGCAGTGGAGGGGGCGTGTCCCTGACACACACAAACATTACTGGCTTCTCCCACGGCGTCCCCACTGGCATTGAATTGGGGGGGGGGGATCGAGAGCCAGAAAGGTGGAATGATGGATCCCAAACTTGTTCCTACAGTAAGTTCTAGATGTGTGCTTTGAGCAAATGTGATCTAGTATCAATTAAGCTCACGCACTTTCGAGCACCTGCTAGGTGCTAGGTAGTGGCAGCCCTATAATGTGTTTATTTTAGGTTCCCCTCCCCAGATACTCACCGAGGGATAAGGAGGAAGAAAGTTCTCAGCAATGGGCAATCCAGCACCCTGTGCCCCTCTCTGGACAGACAGAGATGTAAAGAACGGTAGTACGCTCCAGGGCAAGGCACTGGCAAAGTGCGCTCACCCTGTGGGCAGCTGGGCTGAGCAGCCATTACCCCGGTTATTTGTTGTCCCGCCCCCTTTGAAATAACCGGTAGGGCCCGGATAATCAGCGTGGCCCTGTGGCCTGACCTGCTGGAGGGGGCGGGGCGTCAGGAGGCCAGCCTCACCACGCCACAGACCAGGCCACCCGAGGGGGCGTGGCATCGGGAGGGGCGGGGCGTGCCGCCGAAATGGGGAGGAGGCTGTGTGCTGTGCGTTCCCAGTCTGGGGGAGTCTAGGAAAGGAGAGGAGGGAAGGAGAGTCCTAAGAGGAGGGTGGAGGGGAGACAGCAGGAGTGGAGGGAGAAGCAGGAGGGAAAAGCCTGCTGGAGGAGAGCAAGGCAGGCCTGAGGAGGGCAGGGCAGGCCTCAAGAGGCCATTCGGGGCCTCCCTCTAGAGAGGCCTGTGGAGAGGCGCCTCCCGGAGCAGAGCAGGGCAGGCCTGTGGAGAGTGGAGAGGCCTGCAGAAAAGGAGAAGGAAAGAAAAGGAAAAGCCTTCCCCTTTGGAGCTTTGGAGGTCTGAGGTTTGGAGGTTTGCAGACCGACTAATAAGGGGGGGTCAGAGCTGCCCATTGGAGGCTTGGTGGTCGAGGCTGCTCTTGGTTCTGGGTATCTAGCCCAGGACAAGGTAGTCACTGGACCCCTTTCTGGTGTAAATAAATTTTTTGTTATCTTTAACTGTGCCTCGATGGATTGTCTCCCTTTTTGGAGGTCATAAGTCTTTCAGAAATCATTCCAGTATCCTTCCTAATTGAAACTTGAAACTTGTTACCAGCCTGTGGGCTGGCTGCTGTAATCTAGAAGGCTATAAAGTTGGAATCCTGCTACCTGAAAAGTGTTTTTAGAAAAAGACTAAACTAAAAATCAAAAAACCTGTGTTGTAAGATGGGCACCAATGGTGCAAGTCTGTAATCCTAGCTGCTCAGGAGGCAGAGATCTAAAGATCATGGTTCAAAGCCATCCCAGACAGGAAAGTCTGTGAGACTCTTACAATTAAACACCAAAAAAAAAAGCTGGAAGTGAATTATGGCTCAAGTGGTAGAGTACCAGGATTGAGCACAAAAGCTCACAGACAGTGTCTGGCCTCTGAATTCAAGACCCAGTACTGAAAAAAAATTTTTTTTCAAATAAAAAAGTGTTTGTGGCTCAGGGTAAGGCTATCATGATCCTCTCCTTATCTAACTAACAGCAGGGATGAAGGACTGACTGTCCAGTACATAGGGAACTAAGCAGACCCAAGGCCTCCCTCCTACAAGTCATCTTCCCACACCAAAGCCAAGGCTGCTGGGTTCTACATCTTCTGGATGTAGAACTGTAACTTGTTTGCTCAAGTTTTTGGGGTTTTTTTTGTTTTTGTTTTTTGAGATAGCAGCGCATACTATTCTCTTTTTGCCTGGCAAAGTTAATAGTAATTCACTCCCCTTTCTCCAAAACCTCTTTTTGTGATTTTTGACATTGTGATAGAATTTCCAGTACCCAAAACACTATACTATGTTCAATGAGGAAACACTAAATATAAGTACATGTTAAGCTGGGGATAGCACAGGGGTCTGCTAATGTCTTTTATTTTATTTTATTTTTTTGGCTGGTCATGGGCTTGAACTCTGGGCTTAGGCGCTGTCCCTGTGCTCTTCAGCTCAAGGCAAGCACTCTACCGCTTGAGCCACAGCGCCACTGGGTCTGCTAATGTCTGTCATTACAAAAGCCAATTGGCAAAAGGGAATAAAAGTGGGAAGTTCAGAAATTTGATGAGCTCAAATTATCACTGATTCTATAAATATTCCTTTTTATTTTTGTTTTTTAACCTAGAAAATCAAGAAAGTTTTTTTTTTTTTGGTCCAGTCGTGGGCCTGAACTCTGGGCCTGGGTGCTGTCCCTCAGCTCTTCAGCTCAAGGCTAGCGCTCTACCACTTGAGCTACAGCGCCACTTCCGGCTTTTTTCTTTTTGCTTATGTGGTGCTGAGGAATTGAACCCAGGGCCTCAAGCATGCAAGGCAAGCGCTCTACCACTGAGCCACCTTCCCAGCCCCACAAGAAAGTTTTTTTTGTTTTGTCAGTCGTGAGGCTTGAACTCTGGGCTTGGGCACTGTCCCTCAGCTCTTCAGCCCAAGGCTAGCACTCTACCGCTTGAGCCACAGCGCCACTTCCAGTTTTCTAGTGGTTTATTGGAGATAAGAGTCTCACAGACTTTCCTGCCCCGGCTGGCTTTGAACCGTGATCCTCAGATCTCAGCCTCCTGAGTAGCTAGGATGACAGGCGTGAGCCACGGGTGCCCGGCTCAAGAAACTCAACAAGATCTATTTCCCAGGGGCATAAGGAGAGATGGGGCAGAAGGCAGAGGGTAAGACTGAGGAAGAGCAGGACTAGAAAGGTATGGGAAAGAGAATGCTGGGAAAGGTCGAGGGCCTGAATGAGAAGGGAAAGAGAAACCCACCCTTTCTTGCTCTACTTGATTCACTAACAAGTGTGCTTTTATTCCCCCAAATCCCGGAACACCACAGTCTTAGCCTTGCCTGAGTTCTAGACCTTGTTGTTGTTGTTGTTGTCGTGGGTCTTGAACTCTTGGCCTGGGCACAGTCCCTCAGCTCTTCAGCTCAAAGCGAACACTCTACCACTTAAGCCACAGAGCCACTTCTGGTTTTCTGGTGGTTAATTGGAGGTAAAAGTCTCACTTTCTTTCCTGCTGGGGTTGGCTTTGAACCAAGATCCTCAGATCTCAGCCTCCTGAGTAGCTAGGATTACAGGTGTGAGCCACCAGCACCTGGCTCCCCGAGTTTTTTTTTTGGGGGGGGAGGGTCCGGTTGAGGGGCCTGAACTCTGGGCCTGGGTGCTGTCCCTCAGCTCTTCAGCTCAAGGCTAGCACTCTACCTTGAGCCACAGCGCCATTTCTGGTTTTTTTTCTTTTTGCTTATGTGGTGCTCAGGAATCGAACCCAGGACTGCATGCATGCATGGCAAGCGCTCTACCACTGAGCCACCTTCCCAGCCCCTCCCTGAGCTCTTTTGCTCCAGGCTAATTACTAGCACTTGGCTCAGCTAGTTGTTTTTTTTTTTTAAAAAAACAAAAACAGAAAGATAAGAGAGCTGAGTGTTGTAATTACACTCACCTGCAACCTCAACACTCAGGAGGCTAAGGCAGGAGGAGTTCAAGCCTGAGTTCAAGCCCCCCATTTCAGAGAGACAGGCAGGGCTGGGAAGGTGGCTCAGTGGTAGAGCGCTTGCCTTGCATGCCTGAGGCCCTGGGTTCGATTCCTCAGCACCACATAAGCAAAAAG
>NW_012267405.1:2036327-2047636 GCF_000151885.1 Dipodomys ordii
AAAAAGCCAGAAGTGGCTCTATGGCTCAAGCGCTAGAGTGCTAGCCTTGAGCTGAAGAGCTGAGGGACAGTGCCCAGGCCCAGAGTTCAGGCCCACGACCGGACCAAAAAAAAAAAAAAAATTCCACAGAGAGAGCTACTGAGAGACAGATAAACTAAAACCATAACAAGGTTTATGGGTTTTTCTCCTGGTCTCACAAACAGTAATGTTGGGCTCCGGTGACCCATGCCCAGCTACTCAGGAGGTTAGGATATGAGGATTGTGGTTTGAAGCCAGTCCCAGCAGGAAAGTCTGTGAGACTCTCATCTCCAATTAAACAGCAAAAATGCCAGAAGTAGAGTTGTGGCTTAAGTGGCAGAGTGCTAGCCTTGAGTCAAAAAGCTCAGAGATTGTGCCCAGGCCCTGAGTACATTTGCACACACATACACATACTTCTAAGTCATATGTATGGGGTTAGATAAGATTCACACTGTAGTGTATATTTTAGTCTGTTCAGGCTGCTGTAATAAAATAGCACTGAGGCGTGCCTTAGGAGCAGCAAGCCTTTATTGCTCAGTTTCAAAGTCTGGAAAATCCAAGAACAAGGCTAGGCAGGGGTTTGTGTGTCTGGTGAGGTTCCATTTCCTGGTTCACAAGTGGCACCTTCTGGGCTGGGAAGGTGGCTCAGTGGTAGAGTGCTTGCCTTGCATGCATGAGGCCCTGGGTTCCATTCCTCAGCACCACATAAACAGAAAAAGCCAGAAGTGGCGCTATGGCTCAAGTGGTAGAGTGCTTGCCTTGAGCTGAAGAGCTGAGAGACAGCGCCTAGGCCCAGAGTTCAGGTTCACGACCAGCAAAAAAAAAAAAAAAAAAAAGTGGTACCTTCTAGCTGTATCTTCAAATAGTTGGAAAAGGTAAAGAGGGGCCCTTCTTTTGTAATACCACCAATCGGCGCCTGAGACAATGCCCTCACCTCCCCAAGATTTATTACAATAGCTGGACGTGAAGATCTGACCTAGGAAGCCAGGTGGGGCCAGCAACAGGAGAATCTTGATCTTAGACCCATTTTTGTTGTTTTTCTTCACAAGCCATTGTACTCACCTGTCCCTAGGTGGCTGCTAATTTATATGCCCTATGATTCTACACAGCCCATGTCAGGGAGCTGGCTTTAGTTCTTCTGTTCTTAAGTTCTGGGTTTTCATCCCTTGAGATTCCTTCTCTTAGGAACTTGGTTGTGCATTACTGAAAACCCCCACAAGTGCAGCCATGAGACGCAGTCTCAGAACTTTCTTTTTCAGCCTCCCCTGCCTCCACGCCCTCGTTAGCTGTCCACAGAAGGGGTTTTTGTTGTTGGTTTTATTTCATTGGGTGGAGATAGAAGTCTCTCAACTTTCCTAACCAGCCTGGCTTCAAACTGGGATCCTCAGATCTCAGCCTTCTGAGTGGGATTACAGGCATGAACCACCGAGGCTCCAACGCAGTCTACTTTTATAGATTAACTGTACATTAAACTAGGAATGTGCAAATGTCCCTTCCTGAGCACTCCCCATCCTGAGTTATAGGAGGGCACTCCTAGAAGGGTGTGACCACAAAATCTAGACACAAGTCCTTGCGGTCATCAGAGGAAGAGTATCAAGAGGCTACATTTTGAAACACTGGACAAGTGTGTGTTGTCCATCCTCTTACCTGGGACCCACATGCTTTTCTTTGAAAAATCACCTAAGAGGGCTGGGAATGTGGCTTAGTGGTAGAGTGCTTGCCTAGCAGGCATGAAGCTCTGGGTTCGATTCCTCAGTACCACATACACAGAAAAAGCCAGAAGTGGCGCTGTGGCTCAAGTGGTAGAGTGTTAGCCTTGAGCAAAAGCTCAGGGACAGTGCCCCAGCCCTGAGTTCAAGCTCAGGACTGGCAAAAAAAAAAAAAAAAAAATCACCTAAGAATCTCTCTGTGATGATGATAGTACTGGGGTTTGAACTTACGGCCTCACACTCAAAACTCAGGTGTTGAAGCTTGCTCCCCTTAAAGCAGTGTTCAGAGGTGGTTCTCCAGGTGACTGGATCACAAGGGCTCAGATCCCATCAAAGGACTAACCTGAGAACAAGGTGCACCGCAGCCCAGAAGGGAGACAGGAGCCCTGTGAGAAGCTGCCGCCACACGCGGGGCTGACCCAACAGGGATGGATTAGTGACCGCCTTTCCTACCGTCAGCACATCTATCCGGCTGCTCCACCTTCTCCGGAAGCCTGAGGTGGAAGAGCCACAGTATGAAAACATGTGTGTGTGTCGGGGAGGGGGGGGGAGAACCCTAAAGAAGAGACACAGACAAGTAGTAGAGTTTTCTCTTTTAATTATTCACCAGATAAAAAAGAAAAAATAGTGATTGTTTCTCTTCACCCCCAACATTTCTGTGTACCAAGGTCGAGTGGAGAGATTCGTACATTGATTTGTGCCCGCAGCCTGGGGCAGAGTCCTCTGGTCTGCTCCGCACCACTTCCGGTGAGAGGTGGACAAAGGACGCCAGGCAGAGTCCTTGTCCCTGGGCAGCCGAGTGGCAGTGTGGCTGTCATCTTTCTTCTCCACATTGCAGGAACCTTCAGACCCTCTCCCGCCCGCCCGTTATATCCCCCCATCCCTATCCAGAAGGGGGAAGATGTGCCTGCGGCAGGCAAGAGCAAGTGCATAGCAGGGCCCAAGGAAGCCCACAGCGGGCCGGGAAGGCGGCCTCAACTGCTGGCTCCTATTGCACATTCTGGCTCCGATCCCCTGCCCTGAGCAAGGCTGCGCAGTGACATGCTGGCCAGATTCACACAGGGAGCCTGCCGGTGTGTGCCCTGCTCAAGAAGGGGAGGTGTGGTATTGTGTGGCTTGCTCTGGAAACAAAAAAATATATATGTATATTAAGTTATTCCATGAGAGGAGCCGGGCAAGAAAAATGTTACGTCTTTAAAACAGTATGTTTTGGACATGTTGAAGCCCAGGGGTTACCTGGGCTCCCTCCCTGCCCCAGCACAAGAGGCCAAGATTAATCCTTTCCCCCACTAGTAGATCTGCTTCTGGGTAAGAAGGAAGAGAGAAAGAGGCTGCACAGGACCACCACGAGAGCCTTCTCCCAAGCCTTGTGGCCAGGGACACTCAGTGCTGACTGCTTTTTCTACACATGTGAAAAAATATGACAAGCAACCCTTATAGAAAAATCTGGTACACTGTATGTTTCTCTATGGATGTAGCAGCTGTGAAGTCCCTCAAGTAAAACGCCAAGTTACTCATTCTTCTCTTTGCCAATGGCAACAGTGGGACAGGAGTGAGTTGCTTTCCTGGCATGACAGACAGAGCAGATCGCTCTTACGATGCCTGGGGGTGGAGGGCAGGCGCTGATGTGGCAAAGCAGTCAACCTTCCACCTGCACTGGTGGGAACAAAGCTGGTGGGTGAAGACAAACCTGAGCCCATGGCAAGAACGCAGGCGATGCGAGACGACAGGGCGAACACAGAACGGTATAAACGGTGGCACTAGAAGATGGGAAGGCAGGTCCAGGATGCCAGACGGGAGCACGCCTTAGCAGCATCGCTTCCAAAAGTGTACCTGCCCAGTCGGGAGTGGCGGCATCCAGATACATCCAAGTGGCTCTCCTTCCATCTCTTCCAACAAATTCTGAGTGTTTCTCATTTAAATAACTATGTACACACACCAAGCTGTCTCTTGTACATGAGGTCCTTCACTTGAGGTCCTCCAATGGCTTCAGAGAGCTGGTTCCAATTGCCTTTTTGGAGATTTACTGCTTGGGGCCAGACCTGCAAGAGGAAATGACGATACGAGGCAGGATGGTAAGAGATCGAGTCTTCATAGAAATAACAACCCCTTTGTCCTCGGTACCCAGGCAAACTGAGTGCTTGGGCAGGAGCCCATTCATTCGGTGCCTGGCTCCTCTGTCAGCCAGAGGGCCACATGCTGTCTGGCCACCCGGGAAAACAGCTCCATACCTCCCTCTGATAAGGACAGTTTCTCAAGTTCAGCTTCAAGTTCGGCATCCGAGATCCTAGGGCTAGGCACACTGTTGGTATAGAGCGTCTCGTGGGGGCTGCTGGGCAGGTCCAGAGGATCTTTGGTGGTGTCCTGGAGGAGGATGTCCAACTCCTTCTCCAGTTCCTCACTGTCAAAATCTACAAAAAAGATGGCATGCATCAGCTCTATGGAGTGAGTGCACAAATGAGTCCAAACAGGGGTTATCCACACGGGCTCAGCTTAGCAGCTGCCCAGGCCTCCCTGTGGTTAGAGCCATGGGAGTCAGGAGGCAGAGGGCACCTCCGGGTAATATATGCTGCTGCCCCCACAAACCGGGTGCCCTGCCCCTTGATGAAGAGGAAGTGCCGATGAGTAGCTCGTAAATCAACCCCCAAGTTTCTCCCGCAGGTGCGCCCCACAGCGGGGCAGCCAGTCCGTGATCAAACCAGGCACAGCACAGGAAAGGAGAGGAGGAGTTGTCACCTTGTCAATATACCTGAACAGTACGGCAGGAAGGGGAAGGAAAAGAAGGGGAGGGACCCACCTAAACCGTTGGTTACCCCACCAGCTAGAGTCTGAGAAACTTCATCCTGGGTGTCACAGAGCTGGAAGACAAACACAAAGCGTTGAACTGGGGATAGCGGCCCCAGCACACAAAGACCTGAGAAGCAAGGAAAACTTCTTCAAGTTCACAAAGTTATCAGTTAGTCTGGGAAAAGTGGACTGTGAAAGAACCAAATGTGTCCTCCTTGGTTTCCTTCTGCGCATGTCCCTCCCAGCATCCGCACCTGTCCTCCCCTCCTGCCCTCCCCGCTGCCCTCCCCTACCTCCTGGATCTGGTCTACAAGGCTCTCCGCCTTCTCCACCGTGATATCCTTCATGGAGAGCTTCAGCGCCCCCACCCCAGCTTGGTAGGCATTGAAGACCTAAAGGGAAGTCAGGTTATCAGAGCACTCCACAAACATCTGGCAAAATACACACAGTATTGCTACATCTCGGAAAGAGGTTTTCGTTTTGTTTTGCCCACTCAAGGTTGATCTGCCTCACCAAAAGAAGTTTGAGGCCAAACTTTCAGACTGGGAAGGTAAAAGCCCCCACCCCCACCCAGGAAGAACCCAGGCATCCACAGGAGGGGAGAGCAGCAAGTGGTGGGGCTGGGGAAGGGGGCAAGGGAGGCGCGGCTACCATCTGGTCTGTCTGGGAGGCGTAGATTCGATCCAGGATGCCTTGTACAGTGTCCAGCTTGGCATGCAGGGCCTCGATGCGCTTCTCCGTCCGTTGCTTAGCCTTGAGAGACCTCAGTGCCTAGGGGACAGGGGAAATTGAGGCCAGGAGCAGACAGGGTAGCCCACAAGGCAGGAGGAAGACAGCAAGACTGCCCCTGGACTTCTCTCTCATTTGTAAAGAGCTGCGAAGCCCTCTCCTCATGAGCACCAAGCAGGCTGCTTTGAACGACAGGCCCCTCTCCCTGCCAGCCGAGGACAGCACTGTACAACTGGACATGAGGTAGGCAGGACTCACCAATTGCTTCTTTCCTGCTCGGCATGCCCGCCGGGCTTCTTCTTTACACCTGGGAAACAAAGGATGGAGAGGCGGGTTATGTCCCAGGATGGGGTGGCAAGGGCGTGACAGTGCCTGAGAGCAGACCTAGGGAAGGTGGTTTCTAAGGGGAAGATCAAGGCCCAAGTCGGGCATCAAGGCCTAGTAAGGCCTGGACATCTGCCTGTGGTGAGGCATGCTAGCCAAGGGAGCTGTGTCAGTCTTGACCAACACTGGCTGAACAGACACTGGTACGCAAGAGCATAAAGAAGATACTAGCCAATGAAATCTCTGGAGGGAGAATTGAGTCATAATTTTTCTCCATTACAGCAATTTGTGTTTTTCAGAGTTTCTGCAGTGAGCAGTTCGTACTGTGGTAATAGTAACCACATTGTTTTTTATTTTTCTGCAGTGCTGGGAATTGAACCAAGGGATTTGAGCATTCTAGGCAAGCAGTCTGAAACTAAGCTTTTTTACTTCTGATAGAACCCCAGACACCCATGCTTGTCTGGGGGGACGGGAGGAGTTACCTCTCAGCTTCCTGGGACAAGGACTCGACCTTGCGTGAGAGAAGCTGCTCGCTCTGCATCAGCTGGTAGACGCCAACATCCACGTCGTTGACAGGAGACACCTTGGCATGCGGGCCCCGGGCAAACTTCACAATCTGGAAACAGAGACAAATGACTGCTGCCCCACTACACAGGCTGACACGTCTGCAAGCAGGGGCGGGCAAGTGGGTGCTGGCTGAACAAAGCACTGTACCCCTACCTTCTCCCCGTTCTGCTCCAGGACCGTGACTCTCTTCTCCTTCTGCAGCTGAAGCAATACCAGGTAGAAGGTCCTCTCGTCTGGGCAGGAGTTGGCGCACAGGGTACTCAGCTCTGACAGGGCCACCACAGGGTGGGAGGACAGGGGCGAGTTCTGGTACAGACGGTACACCTCCTCGGCCTTTTCCTACAGGACAAAGTAGGGCTCCCAAGATGCAATGCACTTCAGAACAAGGATCACACAAAGCTAGAGCCTGGGAGCACCTACCCCATCAGGCCTACGTGGAAGCTTTTTGAAAAGGAAAGAGTTTGTGGATTTTGTTTTGTGCTGCCTCTGGGGCCTGAATTCAGAGCCTGGGCGCTGTCTCTGAGCTTTTATACTCAAGGCTAGCACTCTACCACTTGAGCCATTGTTCCACTTCCAACTTTCTAGGGGCTTTATTGGAAGTAAGAATCTCATGGGAAGCTAGGCACCAGTAGGTCATACTTGTAATTTTAGCTACTCAAGAGGCTGAGATCTGAGGATCCCAAGCAGGAAAGTCCTTGTGCCAATTAACCACAGAAAACTAGAAGTGACGCTGTGGGTCTAAGTAGTAGAGCACTAACCTTGAGTGAAAAACTTTAGGGACAGTGTCTAGGCCCCAATTTCATGCCCCATGACTAAATAAGAATCTCATGCATTTTTTTGCCTGGGATGGTTTCAAACTGAGATTCTCAGATCTCAGCCTCAGGTATCACCGAAGGGTGACACCTAATTCCCTACTCCCTGCTACCCATCCTAGTCTCTCCAACTTCATACCATTTGGCAATATCACAGAAGTGAATGTTACTGAGCCTAGAGAGGTTTGAGAAAAGTATATGGTCAAAAGGAGGGATGGGGCTAGTGGGAAGAATAAGAAATAGACTGGAAACAATTCCCATGAACAAGAAATGTTTCCTGAGGTAGGCATGCCAATTCTCCATCTATAGGGAAGGAAACCTGGAGAGGTGGAGGTTTCTTAAAAAACAAAACCAGCCAGGCACCAGTAGTTCATATCTATAGCATCAGGAGGAGTTCAGGAAGTATCCAGGTCTCTTCAAAAGATATTGTCAGCTAGCCGGGCGCTGGTGGCTCACGCCTATAATCCTAGCTACTCAGGAGGCTGAAATCTGAGGATCGCGGTTCAAAGCCAGCCTGGGCAGGAGAGATCGTGAGACTCCTATCTCCAATAAACCACCAGAAAACGGGAAGTGGCGCTGTAGCTCAAGTGGTAGAGTGCTCTCCTTGAACTGAAGAGCTGAGGGACAGCGCCCAGGCCCAGAGTTCAAGCCCCACAACCGACAAAAAAAAAAAGATATTGTCAGCAAGCCTGGTATCAGTGGCTCATGCCTATAACCCTAGCTACTCAGGAGGCTGAGATCTGAGGATTGTGGTTCAAAGCCAGCCCCAGCAGGAAAGAAAGTCCATCAGACTCTTATTTCCAATTAATCACCAGAAAACCAGAAGTGGTGCTGTGGCTCAAAGTGGTAGAGCACTAGTCTTGAGCTGAAGAGCTCAGGGACAGTGTCTAGGCCCAGAGTTCAAGCCTCATGACCAACAAAAAAATTTTTTAAAACAAGTGGAGAGTTGTGGGTGTAACTGTGAGCAGTAAGTGGAGGGCCACTTCTGCACTGTGGGTGAACCTGAGCATGTGTGAGCGTGCATGGTCCCGTGGCAGGGAAGAGGGCAGGAGGAAGGCCCCCTACACCAATGTGTAATACAACACATCAGACTTTGTTCTGCAGAGGGCAGATTGCCGGAGGCACTGCTATGTCTGGGTTAACAGAGAGCCAGCCAACCTTGGAAAACATGGAATAAAGAGTTAGGATTAGAGGCAATCCAGAGAGAGAAAAGGTGGAATCCAGCAAAAGAGAAGTGCCAAGTTCAAAACTCAGTACTGCTGAAACAATAGCAAAACTCCTCCCCCGGAAAACCTGGTAGCTCCTAGTGATTGCAAACAGTATCAAAGGAGAAAGAGGAAAAGCTTCTGACTTGAAGGACAGGTGGCTGTGATGCTGTACTTAGTGTGCAGATGTGGGAAGGAGGGCATACTTGAAAAGACAGAGGAAACATTCCGCCCCGGAAATGTTATTTTGGGATGCCTACGCAGTACCAAAGGAAATGTGTACAGCAGACAATCAGTGGTGTACCCCTGTAATCCTAGTTACTCAGAAGCAGGAGTAGGTAGTTCATGGTTCAAAGCCAGTCCAGGCAATACTAGTATGAACTCATACCTGTAATTCTAGCTACTCACAAGGCTGAGATCTGAAGACTGCAGTTCCAAGCCAGCCTGGGCAGAAAAATATGAGAATCTTATCTCCAAATAATTATCAAAAAGCTGGAGGTGGAGCTATAACTCAAGTAGTAGTGTTCTAGCCTTGAGCAAAAAAAGTTCAGGGACAGTGCCTAGGCCCTGAGTTCAAGCCCCAGGAATGGCACAGAAACAAAACAAAAGAACAAAACAACAATTAAAAAAAAACCTACTGAAGGCAAAGCACTTTTAAACTCAGCCTAGAACAGACTCTGGCTCTGGGGCCCCTCTCTACAGTGTCTACTTTTTCACATTCAATAAACTTGTTGCTTTACTATAAAAAGTAACTCAGCCTATCATTAATCCCTACAATTGCAAGTCATCAACTGTTCTTCACAAGTCCTGGATAAAGGGTCACCCATGAAATGTAGAAATAAGAGATACATAATGCTACACAGTACAGTGGAAGATTGATCAGGCAAAGGCAGCTATTAACTGTTACTGTAAGAACAGACAGTCCTTTCCCAAGAACGTGTGCGGAGCCTCCCACAGCCACAGCCACACCTGCCCTCCTGCACACCTACCTTCAGCAGCTCCAGAGCCACCAGCACCTCCTCGGCCGGAACCTTGTTATCCCCTAGCATGTTAGAAAGAGTCCACTTGAGGGGCTTCAGCAGGAACACACCGACCCCCCAGGAGATCCAGCTGCTGTCTACACTGGCCATGAAGTCCGATTCTCTTTGCAGCTCCCCTCGGCTGCAGGACGAGGAGGAGAAAGGCATGTAGGAGCATTTAATGCAATGGCCCACTCCAGGCCCCACCTGCTCCTCCCCCTCAGAGGTGTTTGATCAGCTCTGTAATGCCCGTTTGCTAGGCATCTGTTCTGCACCAGCTACAGAGGTGCCACCATTTATATTCCAGCTCTAAGCTTCACCACCACTCTGCACAATACATGGTGTCATCAGCACGTCAACTAGTGGGGAGACTAGGGCCCAGTAGAATCTATGATTAATCTGTCTCTGAACACAAGCGTATTACTAAGACAACAGACCCCAGACACATAGGAGGCGCCGTGGAACCTGTGCTGAGGTTTCCTTTTACAAATGAAGCTGGAAACAATCAAATAAAAATAACAGAAATTGCTTGGTATGGTGACACACGCTTCCAATTCCAGCACTGGAGGTTGAGACAGGAGAGTGTGAGTCTAAGGCTAGCCAGGACTACATAGTGAGTGAGTTCTAGGCCAGTCTCGGCCACATAGCAAGACCCTGTGTCAAAGAAAATTACAACAATGGATGGCCAGCAAGCACAAAACCTAATGAAGAACACAAGGATGACCAGAGCAGGGCTTTCTAGAGATTAGACCTAAGTATTGCCTGGTACTGATTAGAGTGGAGGCTACATCTACTACTGGGGCAGTCACAATATTAAGGGATCTATAAAGAGGATCATCATATCCTCATACTACATCACCACCATTTATAACTGGTTGACTAAAGCTTAAAGATGTACCTTCTTGGGCTGGAACCTTATCTCTCCAGGGCCACATAATTTAGCAAATGGAAGAGCCAAGATTTGAGCCCAGCTGTGTGGCCCTCAGGCAAAGCTGTTAACTACTATGTTATCTACCCACAGAGAAAGAGCTCCCTGGGGACTAGTCAAGTACCCGGAAGTGTAAGTAGAGAGCACTCAGGAGGAGAGGCATCTAGTGTTGAAGGGCTGCATTAGAAGTGGTAGCTGACAGTCTCTGTAATAAGGAGGGTCATTTGGTCACTGACTTCCTTCAGCAACTATGTCTCCTGTTCTCCACTTTCTACATGAAGTAAAACTTTTTCTGCAGTGTACTTTCTCAGAAAGAATTTCAGAAAGGCTTGCATGTCAAAGTCACTCAACAGAAGGTACTAGGAACAGACATGGAGAAGAGTGACCACTTAATGTGAAAGAACAGCAAGCTTAAAGCACTTGCCTTGACTTTCTCCTTCATGCACTAAAGGAAGCACCAGGCTGGGCCGGTTTTGGTGTGATATATTCATTATAAAGTGCAAGTCATTTAGAATCCAGAAACCAGGGGGTCCAGACCCAAGGATACAGCTAACTGTCAACAGCACGGGATCTCTCTGAAAGTCAGCCCCCTTTTCTGCTGAGGAAAACTATTATCTTGCCATACAACTGCTGAGAGGTCAGATGGACTGGGATGTGCCAAGTGCCGTCATACATTGAAGTTTTGTATACATCCACTAGGTCGCAATGCCACCTCCCCAAGCACCTCAAAACCACGTGGTCGCCTAAAGATCTTTTCAGGAATCCTAGGTAAGCCCTTTCTGTTCCAAACAGCCTCCATCTAGGGTAAGCCAGATGCATCGCCTGAGCCAGGGTTAGCTCTCTTGTGGCTCTCTTCCTTATGAATCCTCTTTCTAGCTCTGATCCTTAGTCCAAAGTACCCATCTCGTAGATCTGCTCCAGGAGTGGTCCAAAAATGTGGAGGCCCTTATAACTACATAACCCTAACACATACCTACACATGATATATGCTACAGTAACTGCATAACGGGATTCCAGTCCAGACAAGTACATCCTGGTCACCTTTCGCCTGCCACCCCTTTAATGGGACTGTGCCAGACGCCACCCCCAATGACCACCCCTCCGGACCCTAGCTCTCCCTGCCAGGCATAGCCCGATCTCCTCCTCTGTCCACTGAACCACCCCGCCCGCCCCCTCCGGGCTGGACCCCGGGAGGGGCGCGGCGCGCCCTG
>NW_012267405.1:2049529-2062513 GCF_000151885.1 Dipodomys ordii
TCTCACCAACTTTTCCACCCTCAGCTGAGATTACAGGCATGAGCTACCGGTGTTTAGCTGGTTTTCTTTTTAACAACCACTGGAAAAGTGAAAGGACTGCTCTAGCATGGTGGTCCAACCATAATTGCAGGGCTGGGAATGTGGCTCAGTGGTAGAGTGCTTGCCTCCCATGCGTGAAACCCTGGGTTTGATTCCTCAGTACCACATACACAGAAAAAGTCAGAAGTAGTGCTGTGGCTCAAGTGGTAGAGTGCTAGCCTTGAGCAAAAGAAGCACAGGGACACTTCAAGCCCAGGACTGGCAAAAACAAAACAAAACAAAAAAACCACATATAATTCCAATACTGAAGAGACAGGCAGAGGGATGAAGTTTGAGGACAGCTAGAACCACATTGTCACACCCTGTTTCACAAAACAAACCTACTTGCCCTTAAAAAAAAAGTGGGTAAAGGAATTTCCTTGTTACTTTCAGTTTAAATAACAGTATCTGTGGTTAAAAACTGGTCTTTATGGCACCACTCACTGGCTGTGTGACCACAATCAACTTGTAACCTTTTCAAGACTAGTACTGTATTTCCTAATATGTACTGTGTGGTTTACTAGATGCTATCACCCATTCATTTGAATAAGCATTTGAGGCTGAAGGAATCTGATTGATTTTAATTCCCTATGCTTGCGCAGGATTTCTCAATGCTCTTCTCCAAGCACTTTGATGATCAATATTTTATTTAATACAACAACCTTTAGCTAGAAGTGGGAAAAGAATTTGTCATCAACAGATACTGTGAATGACCTCTATGAAGAAATACTATTACAGCGGGTGCTGGTGGCTCATGCCTGTAATCCTAGCTACTAAGGAGGGTGAGATCTGAGGATCACAGTTAGAAGTTAACCCAGGCAGGAAAGTCCCTGAGACTATTATTTCTAATAAACCACTCAGAAAGCCTGAAGTGTCACTGTGCCCAGGCCCAGATTTCAAGCCCCACTACCAACAACAACAACAACAAAAGAAATGCTATTAGAGATGTGTCTTGTTTGTGGTCCCATAAACCACAATGGTGGTGTTTAGTAAGACTAAATGCTGAAATAACTCAAAATCAACTTATCATTGATGACAGGACATGACCTCACATCAGTGGCACTTTTTTATTCTTACAAGATTTAGAAATAGGGCTGGAGAGATGGCTTAGTGGTAGACTGCTTCCCTAGTATGCATGAAGCCCTGGGTTTGATTCTCCAGTACCACATAAACAGAAAAAGCTGGAAGTGGCGCAATGGCTTAAGTGGTAGGGTGTTAGCCTTGAGCAAAAGAAAGCTCAGGGACAATGCCCAAGTCCTGAGTTCAAGCGCCAGGAGTGGCCAAAAAAAAAAAAAATAGAAATAGTGTATTTCTTAGTAATGTCTTGCTTTTTAAGTAAACACACAGTATGCCATGCAGATTTACTACACAAGTAAAAATGAGAAGTTTCAAGTTCACTTTTTCTCAGAATTATATTTAATAAGGAAAAACCTAAACTGCAAGTGTCTTCCACAAACTGTCTGTTGTATATTAATGACTGATAGGACTAAAATCCATACTAACTTAGCTTTTTTTTAAAATTTTTTTGGGTCTGGTCATGGGGCCTGAACTCTGGGCCTAGGTGCTCTCCCTCAGTTCTTCAGCTCAAGGCTAGCGCTCTATCACTTGAGCCACAGCGCCACTTCCGGTTTTTTTCTTTTCTTTTTTTTTGCTTATGTGGTGCTGAGGAATCGAACCCAGGGCCTCATGCATGCAAGGCATGCACTGAGCCACCTTCCCTGCCCCAGCTTTTTATAATTTTGTATGCATTGCACGCCTTGTTTTTGAAGAATCTGAGGATCCTTTGTCACATTCTCACTTTCAATATCTGGAATTGTGACTTTTGTACACATTGGACCTAAGCAATCTATCAAAAAAATGTACAGCTACTCTTTTATCCTTCATTCAAATTTTTATTTGTTCTACCTTAGGTGATTTTTTTTTTCGGTCAGTTACAGGGCTTGAACTCTGGGACTCAGCTCTTCAGCTCAAGGCTAGCGCTCTACCACTTGAGCCACAGCACCACTTCCAATTTTCTGAGTGTTTCATTGCAGATAAGAGTCTCATGGAGGACTGGAAAGTTGGCTCAGTGGTAGAGTGCTTGCCTTGCATACCTGAGGCCCTGGGTTCAATTCCTCAGCACCATATAAGCAAAAAGAAAAAACCAGAAATGGCGCTGTGGCTCAAGTGGGAGGGCACTAGCCTTGAGCTGAAGAGCTGAAGGACAGTGCTCAGGCCCAGAGTTCAGGCCCCACAACTGGACCAAAAACAACAGTCTCATGGACTTTCCTGCCCTGGCTGGCTTTGAACCATGATCCTCAGATCTCAGCTTCCTGAGTAGCTAGGATTACAGGCATGAGCCACCAGTACCCCGCTACATTAGATGAATTTAAGGAAGCATCAGACATTTTATGAAATGCTAAGTTCAAAACTTACGTTGGTAACTGAAAAACGAAGTATTTAGTCATATTAAACTTAAGGCTTTCTGAAAGTAGAATCATGGTGAGTTGCTTTGAAAGGTATGAAATCTCAGCTTTCTTAGGTAAAGAGGCTTTTTATTAAAGTAATACAAAGAAAAAGGAGACAAATAGAATACAATCAGCCTATTTGCAACACAATTTCAAGTTTGGAATGGTACAGTTTGTCCGTGTGTTTACATTGTCTGTTCTTTATCTGGATTATGAAAGCAAGCACTTTTTTAGTTGAAGTAATTCTATACTGGTTTAAAACCCATAATGGCGTGATTGTGGGAAAGCTTTGTTTTTCTGTGCCAGTGCTAGATCTCAGGACCTGGACACTGTCCCTTCACTTTTCCCACTCAAAGTTGGTGCTCTACCACGCAAGACACACCTTCACTTCTGCCTTGTTGCTAGTTAATTGGGCAGGAAAGTCTGTGAGAACTCTTTATCTCCAATTAACCACTAAAAAGCCAGATTGTAGAGTTGTGTCTTGCACAGTGGAGCTCTAACCTTAAGCAAAAAAAGTTTGACTTCAAACCACAGGACGTGCACACACACTCAGCCTCCTGAGTAGCTAGGATTACAGGCATGAGCCACCCCTTGTTGGGTCTTTGGACGGACGGGGTCCGAGGAGAGGTAAGTGCTGCCACTTGCCCATTCCCCAGCCTCCCTTAGCCCAGCAGACAATCAGATGCAGCCCAGAGTCAAAGTCCTTTATTAACAGGGAGCATCCCCTTTTTAAAGCAAAGGACTGCATGGGAGGGAAGGAAATGGAACCAACCAATCACTGAAGGCCACACCTTATCATGCACCTAAGCTTCCATGAGTTGTTTACACCCTGAACCTAAACAAATCCTGCTCTGCCCACTCAACTTCCTCTCAGGGCCATCTTTGCTACTTGTGTTCCCCACAGAATTCCCCACAACCCCTGCCCAGCAATCCTGTGAAATTCTTATCTCCAATAAACTACTCAGAAAAAGCCTGAAGTGGCTCTGTGGCTCAAGTGGTAGAGTGCCAGCCTTGGGCACAAAGAAGCTAAGAGACTGTGCCCAGGCCCTGAGTTCAAGCCCTAGCACTGGCAAAAACAAAAGGTGGGGGGGTGGGGAGAAGAGCTGTGGAGCCAGGCATATTCAAACTCATGGAGACTCCCAGAGAGCAAAATTTCAACTCAGGGTACTGAGATGGTGGCACAGGGGCCATGTCAGCCCCGTCTTGCCTCCAACCCAGAAAAGGACTTGTGTACTAGACAGGTAAAAAGTCTAAAGGGAGGGGTAGTGCACACACACATGCCCGTGCTGGGGCTTGAACTCGGGGTCTTGCACTCTGCCTGGATTTTTCTGCCCAAGGCTAGCACTCTACTACTTGAGCCATACTTCTGCTTTACCTTTTTCGTGCTTCACTGAAGATAAGTTTTTCAGTGATTTTCCCTGTCTGGGCTCACTTTGACTAGCAATCCTCAGATGTCAGTCTCCTGAATAGCTAAGGATTACAGTGTAAGCCATCAGCACCTGGCAGAAGTGGACTTTTTCATTGTCAAAGTAGGCTAGAGATAAGACATATTAGCAAAAACATAAAGACGACTTTGTCTTGAGCAAAAGCACAATTTACCAGAATAACATTGTTAGGTTTATGAAAAGAGGTAGCTGAATAAGAACAGCACCACACCCGTGGTATTCAGGTAAGGGGTAGGTTTATTCATCGATCTGGCTGGCACTAGGACATTTTGGCCCTCCAAGTGGATGGGAAAGGCCTGGGAAAGAGAGAGACAGAGAGGGAGAGAGAGAGAGAGAGAACTGTGAAAGAGCTGAGAAGAAAAGAGCTGAGTGAGAATGTCTGGGCCTGGGCTAGGCCTTATCTAGGGTATGGGTGAAGAAAGATGTGGCCACAACAAATCAGACATGACCTCAATCAATGCAGATGTGACCTCTTCCAGTTGTGCCAGTTGCCTAGGTAACCCAAGTACTGGGTGGAGACATCTCACCATCCAGGAGCCGTCCTTACACCAGCAACTAGGTAAAGGTAATAATAAAGATGCACTGCACACATAAATTGTCATGTGAACTAAAGAAAAAGCATTTCAACAACGTCTTCCCCTCCCTTTCCCCACCCCGGTTGGTCATAGGCCCTGGGTGCTGTCCCTGAGCTTTTTTGTTCAAGGCTATCCCTCTACCACTTTGAGCCAAGGCAACACTTCTGGTTTTCAGGTGGTTAATTGGAGCTAAGAGTCTCCTGAAGTTTCCTGCCTAAGCTGGCTTTGAACTGTGATCCTCAGATCTCAGCCTTCTGAGCAGCTAAGATTACAGGTGTGAGCCAGCACCCTCACAAGTTTCAACAATTTTGAGGACCAATGAATAGAACAACTACTCAAAAAGATTTAGAAAATAACCAGTGAAATAGTAGATTATGAGAACAAACCCTTCACTTAGTATACGTTTATGTAAAGGATGCTCTGTCTCTTTTTTGCCTGCACTGTCCCTTAACTGGACACTAGAGCACTCCCACTTGAGCCACACAGCCACCTCCATCCTTTCCACCTCCCTGGAGATAGCTCCAGGGACTGGTGTGGCTTTGAATCACAATCCTCAAATCTCAGTCTCTAGAGAACCAAGATTACGGTTATGAGTCACTGGCACCCGACCACGACATCTATTTAAAGACCAAAAACCTTCATAGAAACATATACACCCCAAATAAAAATATCACCTCTAAGTCTAGGTGGTGATATTGGTAAATTCTATACAACATGTATGAAACACATATTACTGATTTTATACAACTCTCCAGAAAAGTTTAATAGAAACCAGTGTAGTCATTAATATATGAGCTGTACAGAGACATTACAGAAGAAAATCATAGGCAATGTCTGGTGAATATAGATATGAAATAGAAAGTAATACCAGCTAGGTGGTGGTGGCTGATGCCTGTAATCCTAGCTACTCAGGAGACTGAGACCTGAGAATTGTGGTTTGAAGGCCCCTGGGGCAGGAAAGCCCATGAGACTCTTATCTCCAACTAACCACCAAAGAAAGTAAGTGGAGCTGTGGCTCAAGTGATAGAGCACTGTCTTTGAGCAAAAAAGCTCAGGGACAGCATCCAGTCCCTGAGTTCAAGCCCCAAGATCACAGAAGTAAAAAGAGAGTGGGAGGAACCAAGGAAGACAGGCAGGCAGGCCAGCCAAATCACATCCAGAAATACGTGAGAAAGTAATCACCGCCACAAGTGAAATATAGCCTAAGAATTCAGTTACCATTTGAAAGTCAAATTTATTTTATTAGCACAGAAAAGGAAAGCCCATACAATATTTTGACGAATTTCAGCCAGCTTTCCTGGTCAGAATTCTTAGTAATCTAGAAATGAAACTAGAAATTTGATCTGATAATGCTTTCTTGAGGAAAAAGTACATGAACATTGTTTCCAACTGTCATAACATATTTTCGTTCTCAGGTCAGGAGTCAGATAAGCATTTAACCATCTTAATTTATTAACCTGCTCAGAGAAAACAAACTGTTGTTACTTAAGAAATCATAGTGCATACAAAATCTTACACAATCTACAAAATAACTAGAAATAATATAAACAAGATAAAAGAGTGTACTAAACTCCATTGTATTTCTGTGAAGCAGTGACACTTTGAAAATAAATCTGTCAATTTTACTAACCAAAAATATTTAGGAATGCTTTTATAAGACCTGCAAGATGCAAACATCTGCAAAAACATCCTGAAGGTTAAGTAAAGAGAATCTACATAAATCCATTTGATGATCTGGAAGACTCAAGATGGTGAAGATATTAATTCCTCCCAATGATTTCTACATTGCACACAAGCCCTATTAAAAATCTCAGCAGGACCAGGTGCTGGTAATTCTCACCTATAATCCCAACCACTCAGAAGGCTGAGATCTGAGGATTGCAGTTAGATAACCAGTCCAGCAGGGAAGGCTAAGAGACTGCCAAAAACTAGAAGAGAACCAGTTTTGAGGGGAAAAACGAAAATTGACACCCCTGAGTTCCAGCCCCGGTACTGGCACTATATAAAAGATCCAGGAGGCTTTTACAAGGTGAACATTTTATTACAAATAAAATGTGTATGGAAATACAAACCACAGGAAAGGAAGCCCCTAACTGCCTATGCTTCAGTAAGGTCGGGGCTGGGGTAGAGGAGAAAGTTTTGGTTTTTTTCAATAGTGTTAGAAGACCGAGGTAATAGGTTTGAAGAAAAATGTGCACCATAACACGGCCCACTCTGGACATGTGGACCCGAGGACGTGCGACCGGTGCCGGGCATCCCTTCCTGGACCTGCCTCCCACCGCTGAATAACCACCCTCGGTCCCCTCCTCGACTGTCCTGGCTTTCCCCGCAGCCGTCCTGCCCAAGTCCACCAGCAATCTCACCGTAGGGGGACGCAAGGTCTAGTGGTAGGGCGCCTGCAAACCCTGGTACCGCCGAAAAAATAATAAAATAGGGAGAGAGAAATCCATCCAAAAGGCAAGGTCCCTGGGGCTTGCCTGAAACCCAGGAGCCGAAACCCAAGGACAGGACGCGAGCCACGGGGCACGGGTGGGCGAGGGCTGCAGGGAGACCCTCACTTCAGCCTTGCCCCCCTCTGGCTCGTCTGCCTGTTCTTCTGCTCCCTGTGGTAGCTGAAAGCAGAAGTTGAGATGAGGCAGAAAGGAGTAGGTGTGTAGAAGAGGAAGCCAGGGGGTTCAGAGAGTTTTTGTTTGGGGTGTGTGTGTGTGTGTTTGTGTGTGTGCATAAGTGCGGGTGCACCTGCCAGTAAGTGTTCTTAATTGCCTTATTTTTTCCTGCTCAAAATCTGGTGCTCTACCACTTGAGCCACAGATCCATGTTAGGGCCAGTTTAAATTAAGCAGGTAGACTAAGGAAGAACAGAATATGACTGGAATAATGACGTCCCAGGACCTAAGTGCAAACTTGAGAAAGAGGAACAAAATTGCGGCTTGCCCTTTGCCGAGAATTGCAAAGTGAGTAAAAACAGGACCGACAGTCTGCAAGGCTGACCACCAACGTCCCAACGTTTTTCTGTGTGATTATGCTTGCTCAGCAAATATACCAAAACATGGAACTTGGCCCTTTGCAGTCAGCTTTGATTGATAAGAATAAGGCCAAACTTGAAAGGTAGGATCTCCCTTTGGAAGAAAATCTCCAGGTTAGTCAAAAACCTGGAGATAAAGGCTTTTTTTTTATTGTCCAGGAATCAATCAACAGTAGGACCCCAAAACCACTGATGAGTTGTAGCTTAAAATTTTATTTGAGCAAAAGAATAAAGCACTGACGCATCAGGACCATGCCCAAGGATCTTAGGGCAAGGCCTTGGGTGCCAGCCTGCACCAGCTGCTAAGCATTTTTGGCTGGAAGGGGAGAGGACTTAAATCTGCACAGTTGGCGTCTTTGTCCATTTTGGCCAATGGTCACTCAGGATGTTTTCACAATTTCAGCCAGGGCCTTCTGCCTAGGGACTCTTGACAGGAAGCTTGGGGAACAGAACAAAAGATGGGAGTAACACATTTAGTTAGTAACTGAAGCAGAGTTACAGTACCATTTTACAACTACAAAAAGTTACAAAAGCATTCATTATTGATAAGGAGAGGCTTCTTGGCCTAAGTACCTAAATCAAATATTATATCTTTAATTTTCATACAACAATAGCTTGAGTAAATCAGGGGGTTAAACACCAGGTTTTTGAGATTCTATAACAGAAAAAACTAGGGAGGATTTAGGAGTATGTTCTGGTCAATGTCAGCTAAACTCAAAACTGGGAACAAAGGGAAGATCTAGGATGAGAACTATGCATTAATTATTAAAATTGTAATCACCATTTATAAAATCGTTCTGCTTTGTAACTTGCTGTCTTGCTGATTCTGAAATTACCACTGACCCCCTGTAAGAGGCCTCTGTGGTTTTTGCCTTTATATTCCCTGAGCTATTTGAGTTTGGGACTGCTCTTTGTCCCCTGAAATGACAGAGTGGTCCCTGAGCATGAGAAATAAAATATCCTAGCTTCATTGTGTCTGGATCTCATTCTGGTATTCAGGAAATGTTCTGGATAAAACAATCCACTTCTAGGAATTTGCTGGTTGATCACAGATAAGTCTTCTAGACTTAACTGGCCAGCCTGACATCAAATCTCGAAGCTCAGATTCAGTTTCCTGAGTAGCTGTGATTACAAGTGTAATTATTTTAAGGACCTGGCTTAAAAATGACTTTTTAAAATTGTCACTATGAAGGTGCTGTACAGAGAGGGGTTACAATTACATACGCAGTTCATCTAACCCTAAAGAGTCTGACTGGATGCGTGCCCATTCCATAGGAGCGGCCGAGTGGCCCATCTTTGTGTTGTCCCGTTTCCTTGCAGATAGACACTGGAAACATGATGGTAAAAATTACTGATGTGGTGATCTGATTAGTATTGCTAAAACTGACCCTTGGTTGTGTTAAAATTAAGACCTTAAAAAGAGGGTTAAAACGTTTATTTGTATAATGTGACTTGCTTTTAATGTTTCCCAATTCGGATACTTTTAAAAGTTATAAAGGTGTTAAGTCTAGCTTCTTGGTACAGTTATGATGATTGTAATTTTTGCATTAAGGAAAAATTGTTATTTGAGTTAAAAATTTTTACTGTGTATCTGTTTTAAAACAAGCAGCTAAGAGACAATGAGTACACTTAGCCTCAAGATTTTAAGGGATTTTTTTCAAAACGCAAATGAAACTGAAGTATAAAGTATTATAAGAGATTAATAAAAGGCTTTAAGAAATTAGGAATGGATTTTTGGATATAAAATTTAAAAGAAAAATTGTTTTTAATACTTGCCTCAAAGTGCACAAATTAAAAATTACGATTACCAAAAGAATTGCTATTCCAGCTTGCTCTTATAGGTTTTTTTTTTTTTTTAACAGTTTCCAGCACGCCCAGAGCAAAACACAGAGGATTCTTACAAGTTTGTCAGATGTAACTTTGGCTCTTAATAAGCTTCAAGTAAGAGCATGCTTAATAGCTACTTCCATGTTGACCACCTTGTTGCTTTTAATTGGAGTAAAGTGGCCTTTTTATAAGACTCATTGATCTGCAAACTGGTTCGAAGCCAGCCTAGGCAGAAAAAGGTCCCTGTGAGACTGTCACCTCTAATCAGCCAGCAGAGTGCTGAAAGAGCAAGCAGAGTTGCTTTGGGACTCAAAGTGGCAGAGTGCTAGCCTTGAGCTGTAGAGCTGAGGGACAGCACTCAGGGCCCAATTTCAAGTCCAGCGACCAGCTAAGGGAAATGCCAATGAGGCATTTATCCCAATGTGGAGAAGACACTCCCGGGACAAAAGCAATAGAGGAGCATCCAGAAGCAGTAAGCCACTGCTTGGATGGCAGAAATGTCAGATCCTAGAGTCATTTCTGTGTGGCCCTTCAAAAATAGGTCAGAGCCAGGAGGTCATGGGAAGATAGTTTGTAAGCATGCCTAATGTCCATGACTATCTACCTTGTAAGGGACAGGAACTTGCCAGTCCTCTGTGATAGTAGTAAAAATCTAATGTTATAAAATTCGGGGGATAGCTTAAATCTCAACCCCTTTATGTGCCAAAAGCTCTAATTGGCAGTAACTTTTGAGCTGACACCAGCTACATGAAATTCATCTGCTAAGGAAAAAAGTTTGTAAACCTGAGAGTGTGTTTCTACTGATATCTTCCTGAAGGTCTACATAGGTAACTTAGGCATTGTTAGGGTCACTAGAGATTGCATTCCTAAGTCATCCAGAAAGATGCTTTTACAAACCAGAGTGCTAAACAAGCTACACTGCTGTAGTCAGAGAAAAGTTCTGTGCAGTTGTAAAAAGTTAAAATATTGCTCTTAATGACATCTAACCCTGATAACCTCTTTGTAAAATAGGCTAAGGTTATAAGTTCCTGGCTAGGTAGGATCAACACCCCTAAAGTCAGCTTGAAGAAGTTACAAAAGATGGACCTTCACCCATCAACCCCCTTTAAGATCAAGAGTCCAGAGTCAGTTTTGGAAAAACGAGGCAAAATAGATAAAAAATAATTAATAGTGTTAACAGGTGTGCAAGTGTGGAGACTGCATCTGTCAAAGATAGTTACAAGACTAAGCTTTCTATGTTTATTTACAAAAATATCTGGTTAGAAAGAAAGTTGTTATTTTGGTAAGTTGTCCAGGGCTATTGTCTAAACAGTCCTAAAAATCAATGGGGCCACAGGCTGCCAAGCCTAGGTAATGTATCCTTAACCAGTCTGTGTAGAAATTTGCAGCCCAGCATGAGGTGTGACAGTTACTTGGGTCCACTGAGAAAGTTCAATGACAGCCTGACAATCACCTGGAGGAAATCTACATCTGCACACAGACCACCTCCATCCACCTCCACCATGGTAAAAGCAGACTGAACTCCTGCCTCATTCCATCACCTCAGACTGCTTCCCAGTTGAAAGCTGCTAAAGCTAAGATCTTGTGGGACATTCTTTTGGGTGATATCCAGAAACCCTCTCTATTCCCACAGTGGATATTGGGGGCAAGGATATCACTGGCTTGCTCACCTTAGGCACTTCAGTGCATAGTGACTGGAAATCTATTCTCTAGTCACACCCTAGTTTGGCTCTGGTAATAACCTGAGTGTGTTAATGCAGGTAGTACCTTTGGGCCTTATTTGCTTAAAAAAACTAGATTGGGGACCATACTCATGTTACACAGTACTTAAAATACTCTTCCCTGCATGTTTCTGGCTCAGGAGTATGATATTCCCAAGATTGAGAATATGATCAAAACAGGGGGGAATAAGAGAACAAGAGTAACTCTCTCTTGCTCAGGTGACATTTTATGTTTAACTTTCTGCCTTTGTCCTAAGCCCTGTTGACCAAGATGTTTCTGAGACGTGTCATTGTGCTGAGAGGTATTATTATGTGTTGGAATTGACCAGAACCTGTACAAATTACCTAAACCACCAGACCACAACTACCCCCCCAAACAGATGGTCCATCCCATTCTGTAACTCCCAGCTGACACTAACTGCCCTGGAATGTTCCTAGCCCTAGCCCGGAGCCAATCAGATTTGTATTCACATGTAATTCTGTTTGAACACCTGGATAATGTATCTTTTTGTCACTTTGTGGTTTTTGCCTTTATAAACCCCACTGAAATGTTGCTGGGGGGGAGGTCCTCCTCCCTCCCTCTGCTGGGTCAGAGTATATGGGATGAGGCCCAGCCTAGGCTTGTTCTGAATAAACCTTGCGTTTTGCAGTTCGAGTGTCTGAGTCTCTGGTGGTCTCCGGTGGTCTTTGAGGAGTGGGCACTTCACATCAATTTAAAAGACTTAATTGGCTTATACTACTTGTCCAAGTGGGGTTTTCATTTTTATATTTCTATACAGTCACACTGTAGGGGGGAGGGACAGTGAGATTATTCAGTCCACAGTGAAAATGTAAAATATTTTACTGAGCAAGTACCAGGACCACACCTGGAGTTGGGATCCTAGGAAACAGCCCCCAGTGCCAGCCCACATGGGCTTTTAAGCATTTGGGGCCAGGGGCGAGGGAGGGGGAGGATGGTATTGGTTTTAGCCAAGGATTGTTACAAGAAATGCACACCTTAAGTTTACATTGCCCCCCCCCAAGGTTTTCCTGCCAAGGTTTTGCTTGTGGGAAGCAGGGGAATAGAACAAAAGGTGGTGATGGTCCCCTGGGTTAGGGCTCCCAGTGCTCAGAAATAAGCAGAAGCACAGTCACAAGGTTACAATTACAGTTACTAGCTAAAGTAATGGGTTACCAGGGAAGTCTTATCCACAGCACACTTACATTTGTATCTTAAAATCATTCATTATCCATTTTACATAATCCAAGTCAAATATCCTATTCCATCTTCCAGTCCTCCACCATGTGGACACAATGGGCTCTAAGCAGACTCACTCCTTTCAGGCTTGCTCTCTTGGCTCCCTACTCCTCCTCCTAATTCCAACAGATTTTATGGTTCCATTTTCCTACATATATATTCCTTGAGCTGGCCGCCAGCAGCTCAAGCCCTGTATGTCTAGCTACTCAGGTGGCTGAGATCTAAGGTTGGGGGTTTGGAAGGGAGGGAGAGGGAGAGGGAGAGGCAGAGGGAGGAAGAGGAGAGGGGGAGGGAGATGGAGGGAGGGGGAGATTGAGGGGAGGGGGAGGGAGAGGGAGGAGAAGGGGAGGTAAGAGGAGCGGAAGGGGAGAAGACCAGGAACCGCAGGAAAGCTGGAAGGCACTGCCCAGGACTCTGTGTCTTCTGGGCGGGATCTCCGAAGATGTTGCAACACCACATCCTCCGCTTTAAGAGGGCACGGCAAGTGCACCGGGCCGTCAGTTGGACGACGCGCTGCACTCGGAGAAAGCTTCTCCTGCCTCCAGCCGACCTCACCTAAGCGCAGAAGCACCCCACCCCGCCGACCTCACCGAAGCACCCCACCCCGCCGACCCCACCGAAGAGCCGAAG
>NW_012267405.1:2063153-2064069 GCF_000151885.1 Dipodomys ordii
GCGTGAGTGTGCCCGCCACCTCCGCGGATGGGTGAGTGTGCGCCCAGGCACTTCCAGGAAGAAGCTTGGCTGAGGAAGTGGAGATGAGGGTGTCATGGATTCTTTTCCGGACCAGATCTGAACTGCCATCCTCAGCTCGCAGCACCCGTCCCCGCCCCCCCTCGCCTGCCGGTGCTGGGGAGGCCTCCCGCTGGGGCTCAGCTTCCTCTCGGGGCTGGTGCCCTGCTGGTTAACTTGAGACCCGTCGCCTGGATTGTCTGGGTTTGTCTACCCAGGCTGCTTTGATTTGTTAGATGGTTTTTGGTCTTTCGATTTCAAGGCCCTAGAATTACAAACGGGAGCCACCCACACGTTGGCTAGGGGAATTTTTGTCACTTCTTTTTTTTTTTTTCTTAAGTCGATATATTGTACCCAAACAGACATGTTGAATGGAAACATCTCTGGACAATTATAACTTAAAAAAAAACACTTTTTTAAACTTTTTAATTTTTTTTTTCAAACCAGTTCCTGGTGTCCTAGGAACAAAAGAGAATGACAGAGAGCAAAGGAGTGAAAGGCAAAGTGGAGGGAGAGATGCCTGGCTTTTAGTTAAGTTGAAGGCCCAAGTAATGATGTTTTTATTTATATTTATTATTTATTTACTTTTACTGTTTACTTATTATATACTATATATTTATTTTATTTCTATTTTATTATATATAAAATAACATGTTTATATATTATACTTATATATTTTTATATATTTTTTATATATTTATATTTATTATTTATTTTTGCCAGTATTGAGGCTTGAACTCTGAGCTTTGTCTCTGAGCTTTTTTTGTTGTTTTATTTATTTATTATTTATTGTGAAAATACCATACAGAGGGTTACAATTACATGGGTAAGGTAATGAGTGAATTTCTGTTTTTTTTTT
>NW_012267405.1:2064455-2074693 GCF_000151885.1 Dipodomys ordii
GGCCAATTCCACCTTCCCAGGATACCGGCCTGTGAAACAAAACAGTGCCTAAAAACCCAAGCAACAAAGCAACCTGTTTTCATTGCTGCAACAAAATGCCTGAGGCAGGGTCAGGTGTAAAGAGGTGTATTTTTAGCTCACTATTCTGGAAGGTCAGGGCAGGGCCCCGTGTCTCACCAGAGACCCGTTGACTGTGTGGCATCTTGGGTAGAACAGGTGGGAAGCACAGGGGCGGAGTCTGAAGAGGAGGAAGGTGTGGACTGGAGCGCACTGGGGAGAATCCTGACTCAGGCCTTTTAAGATCAGGCGGGCACTGATATAAATATAAAATGCAGTTATTTTTAGCTTTTCAGTTTATTGGACAGACACAGAAGTGACACAAAGAAACCATAAAGTTTATCTGGTTTGCAAAACATTTTCACTTGGGAAGACAGCCCCATACTTTCCCCCTAAAGAACAGGTAGTTGTATAAAGGTTCTAAGCAAACCTTAAAATTAGACATGAGAAAATACCTGATTTGACTTTTACTTATACAACTATCTGTGGGGCTGGGAAGGTGGCTCAGTGGTAGAGCACTTGCCTTGCATGCATGAGGCCCTGGGTTTGATTCCTCAGCACCACATATGCAAAAAGAAAAAAGCCAGAGGTGGCACTTTGGCTCAAGTGGTAGAGCGCTAGCCTTGAGCTGAAGAGCTGAGGGACAGCGCCCAGGCCCAGAGTTCAGGCTCCACAACCGGACCATCCCCCCCCCCAAAAAAAACCAACAACATACTATCTGTATACATGAATTTACATGTGCAGTTTTAGATACACCCATGAATGTGCACACACACACATGTATACCTTGCTTAACAGAAACTAAAGACATTGAAAAAGAACACTTAGCATTATTACAGATAATGTACTTTTCTGTTTGTTTTTTGTTTCATTTTTGTTGGTGGCAGGGCTAGAACTCTCGACACGGACACAGTCCCTTAGCCTTTTCTGCTCAAGAATCGCACTTTACTGCTTGAGCTATAGCTCTACTTCTGGCTTTTTGCGGGTTAAATTAGAGATAAGACTCACCTCGGATTTTCTTCTGGCTGGCTTCAAAGCTGGCTTCAAAGGAGGATCCTCAGTTCCTTTGACTCCTGAGTAGGTGGGGTTACAGATGTGGGCCGCTGGCGCCTGTCTAGAATGGGCATCTAAGAACCCAGTTTACTCATTTATTGTGTAAAGATCGGTGGAGAATCAGATACAGGACACAGCACTTCCTGTGGCACCCCTTCCCTCTTAGGGCAATAGGATTTGCCAGCAGGTGGGGTGCACATAAATGACTCAAGGTCAAAGTTGGTGAAGAGACTGGAGGGGCCATGCCAGCACAGATGATGGATCATGGAGGCAAGAACCCTAGGAAAGTCTGGCCTGTGGGAGGGACACAAGGGAAGAGTGGAAGACTCTGGAAGGCTCTAGAAGGTTCTGAAGGCTCTTCTCTCAGCACCTGTTAGGGTAGGGTGGGGACTAGTGGTCTTGAGACTAGAGGGCTTGTGGCTTTGTACTCAGAGATGAGTACTTCCGCCAGCTCACACAGATTAGGATCCTGCTAGGTTAATTTACAACTTCTGCACTGCACTTTTCCTGCAGCCAGCCCAGGCCACGTGTGAGCTTGAGAGCTTGTCTCAGACCCAACACTAAAGAAAAAAAAAAAAGAACCAAATGTGGTGGTTCATACCTGTAATCCTAACTACTCAACAGGTGAAGATCTGAGGATTGTGTTGTGAAGTCAGCCAGGGCAGGAAAGTCCATGAGACTTGGATCTCAAAGCTGGAAGTCGAGCTGTGGCTCAAATAGCAGAATGCCAGCTTTGAGCATCAAAAGCTAAGGGACAGGCCTGGGAAGATGGCTCAGTGGTAGAGCGCTTGCCTTGCATGCTCGAAGCCCTGGGTTCGATTCCTCAGCACCACATAAGCAAAAAGAAAAAAAAGCCGGAAGTGGCCCTGTGGCTCAAGTGGTAGAGTACTAGCCTTGAGCTGAAGAGCTGAGGGACAGCACCCAGGCCCAGAGTTCAGGCCCCACGACCGGACCAAAAAAAAAAAAAACAGCTAAGGGAAAGCCTCAGGCCCTGAATTTAAGTCCCAATACCAGCCCCAGAAACAAACAAACTCCTCAAAGGAACAGGTTTTGGTGGAGATATGGAAAGACTGAAACCCTTGTGCTATATTGTAACACTGTGGAAAACAGTATAGCAGCTCCTTAAATCATTACAAGTAGGAATGCCATATGGTCTCAAAGCTGGCTCTACCACTTGAGCCATGCCCTCCACTTCCAGCTTTTTGCTGGTTAATTGGAAGTCAGATCCTCTTGAATTTGTCTGCCTGGGCTGGCTTTGAACCATGATCCTCAGCTCTCAGCCTCCTGAGTAGCTAGGATTACAGGCATTAGTCACTGGTGCTCATCTTCAACGAGATTTTATATATGGCCTTATGAACATTATTCCCAGCAGCCAAAGAGCAGAAGCAACTCAATTGTCTACCCACAAGTGAATAGAGAAACATTGTGGTCAACACAAACAATAGAAAAGCACACAGCTTTGAATAGGAAGGACTTTCTAACACAAGGCACTCTATGGATGAGTCATACAGACCTTAGGCTGAGTGAAAAAACACCAGCCACAAAACCATGAACACTTTCCACTTACATAAGGTAACAAGAGGAAGTAAGGTTTGGGCCTAGGGTATGGAGAAACAGTGGTTTATTGAATGTAGACTGTTTTACATAACAAAAGTCGTTGCAGATATTGTTTGCTCACAGGTGTGTGAATGTGCTAAGCCTCTTTAACCTATTTAAACCTAGTTAAACTATTTAAAATCATTTAGATAGGAATTTTGTCTGATTATATTTGTCTGCAATTTTTTTTTCTGGGAGGTGTCCAGTCGTGGGGCCTGATCTCTGGGCCTGGATGCTGTCCTTCAGCTCTTCAGCTCAAGGCTAGCGCTCTATCACTTGAGCCTCAGCACCACTTCCGGTGTTTTTCTTTTTTTGCTCATGTGGTGCTGAGGAATTGAACCCAGGGCCCCATGCATGCAAGGCAAGCGCTCTACCACTCAGCCACCTTCCCAGCTCAGATTGGCTGCAATTTTTAAAGTGTATTGACATGAGACAGAGACATCCACATATGTGGTCAGCTAGTAGAATTATATATGATAATATACTGTAAATGCAATCTAATTTGTGATACTGGTGACTGAATACTGATACTCAGGGCCTGGTATTCTAGCAATTAGGCTGTGCCCCTGTCATTTTGGTTGTTAGTATTTATATATTTGTATATTGGTTGGTTGGTTGAAAGTTTTAGAACAGGGAAAATGATCCAAGTTCTGTGTTAGTTTGAAGGCTGAGGGTGGGGGGAGGGAAGGAGCGTGAGATGGAAGTGAGAGGAGGCCTAGAAGACACTAACACCAGCTCTGTGTTTCCTCCACAAATCAAGCCTAACCTAGCCAGAGCCGTTCCACTGCCCCATCAACCAGCTGCCCTGCAAGACTTGAAGCAGAGACCCATGGAAGAATGTCCACCAGGTACCTCCTAAGATTGACCCGCTAGTCTTCTACACTACCCTGGCTCCATGTTCTTCCAGTCTCTGTTCCCTGCAATTCTTAGTTCTTTATCCAACAAGTAGTTATTGACCTGTTGTAAAATCCAGGGTTATGAAGACTTACCTCCATTTTTACTGCTAAGATTCATCTATTTTGATCTATCTAAGGGTCTAGAGATTTTTTTTAAAATATGTTAATTATTATTGGGTCTGGGAAGGTGGCTCAGTGGTAGAATGCTTGCCTCACATGTTTGCATGCATGAGGCCCTGCGTTCCATACCTCAGCAGTATATAAGCAGAAAAAGCCAGAAGTGCACTGTGACTCAAGTGGTAGAGCAATAGCCTTGAGCTGAAGAGCTGAGGGACAGCGCCCAGGTCCAGAGTTCAGGCCCACAACCAACAAAAATTAAAAATTTATTATTGTGTGTGTGTGTGTATGTGTGTGTGCATTTGTGCATATGCTGGGGCCTGGACACTTTCCTTGGGCTTTTTTTGTTCAAGGCTAGCACTCTACCACTTTGAACTACAGCACCATTTCTAGTTTTGTGGTGGTTAATTGGAGATAAGAGTCTCACAGACTTTCCTGTCTGGGCTGGTTTCAAACTGTGATCCTCAGATCTCAGCCTCCTGAGTAGCTAGGATTACAAGCGTGAGCCACAAGTTTCTGGTCAGTGCATATACTCTTTCAAAGACATACCCAAGAGATCACTTGAGAAGGGTTTTTGGTTCCTGAATGAAGTAGTCCATCCTGTCTGCTAGCTTTGCCACTTACTCAAAACATCAGCAGACAGCAAATTCTGATCATTATCAAAGGCTAGCTTGTTCCTTTCCAGGAATTGACAAGCTCAGGAGACATTTCACTCTTGTAATCCATAATTCAAGTTGTTTCATGAATCTTATAATATGCTTCATTTAGTAATTCATTCCAAGGCAAAGAAAACCACAAAAAACCCACTCTCCAAACCAAAAAAAATTACTACCACCATCCTAAGATTATTCTCTCTTCAGAGTGTAAAATTATAATCAGAGTTCTACAGGATCAAACAATTCTTGTTTGGGAGGAAGAGGGGAGCGGTCATAGGGCTTGAACTCAGGGCCTGGGTGCAGTCCCTGAGCTTTTTTTTTCTGCTCAAAGCTAGCACCCTACCATTTGAGCAAGCCAGGCTCAACGTCCAGCTTTTTGCTGTTTAATTGGAGATAAGGGTCTCATGGACTTTCATGTTCAGCCAGGTTTTCAACCTAGTTCCTATTTTCCTGAGGAGCTAGGATTACAGTGTGAGCCACTGGTACCCACCCACCTACTTGATCTTTTTTAGCAAGAAGTTGCTGCATAGTCACAGTGACTAATTTTATAGGCATGAGCCCCTGGCACTGGAAAGAACAGAGTTTTTTTCAAAATAGCATGTTCCAGGACTTTAATACAATTGTAGCTATGACGGATGGCCTTCCTCAATGGGGTGAGGCACCGGATGGGTTAATTACAGTCACTTAAATCTCCATCCTCCCCACATGAGATCCCAGATGTCTGTATAGAGTTTCATAGAATTGTGCACCCTTTCGTTTCTGTGATTCAGTAGGAATGGCCTTCCTCTTATTTTGGATTCTAATAATGTGTATCTTTCAAAACCTTCCCCTGGAGCCCTGTGCTGATGGCTCACACCTGTAATCTTAGCTACTTAGGAGGCTGAGATCTGAGGATCGCTGTTCAAAGCCAGCCCAGGCAGAAAAGTCCCCATGAGACTCTCATCTAAAATTAACCACTCAAAAACCAGAAGTGGCGCTGTGGCTCAAGTGGTAGAGTGCTATCCTAAAGTAAAAAGCTCAAGGACAGCACCCAGGCCCTGAGTTCAAGGCCTACAATTAATCAAAAAGAAAACCTTTCCCTGCTCCATTGGCTGGTATAAGTGTGTTGGTCTGGTCAGAGAACTAACTTTTGGTCTCATTAATTTTCTTGGTGGATTTTCTGGTCTCTATTTTGTTCACTTCTGCTCTGACCTAGGTTATTTCCTTCCCTTGGCCTGCTTCACCTTAAGCATTGGCTTCCTTTTTCAGTGTGTTACATTAATTCTAGGTTGCCAATATTATGAGTATATTATATTTTGAAAACAGTATTTAAAAAAACCTTCAGTGTTTTATATTGGCTTTAGGTTGAAAGGGTAACATTTGGGAGATTTGAGGCCAAAAAATACATTGTGAAGGGAACTTGCCTTTTTTTTTTCTATGTTGATACAGACGCTAAGAATTTGAACCTCACGTGTCCCTTCCCTTATTTTCTGGTCAGCAGTGCTTTCATAAGGTGTATAGTAGATGCAGAAGCAATAATCCACTCACCTACTGCTTTTTCTCCTGCATTTCAGGCTTCTATTTATCAGGGAAGGTTTGCTTGTCGTGTAAAGCTGGCGAGGACTACACCAGTCACAATAATTCCCTCGATAGATGCAGGAGCTGCTTAGTCTGTAAAGGAGGTAAGAGCCAGAGGCCCCGGGGCATGGTGGAGTGGGATGTTGGAGTGGGAATTTCAACTGATGTGTTCCCAGACACCTGGCTTCCAGCTTACCACAGGGCAGGCAGGCAGCACTCCAGGAGGGCCAGCTGTGTCAGGACACAGAGGCCGCCGTGGGCTACTGTGGAGAGAGGCCATCCAACATGGCTGAGGCAGGCTGCAGTGGAAGAGGAGAGCTCAACAGACCAAGGCATTCAGAAGCGCTGCCCACTGAACTCAGTTATGGATCTGCCCTGAGTCTCCTGTACCCTGCCAGGGATTTTGGATACATTGGCAGATTACAAGTCACCTCCAACATTGGTCTTCTTTGCATTTGACCAGAATCCATTTGGAAACAGAGGGGGAGGATAGAGGGATATGGAAGAAGAGACCCTCATTGGGTCAGACTCTTGCTTGGTGCTGGTAGCTCAAACCTGTAATCCTAGTTACTCATTAGGCTAAGATCTGAGGATTGTGGTTTGAAGCCAGTCTAAGCAGGGAAGTCTATGGGAGTCTTAACTTGAATTGCAAAGAGCCGAAGTGGCACTGTGGCTCTAGTGGTTGAGTGTTAGCCTTGAGTTAAGCCCAAGGAGTACTGGGAATGTGGCTTAGTGGGTAGAGTGCTTGCCTAACATGGATGAAGCCTGGATTCACTTTCTCAGTAGCAAGTAAACAGAACAAGCCAGAAGTGGCACTGTGTCTCAAGTGGGAGAGTCCTAGCCTTGAGCAAAAGCTCAGGGAAAGTGTGCAGGCCCTGAGTTCAAGGCCCAGGACTGGCCAAAAAACAAAGCCTAGGGACATGGGTTGGAGCAGTCATAGTTTAGTTGATAGAGTACTAGCCAATGAGCGAAAGCAAATGCAGCAACAGCAACAAAAACAGAAAAAAAGACTCTCCCTAACCTCAGGCCTCTCTTTCCAAAAACCTTCCATAGAAACTCCCATCTTAGGACTACACATGTATATCTGTTGGAGTGGAAAGGGCTGGGTCTCATAGCTGTCCCTGAGCCAGGTTGTCTTCAGTCTCTGGCAGGTGCAAGGCTCCTTCATATCCTAAGGTCTATCTCTCCCTGATCTCCAGCAGTGCTAGGCTGTAGAGAGATCACCTGAGGGCATTTCTCTTTCCTGGATCTCTGAGATGATTTGTGTTAGACCTTGTGGTCGGTCTGAAAGACTTCCTACAAGAGGCAACACAGTAAACAATAATCATATTGCTTTTGTGTAGCCCTGCATACTGGTGATAGCAGAGAGGGACTGTCCTTTGTGTACCCTCTATGTGTGAGTTGCTGCAGAAAGTGGCCCTAAGAATTACTTCCTATGGGGCTGGGAAGGTGGCTCAGTGGTAGAGCGCTTGCCTTGTATGCATGAGGCCCTGGGTTCAATTCCTCAGCCTCACATAAGCAAAAAGAAAAAAGCTGGAAGTGGTGCTGTGGCTCAAGTGGTAGAGCGCTAGCCTTGAGATGAAGAGCTGAGGGACAGCGCCCAGGACCAGAGTTCAGGCCCCAAGACCGGACCCCCCCACCCAAAAAAAAGAAAAGAATTATTTCCTGTGTTCAGCTGAGCTGAATGGGAGATGGTGGGTGTATGCCTTCAGGAAGGGCATCGAGGCAACCAGAGAAGCTCATCCTTCATACTTTTGCCCTGTCTGCAGATCAAGTACAGAAGAGTCCTTGCACCACAACCTCTAATACAGTGTGCGAATGCAAACCTGGCACTTTCTGGACACAAAACACCCCTGAATTCTGCCAGACATGTCGAGATAAGTAAGATGAAGGAGCTGGGGCTCTTATAATCCTGGAGTTCAATAACACCCACATCTCCTTATACCCCTTTCCCTGACCCCCTGGAGTTCTTCTGAGCCTGGATCCCGCCACCTGCCATTTCCCTTTTGACCAAGTGACTTGTTCCTTAGCAACAGGAGGCTAGGACTTAAGGCCCCCTAAACTTTGGATGAGCCCTAAGACACCGTTTAATTGCCTTCAAAAAGAATGAGTAGAGCTAGGTACCACCTGTCATCCTAGCTATTCAGGGGGCTGAGATCTGAGGATTGTGATTTGAAGCCAGCCAGAGCAGAAAAGTCCATAACATTCTTTTTTTAATTTTTTTTTTTTGTCGTTTGTGGGGCTTGAACTCTGGGCCTGGGCGCTGTCCCTCAGCTCTTCAGTTCAAGGTGAGCGCTCTACCACTTGAACTACAGCGCCACTTCCGGTTTTTTGGTGGTTTATTGGAGATCGTAGTCTCACGGTCTGTCCTGCCTGGGCTGGCTTTGAACTGCAATTCTCAGATCTCAGCCTCCTGTGTAGCTAGGATTACAGGTGTGAGCCACCAGCGCCAGGCTTCCATAACATTCTTATCTTCAGTTAATCACCCAAAAGTTGTGGCTCCAGTGGCAGAATGCTAGCCTTGAGCAAAAACAGCTAAGGCCCAGGCCCTGAGTTCAAACCCTAGTACTGGCATAGGCATGCGTACACACAGAATGAAAAGAATACTGCTGGTGTTCTGTTCATATGTACACCAATTCCATTGGAATATGTGATTTTTAACCCTTCCTTGTATATACAGAGGACTATGAAGATAGCTATGATAAAAGTCATAATAAGGCTTTGTGTTCACATCCCTCAAGGTTTTCAGAAGAACCTGATCCATTGAGGCAGCCTCACTCCAGGCTCCCGATCCCTTAAGATATATCTTGGTCCTGCTTTTGACATTAGGGGCCAAATGTCAATTACTTTTTTGACCCTTTGGTGTTTGTGTGATTAGTAGAAAGATGAGCTGTACTACAAGTTGGCTAGGGCCATGTACCAGTGGCTCATGCCTGTAATCCTGGCTACTCAGGAGGCTGAAATCTGAGGGTTGCTGTTTGAAGCCAGCCCCAGGCAGGAAAGTCCATTAACTCTAATGTCCAATTAACTACCAAAAGAGCCAGAAGTGGAGCTGTGGCTCATGAGGTAAAGTGATAGCCTTGAGCAGTAAAGCTCAAGGACTATGGTCAGTCCCTGAGTTCAAGTCCCAGGACTAGCATGCACACACACAAGACTGAGGCAGGGGCTGTATCTCAATGGTGGTCAAAAGTGCCTGTGATCTCCCCCTGGAGTGAGACACCTCTTATCTCAGGGTCTGCTGCAGAGAAGGACTGAAAGCTGAGGAACCCATGGACCCAGAGCCCCGAGGGATTCAGGCCCTCCTTTCTCAGTCTTCAGGGTGGGGGGCACCCTGCAGACATGAGGAGTCTGCCCCTCCTCTATGGACATTGGGCAGGCAGAGTGACTTTCTCTTCTGTCCCGCCTGGCTGGTCTTTGCTCATGGAATCCCACCATTTCCTCCCTGTGTGTACCCAGGTGCACCGAAGAGGAGGATGAGGAGATCCCCTGTACCCCCTTGAGTGACCGCAAGTGTGTCCCCAAGGCCACCGGGGGCACCAGAGCTCTTAAAATAGTTGGGATCATATCTATCATATTCACAATAGTTATGATAATAATTGGGATTGTCGTTTGGAAGAGAAAAGAAATATCTGATTATATTAAGCGCTTCTGGCCAGGTAAGTGTTGCTCCCAGATTTCTTGCCACCCTTCCCTCCCCGCCTCCCATGCCATCCTGCTCCATGTCTCCCCTATAAGTCCCCTCCCTTTTGTTTCAAACCCATGTCCTCTCAGCCTGACTCTCTCCTATTCTCTGTGATTGGCACACAGTCACTACCCAAAAAACACTAGACCCGAATCTCACCAGACCCTGCTCAACCAGGTCTTGGAGGGAAGATCCCCAGCTAGCTCAGAGAAGTGGTCAGCTTATAAGGCAGCATTGCTCAAACTAGAGATTGGGCATGTTTGTTTGTTCATCAGTCTGGGAGCTTGAACTTAGGGCCTAGGTGCTGTCCCTGAGCTTTTTTTTACTCAAAGCTAGCACTCTACCACCTGGAGCCATAGCTTTACTCCCAGTTTTCTGGTGGATAATTGGAAGTAAGACTCTCACGGTTCTTGCCCAGGCTGACTTTGAACCTTAATCCTCAGATCTCAGCCTCCTGTGTAGCTAGGATTGTAGGTGTAAGCCACCAGTGCCCAACTTTGATTTATTGCCAGTACTGGGCCTTAAACTCAGGGCCTCCTATTCTCCATCAGTTTTTTTGCTCAAGGCTAGCTCTCTACCACTTGAGCCACACCTCCCCTTTTTGCCTTTTGGGTGGCTAATTGG
>NW_012267405.1:2076383-2104266 GCF_000151885.1 Dipodomys ordii
TCCCCCGTGTTTCTGACTTCCTCCAAGTCTCCTTTCCTCCATCAAAGCCTCTGAGCTCCTCATGAACAGATCATTCAACAAGGGTCTGCGTGCTGTACCTTAGCTTTTTCACTCGAGGCTGGCATTCTACCACTTGAGTCACAATTCCCCTTCCAGCTGTTTCCTGGTTAATTGGAGATCACAGTCTCATGGACTTTCCTGCCTGGGCTGGCTTCAAACCACAATCCTCAGATCTCAGCCTCCTGAGTAGCTGGCATGAGCCACTGGTGTTTGGACACACATTTTCCCCCCTCATGCTGTACATGCATCTTGGGGCAGGACCATTTCCTCAGATCCGGAGTACAGGTGTAGCTGGGGGAGGGGTTGTGTCAGCAGGTTCACACGCTCTAGAAGCTCATACACTTCCACCTTTTCTCTCCCTCGACCTGATTTAGCATTGTCCGTATGATTCCAGCTCACCTGTCCGTTCTTCTAGCCCTGACGTGGCCCTACCTCTACTGTCGAAAAGTCCTTTCGTTGAACACCTGGGACAGGCTCATGAGGCAGAGGAGCTTCTCTGACAATGACATCCTCATGGCCAAAGCTTGAGCAGCGGCTGATGTGTTGTATGAAATGCTGCTCAAGTGGCTACAATGGGCAGGGCAGCGTGCCTCCATCAACGCCCTGCTAGATGCCTTGCAAACCCTGGAAGAGACATTCGCCAGGGACACAATTGAGAACCACTTGGTTCTCTGGGAAGGTCATCTGTGGAGATGATGTGAGCTGTGCTAACTCACGGAAGTGAAAGCATTTCCTCAGGAGGGTGCACATTCCCTAGTGTGCCTGTTTTTTCTTGGAGAAACCAAAAACAACCTCTTAGGAACAATATCTAAAGTTTACGTGAAAGGGAGTTGAAGAAACTATTCTAGAATAGAGCCACCAGATATTCCACTGGAATGGAGCTTATCACTTTTTCAAGCAGTTATTAAGCAAACTGAGAATGAATAGTCTTTTTTTTCCCAGTGGGGAGAGCACACTTGTATGAATGTAAATGTGTCGGATGTAGTGTTAGCGTTTTTCACAGTACTTTTTATCTGAATAGCAATTACATATTGCATTTGGTGTCATGCCTGTAATCCCAGCATTTAGAAGGCTGAGGAAGGGGGCTACTTAATGAAAACCTGTCTAGGAAAACAAAACAACCGTCAGGTGCTGGTAGATCATGCTCTTAATCTTAACTATTGGTAAGGCTGAGCTACAGAAGATTGCGGCATGTGAGATTTATCTTATTTGTTATTTGTCCATTATTTATGGATGGATATGTATGTTGCCTATTGATTACTTATGTTTTCTGTATTTGTATGAACAGGTGCATTAAAATACAGTTGCTAAGTTTTTAGCTAGATTAAGTGACAATAGAAACAGAAAATATAGAAGGGAGAAAGCAGTAGCTTTCTCCTTTGTAGTATTTTACTGTTTTCATCCAGTTTTCTTCAACTCTAGCTGGGTAACTTGAGACCAGTATTACAAAACGGGCAATTTTATATTTATTCATTATGCGTTGGTTGTATTGGGGCTTACATTATTCCTATCTCAGCCTCGAAAATCTGCTGGGATTACAGGTGTGTGTCACATTTCACAAAATGATGTGTTTTTGGCTCTCTACCTCTAGAGAGCTAATGTAACTGTTCTTGAACTTCCACTCTTCCTCTGTTGCCGAGCTGGGGAGGTGGGAGAAGGATCCGATTAGAAGTGCTAAGTAATCTCCGTGTTATATGTTGTACCCTATGTGTATTCGTGAGGCCTCCCAGAAAAGAGCCAGGGATCTGTTCGCGATGACTGCCGGGGTCCCAATGGGGAAGGCTTGTAAATGTGAAGTGTTTGCTAACACAGGACCAAGATGGTGCTTCCCATCTGAACCCCAGAGCCATTCTTGGTTCCTATATGGGGACCATAACCCTCTGTAGGCATATGACTTCTGTGAACAATACTGAAACAGCAATTCTTAAATACTATGACGGTGAGACTCAGAATGGCCAACATGTTCAGATTCTGATGTTTCTCCTTTCTTTTATTTATGCCTACCTTACGGTTTGAACTCAGGATATGGATACTGTCCCTGAGCTTTTTTGCTTAAAGCTAGCACTCTACCACTTGAAGCAGAGCTCTTATTTTCAGCTCCCCCCCTTCCTTTTTTTGGTATGTGTGATTAATTGCAGAGTCTCACTGACTTTCAGATCTGGGCTGGCTTTGAACCTCAATCCTCAAGTCTCAGCCTCCTGAGTAGGATGACTCATGAGCCATCAGGTCCTGGCTCTTTCTTCTATTTTTACATCTCATTCAGCACCAGTTGCAGGGATTCAGACCTGGAATCCAGCTCCTAGGGGGAGAGAGAGACCATGACATGATGGTTGCTTGAGGCTAGCCCTAGCAAAAAATGAAACCAGTGAGAATTCATCTCAGTCGATAGAAACAGTCTACATACACTCTGGTATATACTTGCAGTTCAAGTGGTAGAGCCTGCCTAGCAAAGTCAACTCTGAATTCAAACCCTACTATCACCCTCTTAAAAAATAACACGATAAACTCAATCTGTGTTCAGTATCAGCCCTTCCAGCAAAGTCTTGTCTTACTCGGTTTTATGGAAATGACTGTTCCCAGGGCTTGGGGAACCTTTCTAGCCCCAAGTGTCCAAAGCCTGGCCCCAACTGGAAGGGGCTGACAAGATGAGACCATCAAGTATTAGCCTCCGTGGCGGTTCCTGCTTGACAATGACAATGGAATCCCCAGTCCGTGGCTGTCCTTGTAGCTATGTGATTTTGCACCCCAGCTTTGCTGTTCCCTGTACCCACAGCAGGCTTTGTGCTCCCCCTGCTGTTTACCAGCCTCAGAGTCTAACCTCGGGACCATGTCCAGGATGTTACACAATACAAGGAAGGCCAGAGCGTAGAAAATACTCAATGTATTTATGAATTCATGACCAAATTAAATATGAAACCTTATATAAAAAGAGGTGTGTCCTTTGTTATTTTTTCACCCCAGCACTGAGTCTGGGGGACGTGAGTGTCCTGGTGGTGGTTACTGCTCCCCCCTTCATACCTCCTGTCCCTCCGTCTCGCCCTGCACTGGGGCGTCTACTGCTTCTGCCTCCCTGGAATGCAGAGCACCCGTTTCTGGGGGAGATAGAGTTCTGCATTCTGCACCTCCTCTCTCTCCCATCTGGTTTCCCCCAGCCCCACTGGGCTGCAGGGGTCCCCGAGGTGCAGGTTGGCTATGGAGCTGTGGGGCAGAGGGTGGCGGGTTCCTGAGGGGGCGAGCTGGCCCTGGTTGTGGGGAGATGGGAGTTTTATGGCCTCTTTGGCTTCTCAACTTTGCTGATATCTACTACACTTTCTCTCTGAGAGTCTTTCCATCTTCATCAGTGGTGCCAGGTTGCTCAGTCCTTGCAAGCACCTGAGACCACCCCACCCCCAATACTGTGCTCTCACCCACAACTTCCTGGAGGCCAGATATATCCCCAGCTCTTCCCCCAAGGAAGCCATGGGCACTACACTGGTCTCCCCCTATGCTCCTTTTCCCTGCCAGGAGTCTTGAAGCCATGGGCAGGGAGGCTGTCCAGCCAGCAGAGGGCAGCACACAACCAGCTCCCCAAGCCAGCCAGCTCAAGGGACTTGGGAGGAAGCTGGAAGCCTTGCAGAGTTCCCTGCACAGACATAGAGACCTGCTTGAGCTACCACCACCTGGTCCTTCTGACCAGGACTGAACCTCAGATCTCTAGATCTTGGTACTACGTGACTGTTGCAGGGCTGCCTTTCTTTCTGAGTGTGCTCTTCCCAGACTAGACAGTCTGGCTCCTAGGATCCAGCCAGTCCACTCGCCCAGCCTCTTAAGCATCTTCTCACAAGTGGGCCACCTGAGATCATACCTAAGGCTCCATCACCTGTGTCTCAAAGGATGCTGGGTGGTAAGATACAGATTAGGAAACAAAGGGTCAACTTTAGGCCCTATTTTTGTCTTGATGGTGCCAAGCTCCAGTTTTGATCTTCTAGTCACATCCTGCCTCCTCTTCCGACTAACCTTGTTTTCCTTTCTCTCCTGCCCAGCTGTGTCCTTTCTCCTGATACCTGATCCTTGCCCCAAGCTTCCCCAAAGTGTACACTCCACAAGCATCTGTGGGATCACCCTTAGAAAGGGACAGGGGCAGCCTGCAGCAAGAAGCCTTCCATTGACCAAGGCCAACTCAGGCTACCAGGGAGTGGAGGCCAGGATCTGGAACTGCCTGAGGGTCAGTTGATTGGACAGCCTAACCCTCCCGCTCCTCATCGGAGGCCTCCGATCTGCTATATAAATACGTAAGCTATGCTGGGTTGTTTTTTCTTTTTCTGATTTTCCTTCTTTGGGAAAGCAGAGGGTAGAGTGGCTTTGTTGGTGGTGGTGGTGTGTTTGGTTTTCATTCTGTCCTTGGGATTGGTGGTGGTTTTTTGCTCATTTTGCCCCATCCCCTAACAAGCAGTCCTGCCCAGAGGTGGAGGAAGGGCCCTGTGGAGACCCCACCCTTCCTCCTCTCCACCCCAGCTGATTGCTGCTACTCTCATTTCCAAATCGCGAGGAGTGCAGGAGGGGACAGAGGTTTCTCACTGCACCAAGAGGTCACAACACCTCCATAGCCAAGAGCTCTGAACCACCTCTGCCCCTCCACCAGGACAGACGCTGGCGGAATATCAGTCTCCACATGTCCTCTAGCAGCTCAGCTCCAGAATGCAGACGCTGTGCTCGAAGCCTTCACCTCTACCCTGACTTCTCCACGGAGAACCCGAGTAGGCTCGGTGGGGATGTGCTCCCGGAGCTTCCGGAACCTTCAAGTCCACGGATGGAAAGACATGGCGGGAGACAGGCAGGACCCTCATGCTCACTGGGAAGGGGACGGCTCCCTGCCCCGAGCAGAGACCAAAACACACAGACAAGCCCTCTGCTGGAGGCTCTCTCCTTGGACTCCATAAAATCCTTGGGCCCACAGAAGAACACCAGAGCTCTTAGCTCATTCCTGCAGCCACCTCCTGGCACGTGTCTCCTGTCTGCCTGGATGTGGGTACTCTGCAGGTAGGCCCTGGGCTGAGCCCGCTCCTCTCTGGCACAGCCATGTTGGCTGGTGAGGCCAGCTCTGCCCCTAGGGTCCTGGCTACGTGCGCGCCCTTGTCCCCGTCAGGTGGAAGGGGTGATGCAGAAGAGCAGAGGGCCAGGGGCAAACGGGGACAACAGCAGCGGGGTCAGAAGAAGGTGGCGACACCTCAGACCACAGCCGAGGAGGAAGACGGGGAGGCTGAGCTGGCTGCGGAGGAGGAAGGGGAGGAGGGACTGTTCCAGAACAGCCACCGCCGCTTGGGCTGCCGCCTCAGATGCAAATAGTCCTCCTTCTCCCGCTCCTTCCGTGCCCTCTGGTAGTGATCCTCTTCCTTCAGGTACCAGACAGGCAGCCACCGGTGCTTCTCAAAGTACTCCTGGTTTTCTGGGGGCAGAATGCAGGGCGATGGGTCAGGAGGACCAGAGGAGGAGGGCCAGGGAGGAAGAGCACCGGATGCGGATGCACACTGCAGGGAAGCCCTGCCACAGGACCCTGGACCAGCACAGAGCCTATCCTGCCACCATCCAGGCCAGCAAATGATGCCGGGGATGAGGGAGGCATGAACTCACGAGGCTGTGCAGATACAGCTGCACCCCAGTTTACATCTGAGCTGAGTCACTCCCCAGCAGCCCATCCTCAGTGGAAAATGCCATCAACTGAAAATGCATTGAAACTAGGTATGGTAATACATGTCTGTATGCCCAGCTAATCAGGAGGCAGAGATCGGTGGATCACAGTCCAAATCCAGGCCTAAGAAAAAGTGATCAAGATCCTAGTTGAAAAACAAACTAAATACAGAGGTGCTAGGGTGTGGCTCAAGAGGTAGAACACTGGCCTAGCAGTCACCAGTACCAAAGAAAGATAGGAAGACAATGGACTGGCTCCCCTGACCTCTGAGCATCCTGGCTTAGTACAGTTCCCTATAGGGTATCCCTTGTTGCCCCTGAGATCATAGGAGCCCCGTGGGAGCTGTAGCTGTGGCTGCAACCCAGCATCACCAGAGAGGATTAGACCTTGTAGGCCAGCCTGGGAAAAGATCCAAATTCAAAATACAGTTTCTACTCAACTCATATTGCTTTTGCACCATGGGGATCCTTTGTGTTAAGAATAAAGCAGGTTGCCAGGCACTAGTAACTCATGCTTGTCATCCTAGCTACACAAGAGGCTGAGACTTGATAGTCAAAGGTAGCCTGGGCAGCAAAGTCCCTAGATGCTTAACCACCCAAAAGCCAAAGGTAAAGGTGTGGCTCAAGTGGTAGAGCATCAACCTGGAGTGTTGTTAAAGATAAGGAAAAGCACTCAGGTGCTAAGTTCAGGTACTGGTCATAAAGAAAGAAGAAAGGAAGAAGAAGAAAAAGAAGGAGGAAGAGGAGGAGGAGGAGGAGGAGGTGGAAGGAAAGAGAGAGAAAGAGGGATGGAAGAAGAGAGGGAGGGAAGGAGGGCTAGAAGGAAAGAAAAGAGAAAGAAGGAAAGACAATAAATAAATAAACGAATGGTGGAGGAGGGGGGAGGGGAAAGGGAAAGGAAAAGAGAAGGGAAAGGGAAAAGGGAAAGGAAAGAGCAAAGATCCAAAAACAAGGAAAGGGGCAGCAAAGCCAGCAGAAGAATCCACAAGGACGGAAATGAGAGTTGTGAAGTTTTCAGAAGTTTCCAGACAGAGCAGAAACTCTTAAGGAAATCCAGAGGTACAGGCCATCTGGAACTGGCTAGACCAGACAGAGGGCCGGTGTTATTCTGGAAGACCTGGGAAACCATGCAAAGTATAGAACCAAGAGAGTAGTATGGGTGAACCTGGACTTCAGTGAGGAAAATTCTGGGAGACAAGGAGACAATGTGGAGACAAGGGGAGACAGGGCTGAGAGGAGGGAGGTGCAGTGCAGCCACAGAGGGGAGAAGGGTGGGAGCAGTGCGGGAGCCCGCAGAGCACGGAGGGACATGTCTCCCTGGAGCCCCTGCAGTGCACCTGAGAACTTCATTAAGAAGGGAAAGAATGGCCCTGGACGTGGAGGACCTCTGGGCCAGGCAGATCAAGCTGTGGACCGTGCCTGTTCTGGGGTGGGAACATCCTCTCAGTGGGTCGCAATGGCGTTTAGCACCGCTAAGTACTTTTCTGTATGTGTGTCCTGGGCTGCAGCAAGGAATGGATTTATTTTCAGTGTCCTACCCCTAGCCTGACACCCCCTTTGCACCTCTAAGAAAACAGAAGAGCAGATAGGTAGAATGAGCTGTCCCAGGCCCCCCGCTGTCCACCCAGTGCTTGTCCCAGCTGCCCCTCTGCTTGGCTGGAGTCACCTTGGCAGACTGCCCCCCTCCCCTAGGTCAAGGGAGGTCAAGGCTGCTTAGAGATCCCTGGGGTTCAGCCAGAGCTCAAGCTGAGTTCCCTCCCACAGGAGCTGAGCTCCCCAGGGGGCGGCTAGGGCTACCCGCGTGCTCACCTGGGGACATGGCCTTCATGTCTCGCGGGAACTTGCGGCACACGTTGTTGTAGTTGGTGCAGATGTGGTGGAGACACCAGTCTGCCAGCTGGTAGGCACAGTGGAACTGGGAGGGAAAGAAACACAGGTGGTCTGCAGCGACGTCTGCGGTTGCCCACGCAACTGCAGCTCTAAGGTGCAGGGCAGGCAAGACCCAGAAGTAGAAAAGCCGACCTGGGATCCTGGGCATCACTACCAAACCCTCCATCAGCTCACTCTGGTCCTGCCCATGGCGTTCACAGCTACCAGATCTCCACAGCCATTGAGCCTCTGCCCTCCTCTGATCATACCCCACACGACTTCCTTCCCCTCCCATCGGTCCCCTAAAGTGGTCTGCACCAAGCTGTGGGCATCTCAGCCTGCAGGACTGATCTTCCCAGGCCTGTCCACAGGCTTGGCATCAGCCGTGTGTTAATAGAGACTCCCATGTGGGGGGTGCACTCCTGCTACATTTTGTTTGGAAATGAGGAGTTGGCGACTTGATTTCAGAGGGAGAGTCTTTAATAAAGCAACCTTGTCTCTGTCTGAGTCTGGGGTCCCTGCTGCTGCCCAATGGTAACTACAATCTGTTCCCACTCTACCTGGTGCCCCGTGAATGCTGGGAGTTCTCTAGCTGCTTCCTGGCATGGAAGATGACAGGGTCAGTCCACCCAGTGAGGCCTTTCCTACGCCTGGCCTCCCAGCCCACGCTTTGTGGTCCCTTCTCTCCTCTGTCACGGTACCTGTGCCAGCTCCAGGAACACAAGGACGTCCCCGTCGATGTCCACCATCATCTGGGTTGCTTCCATCAGCCCGGTCACCGTGTACTGCTCTGTGACACACACAGCAGCCATCAGCTGAAGAACCACAGGAAAGGACCACACTTCTTACACCCACAGCAGGGGCTCCCCACGCGGGCAGGGAGAGACCAGCGCTAGTTCCGACAGGCCAGGAAAGACCACAGCTGACTGAAGTCTGGACACAATCTTCTCAGTGGGGAGGCAGTGAAGAAGGATGCTAAACTCCCTGAGAGGATTTATTATTTTTTTTTCAAACTAAATCGGTCCCACTGTGTAATCTGATGTAGAGAGTCTAAGTCCTCAACAGGATTAGCCACTGACAGAAGAAAGAGGCCAGCACTGGTGGTTTTCACCTGTAATGCGAGCTGCTCAGGAGGCTGGCATCAGAGGATTCATGTTCAAAGCCAGCCTGGGCAGATACATCTGAGAAACTCTTATCTTCAGTTACCTAGCAAAATGCCAGAAGTAAACGTGTCGAGTGCCAAGCTTAAGTAAAAAAGCTAAGGAAGAGTGTGAAGTCCCAATAAGACAAAAGAAAGAGCCGGGCGCCGGTGGCTCACGCCTGTAATCCTAGCTACTCAGGAGGCTGAGATCTGAGGATCGTGGTTCAAAGCCAGCCTGGGCAGGAGAGACAGTGAGATTCATATCTCCAATAAACCACCAGAAAACTGGAAGTGGCGCTGTAGCTCAAGTGGTAGAGCGCTCGCCTTGAGCTGAAGGGCTGAGGGACAGCGCCCAGGCCCAGAGTTCAAGCCCCATGGCCGACCAAAAAAAAGAAAAAAAAAGACAAAAGAAAGGAAGAAAGGAGGAAGGGAAGGGAAGAAAGGAAGAAGGGAAGGAAGGGAGAGAAGGGAAGGAAGGGAAGGGAAGGGGATTTAAAGCCATATGTTTGTTTAAACAAACCACATAGCTAAAAGCTATGGAGTATATGAGCTCAACAATGGGTTTAAAACTTCCTTGTTTGTATTAATTTGAATCTTGTAATAAAATGTGTACTGACCATGCATTTTACATTAAGACATTTGTAGTCAGGAAGTGAACAGCCTTGGCTCTGAATTTGAATGAGGAATGCCAGTATAAACTCACAAGGCATTTGATCTTACAAAAGATGAATGCATATCCCAGCGTCATCCACAGACAAGACCAGGAGCAATGGAAGCTCCAGGGGCACGCTGCCATTTCCAGCTCTGAGAAAGCAGGACTTGGAGAAGTGGACTCCAGGTGTGGTACATGAAATGCAGCAGTGGAAGCTAAAGCATCTCAGCAACCCAGATAACAAGGAGGCCCTAAGAGTCTGAAGACACACCGAAGGATCTTCCTGGCTAAAAGGACAGTATTGGACTTTAATAAGGACCACTGTAATTTATCAAAAACACTCAAATATGTTCAAACCTAAGAACTGATAAAAATATTCTTTTAAAAATACATATAAACTAGTTGGTCACTCTTATAGGTGATAGGAAACAAATGATTCTTTCAAAAGTTGGTAAATAAAAGAATCAAAACCTGTATCCATTGTACCACTGGGGGACCAAACAGTGGGAGAGGGAAGTTTCTCTTGGAAGACAGAATGAGTTGTAGTACTGATGATCTGGGCAATGATACTTGATGGCTACTAATATCAGAAGAAGGGAGGAAAGTAGACAATATACACCTATGAAGAGTTTTATACAAAACACTGTGTATCTGGTCCTGTCTCTTGGTCCAGACAACAGTTTATAGGAAATATGGGCAGACAGAAGACTATATTGAACTATACCATTAAAAAATGCAATAGCACAAACCCAGATCACAGAGAACTCTACAGGAATAAAAGATCTGCATCTTTTTTCTTTTTTAACAAAAAAATTTCAGGAGAGTTTTTTTTTTTTTGCCAGTCTTGGGGCTTGAACTCCGGGCCTGGGCATTGTCCCTATGCCCTTTTGCTCAAGTCTAGCATTCTACCACGTTGAGCGACAGCCACTTCCAGCTTTCTCCGTGATTAATTGGAGATAAAAGTCTCATGGACTCTCATGCCTGGGCTGGCTTTGAATCACGATCCTCAGATCTCAGCCTCCTGAGTAGCTGAGATTACAGGTGAGAGCCACTGGCACCTGGTACTCTCTGTAGATTCTTAATAGGGCTGTGGCTGCCATGAGGAAATCAGCTATGTGGACTTTAACGTCTTTAACATTAAGGGTATGGCTTTGGGCTTTGACTCGTTTCCAATTGCCTATTCTAGTGAAATGAACTTACTGAAATTCCATTATGTGATTGTTTTTTCCTTGGGAGTCTTTATTTGGTGACTGTCTTTTAAAAACAGAATTACTTCCTCTAAAATTTTGAAATTTTATGTGCGCTGGGAAGACTATTTTTCCTGGCAGCAAAGAATGACACACAGTTACAGCGTCATCTTGAGATGTGCTTCACTTGCTACACTAAGGCTCCTTTAGCCACAACTTGGGGCCCCTGGAGTCCCACTATACTCTTAGCTTCTAATAGTCTGTGTGATCTGATGTAGAGAATCTAAGTCCTCAACAGGATTAGCCACTGACAGAAGAAAGAGGCCAGCACTGGTGGTTTTCACCTGTAATATGATCAGCTCAGGAGGCTGGCATCAGAGAATCCATGTTCAAAGCCAGCCTGGGCAGATACATCTGAGAAACTCTTATCTTCAGTTACCTAGCAAAATGCCAGAAGTAAAAGTGTTGAGTGCCAAGCTTAAGTAAAAAAGCTAAGGAAGAGTGTGAAGTCCTAATAAGACAAAAGAAAGGAAGAAGGGAGGGAGGAAGGGAGGGAAGGAGGAAGGAAGGAAGGAAGGAAGGAAGGAAGGAAGGAAGGGAGGGAGGGAGGGAGGGAGGGAGGGAGGCAGGGAGGGAGGGAGGGAGCAAAGAAGGGAAGGGAATGAGGATTTCTGCATTCATCCTATAATGCCTTGTAATTTTTTTCCTTTATGTCTATATCTCAATCTTGATCATTTTCCCAGGGCCCCGGTACTCTGACATTGGCCTTTGACTGAATCCCAATCAAGACCTGAGGCTCTCCTCTCTCCCTGCAACCTGCCCTCAGTACCAAGGCCAACAACAACACAGACGCCAACTCCAACATCAACAGCTGTCTGCCTGGGTCACTGGCCCCAGTCTCCTTTCACAGCCAGAGCCCTAGGCTCGAGGTCCCAGAGTGCCTCTTCCTGGATCTTTCTCTACTCCAAGGGGCTTCTGGGATTGGCTTATCCTAAAAGCTGAGCTTCTGCTCTTACAGTCCTTTCAAACCAGGATGAGTGGTCCAATTGTGTTTGCTTTGTGTTTCTGGAAGGAGGAAATCAACAGTAAAATCAACAGTAGAGGAAGAAGAGAAAAAGGAAAAGAAGGAGAAGGAGGAAGAGGTGGATAAGGAGAAGAGTCAGAGGATAAAAACATGGAATTGTGTTCTATTTCTTGACTTTTAAGCTTGTCTGAGACCACAATGAGCCCAGGGGCGATCTACTAAACACATTTCTCAGCGTCAACTCTCACCCATGTCCTCATCAAAAACTCTATCCACATCAGCACATCTCATTCTAGAAGAGCTTCCCCTTGGTCCTGTAGTCTGTCCCCAGGAGGACAGAAGGGCCAGAAGACCTGTAATCAGTCCCCAGGGTCTTCCTGATCTTCCCCCAGGGAGGTGCCTGAGTGCTCTGGCTAGTTACCTGTGAGGGCAACCAAGTGTGGCAGGCAGAGGCGGTTGGCCAAGATGATGAGCTTCATGTCATCCAGGTCGGGGCTGGAGGTGAACATGCCAGTGTACAGGTACTCCAGTACGGCCCGCATGCAGCTCTTGCTGGTGTAGGGAAACACCACCTGGAGTGGGAAGAAGAGGGCAGGTGGCACTGAGGTCCACTGAAGGGCAACAGGAACTCAGAAGCTGAAAAGGCCTGATCCACACAGCTGATCTCCAGATAGGTAGCTTTTTCTCAGCATCTACCTGTATTGGTTTAGGAGATAACCCCCTCCGCTCTCCCAAAGTCCTGACCCCTTCTCTGCAACAACTGGCACTGAGCCCCAGCTTTGCTGACAGTACTTTTTTTTTTTTTGCCAGTCCTGGGGCTTGAACTCTGGGCCTGCGCACTGTCCCTGGGCTCCTTTTGCTCAATTCTAGCACTCTACCACTTTGAGCCACGGCGCCACTTCCCGTTTTCTGGTGGTTAACTAGAGATAAGATTCTCATGGACTTTCCTGCCCATGCTGGCTTTGAACTGTGATCCTCAGATCTCAGCCTCCTGAGGAGCTAGGATTACAGGCGTGAGCTTGTACAGGCTTGCTGACAGTATCTTTTGAAGAGACCTGGATACTTCCTGAACTCCTCTTGAAGTTACAAGATGCTGGAAGGAGTTATTTCGGTCAAGAACACAGCCCCAGCCCCACTGTGCCTGCCAGGGAGCCACCAAAATGAGATAGAGAATGAGGAAAGGGAACACCAGCTGCTGGCTTGGAGTGGCTGCTTTGAACCTTTGGGATCTCTTCAGTGCAGAACTGCCACAAAAACTGCTTTCTCATCAGACGCAACTCTCACGAGATTTGCTGGGAATTAGCTGGAGCTTTCAAGGTCCAGAGCGGGCTGGCCTCGGGGCCTTCGGAGAATCCTAATCTCTTACTGCATATCCATATCCTGCAGAGAACAACCCCAACTCTGCCGCCCATAAACACTTCCCAGAAATCACGAGGAGCTCACATTCTAGACCCTGGGAAGCAATGCTGGTGAGCACTTACTAAGAGTCAGGTACTTAGAGGGAGCACTCAGCAGAAGTCAACTACCTCATCCCCACACTCAACAGCAATTACAGGCCAGCTGGGAACGCCACATAGAGATGCCCAGTGCGAAGCAGAACTTGGTTACTACAAGCGGGAGTGATGAGCAATTGATGTTCCCAGACTTAGGGATGATGGAGAATACCAAGGCCTGTGGCCTGGCCTAGTCTGCTGTCTAGATGTATGGAAAGGAGAGAGGAGCATGTGGGAGAACAGTTCAAAGAACATACTGATAGGCCTTGTCTACGCTTCCAGTCTAGGAGCCTGTGAAAGTGGAGCGTGAGGGAGAAGGGCGGGTGAGCTGGAGCACGGACTAGAGGGAAAGCTGGCGGTATTCAGCATGCTCTCTCATGTTATGTATTCTGGTTCCCTGATACCTAGACCCCTGCTGGCCTTCAGCAGACTTCCTCTTCCAAGGCTTTGCCTGCAAATAGCTAATGAGTTGCCCTTAACTGACCTTTGCACAAACAGACCAACCAATCCAGAGCCAACGGCCTCCTCCTTGACTGCTGTCAGCCCCCCCTCCCGCCCACCTCGCACCCCATTATTTCCCCAACCTAATCATCCCAGAGCCAAGTACCAGACAACCAGGCCAGTTACCCCAACCAATGCTAAACCTGCTTACCCTGCCTCACTAGCCCGTTCCCACAGAACCATCAGCTTCCCAGCCAACCCTGCTGTTTTCCTGGGTGGTTCCTCTTGGACGCATCTCACCTGGGGATTGAACTCGGGGTCTGGGTGACCTCCCTTAACTCTTTTGTTCAAGGCTAACACTCTACCACTGAGCCACAGCTCTGTCTCTGACTTTTGGGTATTTATTTGGAGATAAAGAGTCTGACAGATTTTCTTGCCCAGGATGGCTTTGAACCATGATCCTCAGATCTCAGCCTATTGAGTAGCTAGGATTACAGGCATGAGCCGCCAGTGCCCAGCCTGGACTGCTTTACTTTTTTTTTTTTTTGGTCCAGTCGTGGGGCCTGAACTCTGGGCCTGGGCACTGTCCCTCAGCTCTTCAGCTCAAGGCTAGTGCTCTACCACTTGAGCCACAGCACCACTTCTGGCTTTTTCTTTTTGCTTATGTGGTGCTGAGGAATCGAAACCAGGGCCTCAGGCATGCAAGGCAAGCGCTCTACCACTGAGCCACCTTCCTAGCCCCTGGACTGCTTTTCAATAGCAGCCATCTCCTGATTTGTCACCATAGTCCTTAATAATAAAACCTACCTTTGAAGACACTGGTAAGTGTGGTTTGAACCCCTGACGTTCTTCTAGTTGTTCATGTGTCTCAGGGAGGCCACAAGATACAATGCCAAGAGCCAGAAAGTTCCAACTCTAACCTCTCTTTCCCATTCAGACAATTTCTTAGGGTCTCCATTTCCTACACACAACATGGGAATGTACTGTGTATAAGACTTATGTGTGGGGCTGGGAAGGTGGCTCAGTGGTAGAGTGCTTGCCTTGCATGCATGAGGCCCTGGGTTCAATTCCTCAGCACCACATAAGCAAAAAGAAAAAAAGCTGGAAGTGGCGCTGTGGCTCAAGTGGTAGAGCGCTAGCCTGAAGCTGAAGAGCTGAGGGACAGTGCCCAGGCCCAGAGTTCAGGCCCCACGACCGGACCGCCCCCCCCCAAAAAAAAAGACTTATGTGTGGGGCTGGGAAGGTGGCTCAGTGGTAGAGTGCTTGCCTTGCATGCATGAGGCTCTGGGTTAAATTTCTCAGCACCACAGAAGCAAAAAGAAAAAAGCTGGAAGTGGCGCTGTGGCTCAAGTGGTAGAGCGCTAGCCTTGAGCTGAAGAGCTGAGGGACAGCGCCCAGTCCCAGAGTTCAGGCCCAGAGTTCAGGCCCCACGACCGGACCCCCGCCCCCCAAAAAAGACTTATGTGTGGACTAAATTGTGTGTGTGTGTGTGTGTGTGAGTGTGTCTGTGTACTTCCTACCAAATGCAGACGTTTGTATAATTCCCTTTCCTGGAATGCTGTAAAATCCTTGGCTACAGGCAGTATCCTCTCACTCCCTTAGTCGAAGCTGCAAAAAAAGGCCCATTACTGATGAAACCTAGAACACCAATAGCGTAGAACCCTCTCCTGCCCCTACTCTTCCCATGCTCAGGGAGGCAGTTCTCACCTCCCTGGTAGAACTCTCCACAAATGGCCCCCCAAACATGGCGGCCATCCAGTCACAGCTGGAAATCAACAGGGGCTTGTGGGCGCTGATGGTACCATCGTCCAGGATGAAGGTCACATCTGTCCAGGAGGAAAGAGGCATCATGTGAGAATACAGTAGGTATGTGGGACAATCAGCCCCGAGAGTGGTCAATGGGCCCCCACTACCCAACTCCTTCTGAAGCCACACAACATGAGCATCAGATGGCAAAGCGCTTAGTTTCAAGAGCTGGGTGGCCATGTACGTCACCAGGAGACCAGGAGCTGAGACCAACTGGCAATGCTACCAGGACTTAACCAACCTCCTCTGAAAACTACTTGGAAAGAAGCCCCTGTCTTCTAAGCATGCCCCATACCTGAGAAGGTGCCTTTCGCCAAGCATTCCTTGACCCGATTGGTCCGGCGGACGTGGAAGGCCTTGGTGATCTCCTGGTTCATGAAGGCCTCATTGTTGAGAATGTTGGCTACCATCATGCGCAGATCAAAGACCTCTAGCAGCTCAGCGATGTGGGCAATGTGCATGAGGTCCCGCTCGTTCTCACCCAGCTCTCCTGTGTACAGGTACTTGAGAACAGCCCGGAAGGGCCCTGGCTGAATGGAGTTGTCCATCTTCACTACCACCATCAGCCGAGATTTGAAGGTCAGAGGGTCTTCTGCCATCTCTTCCTGGATGCTCACAAAAGCTCGGCTCCAGGAAGACAGCACACGACCCCTGCCTGGCAGGTACCCTGTGCCATTGCCCCGTAAGATCCCATCACTGGTCGAGGCCCGGAGACCAGCAGGCCCGGAACCCCCAGCCTCATCCACACTCTCACACACGTCAAAGCTGGCTGCCCGTAACAGGAAGTCCCGCCCATGATGGTGGTGGTGGTGGTGGTGGTGTGGGTCAGGGTGACCCCGGTGGTCCTCAGGGCGGGGGCCTCCTGGCCCCGAGGGGCCTCCCAGCTCCCCCTCGCTCAGGTCCATGAGGAACAGGTCATAGAACTTGGAGGAGGAGGTGGAGAGGTAGATCTTGTGCGCAAAGATGCGCACCCGCTCCTGCAGCACCAGGATGACGTCCGCGCAGAGCGGGTCCTCCAGGAGGTGGGCGGGGCACTCCTCACTGCTGGACGGGGGATCGGGCACCACGATGATGGGAGGCGGCGGCTTGGGAGGCAGGAAGGGAGCCTGCAGCAGGGGCCGCTGCACATTGCGGAGATGAGACTTCCAGAACTGCAGGTGGCGGCGGGAGATGAGGGCAGCCCGAATAGCATTGTCAAAGACGTCCTTGATGCCAAACTGGGCCACCACGCTGGTCTCGTAGTAAGGGATGCCCAGCTCCTTGGCCACCTCCCGGCCCTTCTCCGGGGCAAGGATCTCATTGGGCTTGATGGGCCTGGTGAGTTTAAAAGAGGAAATGTGCATCGGTAGTGGGGAGAGCTGCCCCTTCTTCCCCATGCAGGAGGGGCTCTGTTCAGAAGCCACGTCATTGGTCCCCCTCCTGCCCTGCCTTTTCCCTTCTGCCTGACAAATTCCTATAAGGTCCTTCAAGAGGACTTCCTTATCTATGCCAGGCCTCCCCATATGAACTTACAAAAGCTATACATTTAATAAAGCAGTGGGGCTGGGAAGGTGGCTCAGTGGTAGAATGCTTGCATTGCATGCATGAGGCCCTGGGTTTGATTCCAAAGCACCACATAAGCAGAAAAAAGCTGGAAGTGGCACTGTAGCTCAAGTGGTAGAATGCTAGCCTTCAGCTGAAGAGCTGAGGGATAGTGCCCAGGCCCAGAGCTCAGGCTCCAGGACCGACCAAAAAAAACCCAAAAAACAAAACATTTAATAAAGCAGTGATAATAGTGCCTTTCTACTTGGATGCAATTGAATGGAATTAGCATGCAATGCTTCACATTGGAATGTAACTTGATCATATACAGTGATCCCTCAGAATTTAAGGGGGTTTGGTCCCAAGATCCACCTCAGATACCAAAATCCATGGAAGCTCAAGCCCCTTAAATAAAATGTCCTTGAGTTTATATAAAATGTAGGGGCAGGGCTGGGAAGGTGGCTCAGTGGTAGAGCACTTGCCTTGTATGCATGAGGCCCTGGGTTCGATTCCTCAGCACCACATAAGCAAAAAGAAAAAAAAGCCGGAAGTGGCGCTGTGGCTCAAATGGTAGAGTGCTAGCCTTGAGCTGAAGAGCTGAGGGACAGTGCCTAGGCCCAGAGTTCAGGCCCCATGACTGGACCCCCCAAAAAAACAAAAAAAAAATGTAGGGGCATCCTCCACGTCATTCTTAAAATCATCTTTAGACTGCCTCTAATACCTCATACAGTGTCATACTAGGTCAATGGTTGTTACAATGTCTTGTTGGTGGCAAAATGGCAAGATTAAAAGTCCATATGCATTCAATAGAGATGGAGTTTTTAAAGAGATATTTTCTAGCCGGGTGCCAGTGGCCTGTAATTCTAGCTACTTAGGAGGCTGAGATCTGAGGATAGCGGTTCAAAGCCAGTCTGGGCAGGAAAGTCTGTGAGACTCTTATCTCCAATAAACCACCAGAAAACTGAAGTGGCACTGTGGCTCAAGTGGTAGAGCACTAGCCTTGAGCTGAAGAACTGAGAGACAGCATCCAGGCCCAGAGTTCAAGGCCCATGACCGACCAAAGAGAGAGAGAGAGATTTTCCATTTGCACTTGGTCAAATTCATAGGTAGAAGCTACAGATCCAAAGAGCCAACTGTCTGTCTCCAACAAAATGACCTTTTATCACCTTCTCCTCCCTGACTTTCCTCCACAGTGTTTAGCACAGTACTGTTCACACAGTAGGTGTACAGTCAGTACATGGCGGGGTGACTCAACGAATGAATGAATGAGCATATGTGTTGGCTCTGATGTGAGCCTGTGCCACATGGAGGGAGAGGTGAGGCGCTCACTTAGGGCTGTGTGGGGAACCGTGGTGCTGAGCCATCCCCATGCGTCGCGGTCCTCTCCCCAGGCAGCAGCCCTCTTACCTAGCCAAGGGCCTCCGGGCCCTGTTGACGGCCTCCAGGTCGGCATAGCGCAGGTCCAGCTGACAGCCCACCAGGATGACAGGTGCTCGGGGGCAGAAGTGCTTGATCTCTGGGTACCACATGGTCTTAACATGGTGGAGGGAATTGGGGTTGGCAATGGAGAAACATAGAACCACCACATCCGATCTGGGGGAGGGGTGACAGGAGAGGTTATGGGTAGAGAAAGCTGGTGGGAGGTTACCTGCCCCCAGGAACAAAGGAAACAAGCACTCCTACTTCACACCTGGCTTGTGAACCCATGATCCTCCCATGATCCTCCACACAACTTGTAAGAACAGTAACTCTATTTGATGGAGCATTTCAGAACTTAGAAGCTCCTGGCCTCATAGCCAGCTTTCAAAATGACCATTTTAACCCTCTCCTAGTGACAATATGATCTGAGAGCTGCTAGGCGGCAGAGCTAGGATACAAATCAGGCCTCCGGACTCCCAAGTTGAGAGGCCTCCGCCACCCAGAGCATCTGCCATGCTGTTTTATCTCTGCCCCCTTCCTCCTGGCTTCAGCTGCATGGAGTTGCTCAGTTCCTTGGGAAAGCAGGGAAAATCCACTCGTGAGGCCTCCTGCAGGCAGCCAAGGCCTTTCCTACCTCCCATAAGCAAAGCGGCGGTCTTTGTGATGGTCGCCAAAGGTGTCCCAAAGGCGCAGGGAGACGCTGACGTCATCTACCACATCCCGCGAGCGTTCCAACACCTGAGAGGGGTAGATGGGGGAGAGAAGGGCACCGATCCTTAGGGAGGGGGCCAGCTCATCCCGGAGGCTCCAGGGCTGGTATGGCTTATTGTTTGCTATTGGACCACATGAAATCTCAGGAGAATCAATAACAAGACAGTTGACAAGCTGAACAGAAGCAGGAGACACCATAAGGGAGAGACTGGTCCTGGTTTCCTCAGAAGCCCACCCTTGCTCCCAGCTATCCTTGCTTCATTTTCTTATGAGCCTCTGATCTCTTGCTATTAGATCTCCCCCCCCCACTTAGTTCTTACCCCTTTCTCAACCTGGCCCTGGCCCCCAACTCCCCAATATCATTACTATGATGGCACAAGATGCACCGTCCACACAAAGCTGGGGTCCCAGGAGTTACTTCATTGAAATTAAAAAATGGTCTGAGGTCCCCCCTAAGGGGTGGGCTCCCCACAGACCTCCCTCCAGAGGCTCTTCCAACTCCACCCCGAGGGGGCTCCTGAACACTCTGCAGACAACCCCAAGCCCAGGCAAAAGAAGAAAGTCCCAGAGCTAGGAAGGTGGCTCAGTGGTAGAGTGCTTGCCTTGCATGCCTGAGGCCCTGGGTTCGATTCCTCAGCACAACATAAGTAGAAAAAAAAAGCCAGAAGTGCTGTTATGGCTCAAGTGGTAGAGTGCTAGCCTTGAGCTGAAGAGCTGAGGGACAGTGCCCAGGCCCAGAGTTCAGGCCCCACGACCGGACACCCCCCCCAAAAAAAAGAAGAAAGTCCCAGATGTGCCAAATGGCCTTGCAAGCCTTACCTCCTGACACACACGATACTGGTCGATGGCCCACACTGTGGGCACATGGGTGGCGAGCAGCTGGTACTGAGTAAGGGTGGCATTGCAGGCCCGGGCACAGATGAGCCTGGTCTTGCCTACGGCGTTGTCCCCCACCACCACGCACTTGATGGTCTCTACGTTTGGCCTTTCATAATCCATGTCAGAATCCATTAATTGGGACCTGAGGGGCAGGAAGGAAGCAGTCAGGACAGCCTGGCATGCCCGCGCACTGAGGACCGGGGCCAGAATAGGCAGCCCTTCTCAGCGGAGGCTGTGCGTGCATCAAGCATTGGTGTTGCTGCCCAGAGGAGAGAGAAGTGGGCAGCTCTCAAGGCAGACGCTCTGCAGGGACCCCCGGGAGGCAGGATCCCACTCAGACTGAGATGGGCAGTGCCACCAAGGAGGCTGCATATCTCCCTTCAGCCCCCACCATCTCCAGCCGGGCTTCTGAGTGGAGGAGACCCATGAGAGATCCCACGGCGGAGCCTGCACGGGGCCTGTCCCATCCCCACACCCTCAGAGAGGGGAGCCTCTGCCTGAGAGCTCACTCTTGCTCTGCCCACCCCCGCCCCCCTTCCTGGGGCTGTGGCAGCAGCAGAACAAACAGCTGACAGAAGCAGAGTTAGGGCCAGGTCCCCACCCCTTCCCAGCATGCCCCAGGGCAGGGCCACTTTAAAATTTAATGGACTTGTCAGGGCTGGGTGGCAGCTCTCCCAGACTCCCTTCTTTCCCCCCTAGTCCTCTCTAGTAGTGAATTTCCAAGCCCCAGGCTGCTCATGCCCATCCTCTAAGCTCAGCCCCCTCTATGGGATGGAAGAGGGAGGCTTCTAGGTGCCCATGCCCAGCCCTTGGGCCTCTCCTCCTCTCCTCTCATTCTAGCACGTTGTCCACGTGCCTTGCTCAGCTGAAAGCCCACTTTGAGCTGTGGGTGGAGAGAACCACAGGCTGTGGCCATGCACTCTATGGGCCTTCCCATTGGTGCAGAGAGAAAGAGAGAGAAAGAGAGGAGGAGGAGGGAGCTGCCTCCTTTGAACCTCCCACTCCTAATGAAGGAGGATGCTCATTCAGGCTGGAAGACTCTAGACCACTGGTGCTCCTGGGAGAAGCTGGCTGGCTCTAATATGTATGTGAGGAACTGGTTGCTGGAGGAAGCAGAAGGTGAAAGCTTCTGCCTGAATTTCTGCCTCAGTTTCCTCCAATGCTGGGCAGAGAGGAAACAGCTTGTCCACCTCCAGAGGAAGATGGCTCAAATGAATACACAGAAGGGTGTTCTGCAGTCAAAATGTCATGGCAGTGTTTAAAAAGCTGTTACCAGAAGGCCCTGGGCTTGATTGGGGCTTTGGCTGGCAACCTCCCTGTTGGCCTCCACTCTTCTAGAAGGGTTAAGAAAGAAGGTAGTAGGGGGGCAGAGCAGGTCATCAGCCTGGGGGTAGGACCACAGGAAGTAAACCATCCCAGACTGACAGGCCGGGTGCAGAGCTGCCCAGTCACCCCGCTGCTGAGCCAGGCCACCAGCAGCAGCAGAGCAGCTCCATTCCTGCTGGGCTGTAACTGGATGCCAGCATGCAGGAATGCAGAACTGAAATATCCAAGTAATGGTGGCAACTGGGATTTGCTCAAGTGGATGCAACACTGGCAACCTAAGCAAAAAAGTGCAGCAAGGGCTTTTCAATGAGAGAGCTTCCTTCTCCTCCTTGGGATCTTTCGGGATCTGAACCCTTCAACTCCAAGGGCTCTCCAGCCCCAATTCTCAGGACAATGAACATATCACTCACCCCCTGCTCCTTCTGGCTCTTCCTACCAGGCAACCATTCTAACCACCAACTTCTGATTCCCTCTTCTCTTTTCTGATCTGAGAACTAGGAACCCCATTTCTATGGTGGTCTCAACTCAAGTTGTAGGATATGTAGGTACCAGAGGAGTTATCTGGGTGTGGTTTATCAAATAAATAACAAATCCCAAAGAAAAAATATAGACTCCCCACCAATATTGTATGTGCACCTGTAAAATAAAGACAGAAACTCTTCTTTCTTAAGTTTGGATTCTGGTGGCAGTCACGTAGGTCTGTGGGGCAGCAAGGAGAGGAGGCACAGAGGAGGGGCCTCAGTTGTTAAATCCAGGAGCACCTTATCTTGATAGTGGCGATAACACCAGGATACCAGCGGAACAACCAAGCTCAGCACTTTAGGATGAGTACACCCCTGAGCACCCTGTTATGTCACCTCCAGCCAACCGACAAGTCAGAAAGTAACAAAGAGAGGACCATGAGATTAGGATGCCAGACTGGCTGGAATGGTACTCACGATGAACTGTCCCTCACCACCCATACCCAGGCTGCCCTTCTCCTGTCCTCTGTGTCCAGAGTTAAAAAAAATCATCCTTGCCCATTCCACCCAACGGAGTGGTAAATTTCATTTCCTAACCAGGAAAGGGCAATCACTCCACTTTTGTGGGCATCAGTCTTCCCTTCTGGAAAATGGGTATAAAGGCGTGGGGGGGGGAATTTGTTTGAATTTTCGTTAATTCATGCCAAGTGAGCCTGGGTGGAAGGAGGTATTTGTCTTCTTATGTAATGTAGTATTATATAATGCTAGATTGCATATCTATATGTGTAATTATCTCTCTCTTTAAGATACAGACTGGCCCAATTAAGCCAACAGAACTCTTTGTCTAATCAGGCCTGCTTTAAATGAGAATACTGTCCTGGAGACAGCCTGCCAGCAGTAATATAATTTCTGCTCTAGAATATGGTCACTTTTCTCTATCAGTGCTGATGCAAGATAATACAATCCATGAAGCTCCCCAACTTCCCCTTTCTTTCTGACACACCCTTCTTCAATCTCTCCAGACTTTTCTGCACAATTGCCTCATCCCTATTCCTTCAGATCCTCCCAACCACCATCTATCACCTATGATTTCCTTGCCACTCTGCCCTGGGTATAACAACTCACTGCTCTCCCGTGGCAATCCCAAAGTTGCGGATGTATCCTCCCCCAACTCGTGTCCCAAGATCACCTTCCCCCTCTTCAAAACCAGTCTGCTGTCCAACTGCTATGTAAGTCCAGGCAGGATCCAAAGGTGTGCTCAGACCAGCTACAAACCTTAAGGGCTCCCATTGCCACCCCCATATCTCTACACACACTCTCTGCAGAGCTCAAAAAGGCCCCCTTTCCCTCCCACAACTGATAGGAGGCTTGTTCATCTGTGGCTGCACTAGTCTGGTTGTCAAGGAAACGACAGAATCTCTCTGGGAGCCTGGCTTGTCTCCTAGCAACCGATATCCCACATCCTGCATCTTCCGAAAAAACGTGAAAGGGAGGAAAACCCAGAAAATGAAGGTAAAAATCAGGGAGGATGGATAGGCAGGGAGATTCAGGGGAAGGGGGAGAGGGAGGACTCTGAACTAAAGGCGCTCCCACTGGCATTGTCAAAGGAGAGAAGGTGGATTGCTCACCGCGCAGACCCAGCGGAAAGCTAGGCCCAAAGGGATCGTGAATGGTCATATCCACAACAACCACAGCAACCAAAAGCTCAAGGCTAAACACCACGTAAAGCCTCGGAGGTGGAAACATTAGCAAAGCTTCAGATTTCCACCAGTACTCAGTTGGCCTGACTGCAATGGAGTTGACTTCAAAGGAACATCTCTGCCGCAAGCAAAACGCCCAAATCCCACTGGTTTAAATAACCAGATCAATCACCACCACTACCACCACAAAAAAGCCCCGCAGAAACAGATGCGCTGCCATCACTCCGGAATTCTACCCCCCCCCGCGTCCCCTCTTCCCGGCCCCCCAACACCCCGCTCCGCACAAGCGATATAAAACAAAAAATAAAACGGGGAAGGGGGAGGGGCACGGCTCGCCGAAGCAAGTCATCTTCCCCTCCTGGGAGACCCCGGCGGGGGTGAGTCCCTCGCCCCTCCAAACCCAGCAACCGCAGCAGGAGCGCAAGAACCGAGTGGGACCCGGAGACAGGCCCGGGAGGGGCGCGCGCAGGGCCGGGCGGGGTGCGGGAGGAGGGCGAGGCGGCACGCCGTCCCGGCCATGATAGAAATTAAAATCATTTACTTACACCACTACATGTGACGGGGTAATTTCTAGCGTACGGAACACATCTCTTCCTGCCAGGCACGCTCATTTTAGTAGGATGTCTGGGGGTCACTCCGCGCGTGCGAGTGGGCCCGACGCCGGGGTGCCGTCGCGCAGGGCTGGGGCTCCAGCCGCCGGGCCGGGTCCCCCGTTGGATTAGAAACTCTGACCGCTCCGCCCGGGCCGGCCGGCCGGCCCCGAGCAGCCTCGCCTCAGCATCGCCCCGCGCCCCGGGCGCCCAATGTCATGGAGGCGCTGGGCCGCGCCGGGCTCCGCGGCGGACGCTGCGGGGCGGCGCGCGCGAGTGGAAGGCGCGGGGCGAGGCCGCCGCCTCTACGCGGGCCCGCGGCTCCGGCGCTGCCAAGGAGACGCCTGGCGCTGCAGTCCCGGGGACCGCCGGCGACCTCCTTTTTTCATTCACAAAAAGAGAAAAAAAAAGAAAAACGGGGAGGAAAAAAAAGGGAGGAGGAAACAGGCATTCGCACCCGAGAGCAGCCGCCGTAGCCGGGACCGCCCACCGCGGCGCGCCGTTGGTGGAAAGAGGGCAGGGGCGGGGAAGAGGCGGGGAAAGACGGGGATTGGGCGCGCCGAGGTCCCGCCCCCATCACGCCCCCTCAAGGCCCCGCCCCGCCGCTCCTGCCTGCTCCACTTCGCTTCCCCACCCCTCCGTGAGCCTTGGGAGGGTCTAGGCTGGTCGTACCTGACCAGGCCTCTGATGCCTCAGATGCAGTTTTCTCTTTTGAGAAGGATCTCAACAGCATGCTAAGTGCGTCCTGGAAGGGATGCAAGTGGAGGACATCCTGTCTTTCCCCTTAGACCCTGGCCTCCACCCCTTGCACCATCCTCTGCTGTCTAGGGGGGGGGGGGGGGGGAAGGAGAAGGATTGGGGGGGGGGGGGGAGTGTTCTTGGTCCTTAAAGGCTTTGATGTCTCCATCAGCCTTGAACTGGCTGCTGCAGTCATTGTAAGCTTCAGGAGGTTACCTGTACTTCCTTACTCGTGCCTCACCTGGACCTTCTTCACCTGTCCACCTCCCCATCTGGTGGCCATCAGGGCTTCACTAGTATCTCTGACCTCTGAAAGGAATGCTACGAAAACACCAGCCACAGAAACAGTGCCTCTGTCCCTTTGGGCTCTCTGTCTCATGCTTTGGAAAAGCATGATTTTAACACCTGGCATAGGAGTGACCCTCAGAAGGAAGCATCCATATGCAAGGCTGGTTTATTTACACTGAGCTGGACAGTTGGAACTATAACATTCAGCTCCTTCTGGTTTTATCGATTTTGTTAATTACCTCTGGACATGTGTGCACACTGGTACAAGGGTGCTTGAACTCATGTCTTTGTTGTACTTGCTTGAGTGTTTTGCCCAAGGATGTACTCTTCCACTTGAGCCACACCCCCACTTTATGGTGGTTTTGTTTTGTTTGTTTGTTTGTTTGTTTTCCTGCTTGTTAATTGGAGAATTAAGAATCTCTTAGAGGGGCTGGGAAGGTGGCTCAGTGGTAGAGCGCTTGCCTTGCATGCATGAAGCCCTGGGTTCAATTCTTCAGCACCACATAAGCAAAAGGAAAAAAGCCGAAAGTGGCACTGTGACTCAAGTGGTAGAGCGCTAGCCTTGAGCTGAAGAGCTGAGGGACAGCACCCAGGCCCAGAGTTCAGGCCCCACGACTGGACCCCCCCCCAAAAAAAAAATCAAGAATCTCTTAGAGTTGTCTGTCTGGGTTGGCTGCAAATCTTGATTCTCAGATCTCAACCTCCAGAGTTGATAGGATTACAGGTGTGAGCCACCAGCACCTGACTAGACAGTTTTTAAAGGCCAGTCTACCACGGTTCCCATCTCAACCCACTCTGTCACATCTCTGGCTTATGCTCTGAGGATGCACATTCACTGTCATTTCCTATTTTTGGAAGTCTGCTTCTCACCTATTAATGCAGGTAGCTGGAACGTAGGTGTTCATGATACATGCATTTCTTCTTGTTCAAGCCATCCAGAGCTGGAGAGGAGGTTGACAACAACTAAGGGTGCCCACTTCACACTTCTGGCTAGGGCTCTTTCCATAAAACAAAGTGCTAGTTCAAATGCATACTTAGCAAAGAAACTAGACCATGCTCAGGTGTTTTCTTCCCCTGAAGGTATGGTATCCATTTGTGTGCCAAAGAATGACCCATACCAAAGCCTAGTACCATATGAGCTCTCTCAATGTTCTCATGACCAGGCCTTTCCTGGCCATATCCTCTTCTCTTTCACCCAGATCCAGACAGCCACCTGAGCACTGGATGCCTACTGGGTTCCTAATGGTATGATCTATCATGTCTCCTGGCAGTAGTACAGACCCAGTGCCTTGCAGAACAAAAAATAAGTAAGGCTCCCACAGGCACCGGGAGGGTGGGGGTAAGGAGAGGGCGTTATTCAGCCTTTATCTATTGCCCTTTCCTTTCTGTGAAGAAAGTTCAGCCTAAGAATAGCAACTAGCCTGAACTGTGGGATGCTAAGGTACAGCTTTGAGAGTGGAGTGGGAGAATCTTGGACCAGTACAGGTGTCAATGAAGTTGCATACTCATACTACATGAAGTGGCTCGTGCAGAGCCAGGCCCTTGGTGCAAGAGTTGGCCTCCATTCTCAGCTCTGCCTCTGTACCAGTCCCTTCTTTCAGCTTTCCTTCAAACCAAAGTCTATCCACGATTTCAGCTCTCAGACCCTTCACTCCTTACCAATTGTGGCAATTCCCCCCCTCCAGTCCCAGCTTCCTCCAAAGCCAAGGCTCCCTTCTTCTCCAGGCCCCTGTCAGGTTGCCCTACCTGCATTTCATTCCCCCATGTCAAGGAATTGCTGTGGCCCTTTCTATCAGAGCGGCTTGTATGGGCCTCCAAGACCCTTCACTCCCCTCACTAACTGGGCCTCCACACACAAGCTCCTAGCTTTTACTGGATACCAGGGCAATGGAAGAGTCACAACCCAAGGGGCGGATTGTCCTCAAGCCCTGACCCTCACTGAGCCCCCACTGTGGCTGATTTTAGGCCCCTCTCCAGCCAGCCCTCACTGGGACTACCTCCAGACCCTCATCTCCAGTCTCCCTGCTGCTCAGGACAGTGTTCCACCCACTCTGCGCCTGAGATCTCCTACCACTCTTCCTCTACTTTTTCCAAGCCCTCTATGACCAGATCCTGGAAATGGCCGTTCCAGAGGCAGCTGCAAGCAAGGGCTGCCCTGGCCCATTCATGCGCCTCCCTGTCCCTCTCAGCGCTCTCAGCCTCCCACCCTGCTCACGTGGGGCTGCCCAGCCCCAGGTTGCTTCATTTCTTTGCTTCTGGATGTGAAATGGAAAGGCTCCTGGAGCCAGTCAGTCTGTCTCTTTCCCCCACTGCCCCTGTGTGGTGAGGAAGCCTTCAGAATTACTTGTCATTCTACCACCTGGCTGCCTATCTGGGTTTGTATGCCACCCTGCCAAGTAGCCTGGGTACTGCCCTGGCCTGGCCTGGCTTACTCGCTGGGGGATCGGCAGTGTGTGGCTAAGGTGCTCCTGCTGGCCTGCAGGTAGGTTTGATCCTACAGTATCGAGCTCCAGCATCTCTCCCACACCAGCAACTGTCTGTGACATAAGCCTCTTGAGCCAGGCCCCCAAAAACAGCTCCTCCAGGCCTTCCTGTCCTCCAGGCTGTCATGTAGCTGCTGTCTTCCTGACACCAGACAGACACCTGCCGTGAGCAGGAAGCTTAGTCTGGGAAGAGAAGTATCCACTAGCACCGCGGTTCACTTCCTGCAGCTCTGCTGGCCCCGCCCAGGGCAGTCCAGCTTGTGCAGACTTCTCTGTCCACTGCCTCCGTCCCCACCCCCACATTTCAGGTGCTTCACTGAGCGGCTTAGCTCCTGCAGCTCTGCAGGTTGTGCGCGTGCGCACGCACACACACACACACACACACACACACACACACACACACACACACACACACACACACACACAC
>NW_012267405.1:2104316-2114045 GCF_000151885.1 Dipodomys ordii
CACACACACACACACACACACACACACACACACACACACACACACACACACACACACACACACACCCCTTCCCTAGCAGTATGCAGTAGTCGTCTGGGGCAGTCAGCATCCTTGTCCACCTTGCACTGGGGCAAAGTTCAGACCCAATCCTGAGCAAAATCAGAGACATTTCAAGATACAGAATGTGGGCAAGGTTTGGAAGTTGAGTCAGGAAAGACCTAGCAGTTGTCAGTCCCTTGCCAGAGCCTGTGTGGTGCCACCACATCCCCACAAGGAGAAAGGACATCTCTCGGCCTTTACTCACGGTCCTCTCACTATGAACACGCTTGCGACTCCCTTCTCCAAAATGATTAGCCATCTGTTAGTCAGTCCATACTTAATTTCCTCCAGGAAACCTTCCATGAATACCCTCTGTCAAATCTGATAGCAGCCACACCGAGTCTCTGGATGGGACTCTCAGTTTCCCTTGTGGTAGGAGAATTCCTTTAGGGGAGTGGTGATGCCCATTCCAAGAAATATTTGCCATGGGAGTCTGGTGTACAAAACGAGCACAAAACAGATTCTCAACAAGCACTTGATGGATGCATGAGTGAGTGTCTGGAGAGAAGATGTGTGTGTGGGAAGGGGTATAGTACCACAGAGTGTCTACTCACATGCTGTTCTGAGAGGTCTTCCATGGGCTGTACCAGCCTTTTCTTCGACCTTCCATGGCCCTGGTTGGGGTGGACAGAGAGAAGGAGGTAAGATGAGAAGGGGAATGAAAACACCCTGAGATACTCAGAGGTCTATCAGCCTGAACGGAGGGCAAGAAGATGACTTCTGCTATCCAAGCACAGAGGGCTGAGGCTGCAGCCTAGGAGCAGACAGAGGCCGCTCTGGGGAGTCATGGGATCAAGCTACAAGGCTGGCACCTAGGTGGTGGCCCAGCTCAGGATAGAGGCATTGCACACTCCGTAGCTTGGAAAAGAACAGGGGCTTGGATTCTTGTCCTCACATCCCTGTCCTCTTTGGGCTCACTTTCTCCTTGGCAAGGGATCCATTCAGATGACCTTCAAGGTTCATTCCACCACTGACATATGACATGGAAGGGCTTGATTTGATTGGCCATCTTCTCATCAGAGCAATTCTTGATCCAAATAAGGCCCCAGCAAGTATCCGCTGACCTTGAGAATCTCCACAAGCATTCTCCCATGTGTGTTCTTTGGCCTGTCCTCCCCAGTGTCAACTTCATTTTCTCAAATAAGCCCCAGGGCATCGAGGTTGCAGACCTGTGATTCTTCCACCCAGGTGGATTAGCCTGTCAGAATTCTATCTTCCTAGACTGGCTATGCTAGAAGAGGAAAAGTAGAGTCTTCACCCCTCACCCCCACCCCATAGTCTTCTCTACCCCAGCCTTGCCCCAGGAAGCTAGGAAGCCAGCCCAGGCCCCCTTGAAACATTCTGTGTATGTGTATGAAGTGGCTCTTCATTCAGCAAAGGAACTTGAGTTCTTGATGACTTATGTCTTTAAGGAGCTACAAGTACCACCACCAATGCCAGGGAACAAGACACACCAAGGCAATGCCCAAGTCCTAGCAATGGAGTAAATCCAGCCCAAGCCTCCTGGGAGGTAGATTTCCCAGGACAGAGCCCCCACAGAGGTCCACGGCAACCAGAGAGAACTGGATGGTGTTGCTTCTGTCCTGTTTCATAAACTGAGAAGGTAGCAGAGGGGCACAAAAATACAAGACAGTACATTGAGGCCCAAGAATACTTAGCTTCCAGCAAGCCGCAGACCTCAGGAGCAAGGGCAGGCCTCCTCCCCTGAGCTTGGCAGAGGTGGGGGAATGAGGCTTTGAGGAGGTTGATTGTCCCAAAATAGACTTGTGTTTTTCACAAGTTTTCATGAGATATCGACATCTTTTGCAGCATGGGGGGAAAAATAGCCTGAACCGTTAACAAATAAAGATTATAAAAAGCCCCAACTGTTCTCTCATGGTGCCCATGTGGTTGCAGTGTTTGTGGGGAGCAGAGGCAGTGTGAATCAGGGAGCCCCAGGCTCCCTTTGTGTGTGTGTGTGTGTGTGTGTGTGTGTGTGTGAGCCAGAGCTTTAGGTGCTGTCCCTTCACTTTCCCGCTCAAGGCTTAAGTAACAGGATTGTCAAGGGCTCCCTAGGAAGGGTCTAGTCATTTTCTCTTGGGCTCTGAGTTTCTCCTACAGTGCTCTGGGTGAACTGCCTACCCACCTCCCCTGCCCCGTACAGCCATTCAAATAGCTTTGCCCCAGTCCTGAGAGCCTTCTTTGTGTTGGAACTTTGAAAGATGCAAAAGCCAGGATGGTTTGGCATAAGTGGCCCTCATGCCCTCAGGAACGGAGTTTCTATGGGCAAATGGGGTCCTTGGAAAAGGGAGGTGGTTGGCCCTTTCTGAAGGGTCCCTGGCTCTTTCTCCTAGCTAGGAGAAGAACATTCCCCCAGGTCTTCCCAGTACCATCCTGGAATCATCAAAGACTTGCTTCACCCACTTTTATAGACACTTTCCCCTTCCTCTGTCCCTCTCCTCCCTTTTTCTTTTTTTTTGGATCCGGTCGTGTGGCCTGAACTCTGGGCCTGGGCGCTGTCCCTCAGCTCTTCAGCTCAAGGCTAGCGCTCTACCACTTGAGCCACAGCGCCATTTCCGGCTTTTTTCTTTTTTGCTTATGTGGTGCTAAGGAATCAAACCCAGGGCCTCTGGCATGCAAGGCAAGCGCTTTACCACTGAGCCACCTTCCCAGCCCCTCTCCTCCCTTTTTCTCCCCTATTCTTTTCAGTCTCTTTCCCTTATTAACACACATGGCTACAGCTTCGTCGACTTAAAAAAAAAAGCCATCCTAGTGGTGACCCATGAGGACCCCAGGGAATTCAAAAGGCATTATTCAACCCAGAGAGTCCTCAAGTGATGGGCAGGGGATGTGGACCAGAAGTTTCTTGAGGTGGTGATGGGGGCCCATGGGGGTGCCTGTGCCATCTTGGCTTCCTTGGGACCACAGAGCCCTTTCCCAGCCTCCAGCCAGGTAGCAGCCATTTCTCTGGCCACTCAGCTAGCCAGGTGAATCCTAACCTTTCCCTAGATTATGGTTTGCAAATGGCTTAAAAAATAAGAGGAAGGCTGCACAGAGAATGCTGAGCCCACTTTGACATCACAGCCAAAGCTTCGCAGTGTGGTCATGTCTAACTTACTGTCCCCATCCACCCAGCCACAGCTATGAGATAAAGACAGAGCCCCAAGCCCAGGTGGGGGGCAAAACAAGGACCCAGGAACCTGGGAGCTTTCCATGGGACAGGCGGGAAGCTATGGGGCTGGACCATCCATTGGAAACACTGTTTGGTGGACCTCAAAGTCCACTTCAGTTGTTGCAAAATTTGCTATCAGTTGCATGACTTCTCTTCCCAACCTCTCTTCTTCCTCCTGGGGGAGTCTGTGCTGTGGGTGGAAGGCTTAGGGCTAAAGGCAGCTCCAGAAGAGGCCAGAGTGGAGGCTGTACTGCCAGTCTCACCCCCCCACAGGGAGTCTCAGACATTTGTGCTTGGATTGCACCATTTTACAGACCCAGAATCAAGAGATATGGAGCTGGAGGCAGGAATCAGAACCCAGAACCCAGGTTGATGGCTGCCTCAGGACCTCCAGAGCCGGACAGGCCTCCTGGAAAGCCTGAGGTCAGTGGTATTACAGGCAGATGTGGTGTAGGGGCACCAACAGCCCGGTACATCCAAAGACACCTGATCCAGCCATACAACTCGATTCATATTGTCTGCTTTTCTGAAAATAATGAGTTATTGATCATTCATTGATTTCTGCATTTGTCCTCCCGTTTTAAGATAGGCTCTTTCACGTAGATCAGGCTGGCCTCAAACTCATGATCCTTCTGCCTCAGCCTCTCCTTTCATTAATCAAATGCATGTTAATCTCTGACTAGTGACAGACAGTGTTGAAGACTAATGACAGTGTCATCCATGTCATCAAGAAGGAACTTGAGCCAGACGACTGGCTCATACCTATAATCGTAGCTACTCAGGAAGCTTAGATCTGAGGATCAAGGTTCAAAGCCAATCCCGGGTAGAAAAGTAATGAGATTCTTATGTCCAGTTAATCACCAAAAAAAAAAAAAAAAAGAAAGAAAGAAAGAAAATAAAAGAAAAGAAAAGCCAGAAGTGGAGCTGTGGCTCAAGTGGTAGAGTGCCAGCCTTGACCAAGAAAGCTCAGGGACAGCACCCAGATGCTGAGTTCAAGCCACAGGACTGGCACTGAAGAAAAAGAAGGAGGAGGAGGAGGAGGAGGAGGAGAAAGAGGGAGAAGGAGAAAGGGGAGGAGGAGGGGGAAGGGGAAGAGGGGGACTGTGACTTGAAAGGGTTTCAAAGTGAGCAGTCAGCAGGAGGATTTTCAGCAGACAGTGGGCTCCAAGCCTCCCAGAGGAAACTGCCTAGCCCTAAGCCTCTCGCAGCATTGTACCTAATGTGTTTTTCTTAACAGATGCCAAAACCAAGGCCCAGAGTGGACTGTGAGAAACTAGATAGTTAGTTTGCGGTTATGGGTGACTCAGATTGTATTTCCAGCTTTCAGTTTCCTGCAGGAAAATAGGCGCTTTTGTTACCACCCCCCATTTCGGGAACTCTTGAAGTGTGGTGTAGTCTCACAGGGAGTCAATGGTGCGGCAAGGGTTTTCCTGCATCCAGGGGAGAGGTTTGAAGTAAGTGTCCGCAAGGCCACAAGGACTTGACTGGCCTGAACATTACCCATGAGGTGCTGTGCCTGCAAGGTGGGGCAGAGGAACAGCACAGAAAATTCTTAGACTTGAATCAAGCATGGTGGTCCAAGCCTGCATTCCCAGCTACCGAAGAGGCAGAGGTAGGAGGGTCTGGGTGAGTGTTAGTGAGAAATAGCTGAAATTACCTGAAAAGTAAAAACAAAAATAAAAGAGGATGGGCAGGATTGGGAGAGAGGAGAGATAGAGGTGACATTGATCAAGATGTACATGTAAACTGACACATTGAACTAAAACCCTTTGTAAACTACTTAAAGATAGTTATATATAAACATATATATATAATATAAAATAAAACTAAAACTAAAGAGCTGGGAACATGGCTCAAGTAGAAGCCTTGGGTTTTGAGTAAAAGGGGAAAAAAAAAGAAACTTCCTGAACTTAGCTTGGATTCAAGATAAGTGAACACAGTAAGATCCTTAAATGTCACTTCAGAGAGCTCATCTCAGCCACCTGAAGCCAGAGCGAGGCCTGGCCCTTCTCCCCTTTGTCCACCTTCAGGGCTGCCTGGCTGGCAGCTGAATCCCCTCATCGGCCTTGTTCTACTTTGCCGGGAAACCCAGAGGCTCCAGACGCAGCCCTGCCCTTTCTAAAAGCCGAAGGTGCCTCTCACTGAGCTACTGCGTTGTGACATTAGCTTTGGGAGAGGGGGCGGACCTGCTTCCCCCTCCTCCCAAAGATATTTCTAGAGCTAGAACAAACCCGAAAGGCTCCTGAGCAGGTGACACTGAAAAGATGAACCAAATTTAGGGGCTGGTGAGAGACAGGGAGAGAATTAAGAACAGGACTGCCCCCTTCGATTCTTTTGGCTCAGCAGTCTGGACTGCCTTCAGGGTCCAGAGCATGGTGGACTAAGCTCAGAGACCACCCAGCACCTAGAGGGTCAGGAGGTGCAGGATATCAGGCAATCTGAGGCTACTGGCAGAGGGGAGGGGCTGCCTTTCTGGCCCAGGCAGGGCCAAGTGACAGTGCAGTGAACATGAGGGCACAGGTGGCCCCAGGTCACAAACTGTCACTATCCTAGTCAATGGCCCCTGTGACGGATAAGAAGTCAGTAGGAGCCAAATGCCCGTGGCTCATGCCTGTAATCCTCGCTACTCAAGAGGCTGAGATCGGAGGATCACCATTTGAAGCCAGCCTGGGCAAGGAAAGTCCACGAGACTCTCATCTCCAATAACCCACCAGAAAAAGGGAATGGAGCTGTGGTTCGAGTGGTACGAGTGCCAGCCTGGAGTGAAGAAGCTAAGAATAGTACCAGTACCAAAAGGAAAAAACGTCCAGTGGGCAGGGGTGGGGGATGTGGCATTTTCTTCCCACCCCCAGGCCTCTTTTCCCATCCGGACCAGGTACCCAAGGGAGAAGAGGGGACTAGGGCTGACATGGCAGGAGACTCCCTCTTGGTGGAGGCAAGCCCCTCTGGCTGGCCAGGCCACAGCGGGGTGTGCTTCCCCTTGCTGGGCGAGATGCCTGGCTCCTCAGCCCATCCGCTCCCTGTCCTGCCTTGCACTCTTCAGAAGAGCGTGACCCCTGCCAGCCGCAATTGTATGGAGGGCAGGGAGAGCAGAGCAAAAGCCTGGGGGGAGGGGGGTGAGAAGGTGGGGGGACCTCACACTTACTTGTGTCTCTTCTTTGGGGCCCAGGGGCCTGTTACACAATTCCCTGCAGCGCCAGAGCCAGGTTGGTGGGAAGGACGGTGTGGGAGGGGAGGTGTGAGGAAGTAACAGGCAGATTTTTAAGGCTGGAATCCAAAGCCCAGCCTATAGAGAACCAGGTGAGTGCCTTGGATACTGTATCCAGGGGTGTGGCCAGGAGGCTGGCCCCTCCCTGTCTCCAGGACTATGCAGAACCCATAGGTCAGCAACCTGTCCTCACGTTTGAACAGGTGAACCTTCGGCACGCTTGACCCAGCCCTGCTCTCTGGAGCGAGCAGGCAGTTTTGCTGCCTTTGGGTTCCTATTCCTACTTGGGCCCCAGCCTGTCCTTCTCTGGTCTCTGGTGACTCACACTGCTTTGGAATTTCACTCACTGGTGTTTTCTGACGCACATCCTGAGAGCTTGGCCGAGAGCCAGCGAGCTGAGCTGTTGTGCCCCGTGATCCATTTGGGCTACCTGAGCTCCAAGCCATTGAGAACGGACTGGGGAGAGGGAAGGAAGCCAGGCCCTAGAAGAGAGGTGGGGAGCACAGAGGCTTTGTGCGTGCTTGGGCTTAACTGTACCCAGGAAGAAAACAGCCACCAGTAAACATAAGAACAGAGAGTGTCCAGACTGGAAACCTAGACAGGCCACTGAGCTTCTAGTGAGGTGTTTTGCAGCGAGGAAAATTCTAGATCTTGATCATCACCATCACCAATTCATAGGCCTTCTAGCCACATCCCTGGTCAGGAAGAGACTGTACTTTAGCATTTCATGAGGGGGACCTATACTTCCCAATGCAATTCTAAACAATCCTATTCTAATCCCAGGGGGAAAAATCATAGTGTTGAATGTTTAGTGGATCCATACAATACATGTGAAGTTATTTATTGTTTGGTGGAACTGAGGAGTGAACTCAGGGCTTTGTGCTTGCTGGGCAGGTGCTTTACTGCTTGAACCATGCCTCTAGCCTGAAATCAGTCATTTAAACAATGAAAAGTCATGTTTCTATTTCTTCTACACACTAAAAACATTCCTCCTCTCCTCCTCAAGTTAGGAAATAAAAATATTGTAGGGCATCGGTGGCTCATGCCTATAATCCTAGCTATTCAGAAGGCTGAGATATGAGAATCGCAGTTTGAAGCCAGCCCAAACAGGAAAGTCCTTGAGACTCTTATCTCCAACTAACCACCAGAAAACAAGAAGTGATGCTATGGCTTGAAGTGGAAGGGTACTAGCCTTGAGCAAAAGAGCTCTGGGACAGTGCTCAGGCCCTGAGTTCAAGCCCCATGACTGACAAAAAAAAAAGTGTGTGTGTGTGTGTGTGTGTGTGTGTGTGTGTGTGTTATGGCTACTATCACTGAAATAGAATGTGTTCTACCCACATTTTAACCATGCTTTATTAATTTTATTTTATCTTTAGTAATTATCTTTAAGTAGTTGTTGGTTATGCTTTATTATGGCTAAACTGCTGAACCTTTTTGTTTTTGTTTTTAGCTAACTTATTTGCCCTGTTTCATTGCATGGGTGAAAAAGAGCCTGCCCACCTGTGCAAACTCATTTTCACATTGGCACCCTGGCTCACACGTGTGGTAGGAAGACCCCATCAACCACATCCCCATTTTTGTTAATGGGCCCCCAAAGCTGCCCAACATGTGAGAGGGAGTTTGTGCCAAGTGACTGGAGTTCACACAATCCCAAACTCCAGCCTGCTAGAGAGTTCCCCCTGGGTACACACTAAAATCTGAACTTGTCCCTCCAAATGCATGTGTGGAAAAGCCATCTGTGGGAGTGGCAGTATTAAGAGGTAGAGCTCAAGGGCTGGGAAGGTGGCTCAAGTGGAACACCTTCCTGGCAAGTGAAAGATCCTGAGTTCAAGTCCCAGTGTGGGAGGGAGAACTTGAACTTGAGACAAGGGGTTAACCAGGTCATGAGGCTATCCTTATAAATGGGATTAGTGCCTTGCTTGCCCTTCCTCCATCTCAAAACCCCCAGCCCTCACCAGACACCAAATCGTGGACTTTCCAGCCTCCAGAACCTTGGGCAATGACTTTGTATTATTTATAACTTACCCAGTCTGTTTTGTTTCAGCAGCCCAGATGGACCAAGCCAGTGGATAAGAATGATGAGAGACCTGGTGGCTCACACCTGTCATCCTAGCTACTCAGGAGGCTGAAATCTGAGGATCTCAATTTGAAGCCAACCCAGGCAGAAGAGTCCATGAGATGCTTATCTCCAATTAACCAACAAAAAACGGAAAGTGGACCTGGGGCTCAAGTGGTAGAGCGCTAGCCTTGAGTGGAAAAGCTGAGGGAGAAATGAGGTCCTGAGTGCCAAGTCCCAGTATTGGCATAATTTGTTTTTTTAATAATGACAAGAGACCTAGATAGAGATGGGAGGGAAGGAATGGCAGAGAATGAGGGAGCAGGTGACACTGCATGAAAGGAGATGTACTCATTACCTGATGCGTGCAAATGTAACCCCTCTGTATATCACCTCTGTAATAACAATAAAGTAAGTTAAAACAAACAAATGACAAGAGGGCCAGTGAATGGTTAGTAGGAGATGGTGGAGCGGAGATCTCAAGAGTAGGTCCAAAGACCAGGAGATGGGAGAGAGGAGGCTCCAAAGTCAGCCCTGCCATTGTGGCCAGGGCCTCCCTTGGCCTGTGCGATGGTTGCTAGGTGATGCCCTGGCCAATGACCTGGGTCTTCCTGTACTCCAGTGAGCTGGGATGGCAGGAGGGCGGAGCCTGAGATCATTCAAGCCATGGAGTTCTATCTCCTAGCCCACTGCAAAAGCTACTTACTCCTCCACTGGGGGCTCTAAGACTCAGGGGGGAGGTGCAGGCAGAGGGCCAGGGCCACCTGAGCAGAAAGTGGAGCCCACACCGGCCGCCTGGGCAGTGGCCGTGAGGCGGCTTGCAGCTGGCGCTCAGCTGATCTGGGCTGCGGGCCAGACAGAGGGCTGGCCAGGCTGAGGCCCTGCGCTGCAGATGCAGCCCTGCTGGAGCCTGCTGGGTGAAGCTGAAGTGGCCCACTGCTGTAGGACTGCCCAGGGCGGTGGGGGTGGGGGTGGGGTGCTCTGGAGGCCCCTGCCCCCTGTCCCCTTGCACCTCCTCCCCATCAAGGCCTCACAGAAGAAGCACTGGCTGCCAATGCACGCTGTCCCGGCAGGGACCTGGTGGTGTGTTCAAATGACTGGTTGGTGAAAGAGTTAGCTCTTAAAAGCAGCCTACTTGGAACAGTCTCCAGGGGCCTGTCCTAGTCAGACTGTCTCTGGGCTCCATGGAAGCAAAGAAAGGCAGATGGGGGGGGG
>NW_012267405.1:2115480-2140480 GCF_000151885.1 Dipodomys ordii
TGGCGCTGTGGCTCAAGTGGTAGAGCATTAGCCTTGAGCTGAAGAGCTGAGGGACAGCGCCCAGGCCCAGAGTTCAGGTCCACGACTGGACCCCCCCCCCCAAAAAAAAAAAGAAATAAAAAGGTTGAAATTAGACAACTTCTAATGCATCAAATGAATAAGAATCTCTGCTCCGATGTGATTATGCTAGAATTCGAACCTCAGACTTTATGCATGCTAAGTAACAAAACGGCATGTGTATGTGTGTGTGTGTGTGTGTGTGTGTGTGTGTGTGCAGGTGCCAGTTGTGGGGTTGAAGTCAGGGCCTTGAATTTGTCCAGCTTACTTGCTCAACCTGCACTCTACCACTTGATCCATGCCTCCAGATCAATCTTTTGCTGGTTATCTTGGAGATGGAGTTTCTCCAGGATGGTTTTGAACCTCCATTTTGCAGAGCCTCCTGAGTAGCTAGGTTGACAGGCATGGGCCAGGGTGCAGGTGCGCAGCAGGTAGCCCAATGACGTGGTAACAGCTATGACATCACTAGGCAATAGGGATTGTTCAGCTCCATTACAATCCAGAGGGACCCTGTCATGCATGGGGTCTGTGGGTGGCTGGAGTGCTATGTGATATGTGACAAAATACAGATATAAACATAGATCAGGTCAACCTATAATACAAAGGAAGTTAGGCAGTGTCTAACTTATATATAGCTGCTGGGAAGGTGGCTCAGTGGTAGAGCACTTGCCTTGCATGCATGAGGCCCTGGGTTCGATTCCTCAGCACCACATAAACAGAAAAAGCTGGAAGTGGTGCTGTGGCTCAAGTGGTAGATTGCTCGCCTTGAGCTGAAGAGCTGAGGGACAGCGCCCAGGCACAGAGTTCAGGCACCATGACTGGCAAAAAAAAAAAAGAAAAAAAAACTTATATATAGCTTTACACATGTTTTTCAAAGATAAGAAAACATAAACAGAAGTTGAGTTAAAAAAATCCCCTCCTTTACACATGCTTTTCAAAGATAAGAAAAAATAAACAGAAGTTGAGTTTTTTTTTTAAACAAAAAACAAAAATCCTCTTTAGCTGGGTGCTGTTGGCTCATGCCTGTAATCTTAGCTACTTAGAGGCTGAGATTGAAGGATTGAGGTTCGAAGCCAGCCCAAGCAGGAAAATCCATGAGTCTCTTATCTCTGATAAACTATTCAGAAAAAACTGGAGGTGATGCTGTGGTTCAGGTAGTAGAGTACAAGCCTTGTGCAAAAAGAAGTTCAAGGACAGATCCCAGGCCCTAAGTTAAAGCCTCAGGATCAACACACACACACACACACACACACACACACACACACACATCCTCCTTGATTTCTCTGTCAGACTGCCAATTATTTTCAGTTCTTCGATTCTCTCAATCAGAAGTATTTTGTGTCACTGAAGTAGGATGCCTTGGGAGACAGCTGCTGGTTCAGCCACAGCCTATGTGGGGCTTGTCCCTCCTCCCCTTCCCCAGTGACTGACCCAAGGTAAAGATAACACACACTGTGGAAAGTGAACCACGAACAGGGGCCCACTGTCCCTCCTCCCTGTATCACGTGCTTTGCCCTGCCCTGCCTCAAGCTGTGTCCTGCCCAGATGCTCTGCCCATCCTCTGCTCCCAACTTAGGTTTGCTATTCTCAAGGCTAAGCTCAAGTTCTAGTGCTTTTTTTTTTTTTTTAAATCTCCTCTCATTCTTTTGGTTTGAACTTAGGCCCTCACACTTGCTAGGCAGGTGCTCTACCACTTGAGGCAACACCCCCTCAACCCCCCCCTCCCCTTCCACCTCAGCCTGCCAGCACTTGCATCATAGAAAACCCACACCAACTCACACCCCACTTCCTGGGGTGCTTCCAGCCCTCAGCAGCCCTGCTGGAAGTCACATGGCTGATTTGGTATGCATGACAAACTCAGTATCTTAATGCCAGCCATGCACCAAAGCCTATGCCTTCTGCCTGCAGTCCTTCCTGGCAGGTCCTAGGCAATGTGACTTCAGATTCTCCCTGAGGGCTGGAGAAGTCCTTGTTCTGCCCTTTGGAGGTGAACTGAGTAGGGCTGGTGGAAGGGCCTGGCCCACACAGTACCCTAGCAGAGGGAGTGCAGGAAGTTTTCAGTTCCCCAGTAGGACAGCAAGGGGCTTGCCTCTCAAGAGGGGGAGGGCACCAGAGACGTAGGTTTTGGGGGTTAGCATCTTGTGGGGCTGATGTTTGGATCCAGGAAAGGGACAGCCTACTACTTAAGGACCCCATAGAAAGAGGCCCTAGAGGCAAAATTGAGCCAGGCATTGGTGGCTCATGCTTGCAATCCTAGCTATTCAGGAGACAGAGATCTGAGGATCACAGTTCGTAGCCAGCCCAGGCAGAAAAATCTGTGAGATGCGAATCCCCAATAAACTAACAAGAAAGCTGAGGTGGCGCTGTGGATCAAATGGTAGAGCACTAGCCTTGAGCAAAAAGAGCTTAGGGACAGTGCTCAGGCCCTGAGTTCAAATCCCAGGACTGGAGTGGTGGGAGACAAAATTGAGGTACCTCAACTGAAGAGCTGTAGCTGATTCACTTAACAGGAGATCCAGCTACATGGCTATCTTATCCATAGGTCTTCAAAGTAGTGGGCACTGGAGGAAGTTACTCTGTGCATGGTACCTGGGTCAGATGGCTCTCAGCTGCTCTTTCTTGCCCCCTGCTGGTCATGGAAGGGGTCACACTGGAGGGCTGCAAGGCCAGTTCAAACTCGGCTGCTAATTCTGCACACACTGGCCTTACCTTGGCCAAGAGAGCTTCTAGGCCTTGAGGAAACCCAACTCCTCCCTTATCTTTAAACAGAGCCTCAGGGGGAGAAAAATAAGTATTATGAAATAAACAGGGAGGAGTCGTGGGCCTACTCATGTTTTTTTCCCCCTCTTGTACTGGGGCTTAAACTTAGGCCATCCCTTAACTTTTTTGCTGGTGTTCTAGCACTGGAGCTGCAATTCCACTTCTGGCTTTTTGGTGGTTAATTGGGGATAAGAACCTCATCAACTTTCCTGCCCAGACTCACTTCAAACCATGATCCTCAGATCTCAACCTTCTGAGTAGCTAGGATTAGGCACGCAGGCCTACCATTATTAAAGAGAAGTCACCCAGCTTCCAACTTTTTGCTGTCATTTGGCCGTGGCAAGAGAGCCACGGGCCACTTGAGTCTCAGCTCTTGAGCTCCCTCCCCCCCCCCCGCTGGTTGCCTCACCCCTGACACTAAAAGAGGCACAAAGAGCCCGCAGGCCACCCTGCACCCGCACCTTGCCTCTGCCTTGTGACTGTGCTTAATTTAGGCCAAATGAAAACAACTCCCAAAATAGACGTGCTCTAAGAGGCAGCTGCAGCTGTGAAGCGCCACCAAAAGGGAAATGTGCAGGTGACACGGGAGCCTACTTCTCCTCAGGTGTTATGTAACCCAGGCTGGGAAACTGGGGCCCCATATCTGCAGAGGGAAGCCAGCCTGCCCCGCCCCTCCCTCAGCCTTCCCCCCCTCACTGTGCCAGTCAGCCCAACGCATCTCCCCTCCCCCCCTCAGCCTGTCCTGAGTGCCTGAGAGATCACATGGCTCCCAGAGTGGATTTCATCTGACCCTAGGGATGGGGGTCAGGAGGGGAGGAGAGGGGGGACAAGATGGACAGTTGCAAAGCCGGAGGAAGTCTGGGCAGAAGGGACAGCCCTGTGGCTGCTCACTTCCTTTGCCTTCTTCATGTCTGCCACAAGCAGGGGAGGGGGTCTCCGTGATGTGGAGTGTTGCTTCTCTCCTGTCACTCATCTCGCCATTGCTCTGGGGCTCAGTTCTGCGGGCTGCCCTTGGGCCAGGCTGCGCACTGGGCACTATGGGCTCCACTGGGAAGAAGAGTCACGTCTTGCCCTATGAGCTTAGCAAGGGGGAAAGTCAAGGACACAGGTAGGTAGAGGACAGTGAAGACCACCAGAGGAGGGTACGGGGTGGGGTGGGAGACCAGGGGAAGGCACAGAGGCATCTCCAGGGGACAGGGACAGGGACAGGTTCAAAACACCCTTCCTGAAGAAGTCATGTGGAAGCACAGATAGCAAAGCTGAAAAGAAGGCAGCTGGGTGAGAGGAAGGGAGCAAAGGCTCTAGATGGTCCAGATGAAGGAGAAAAAGCATGTGCAAAGGCCCAGAGGCCAAATGGAGAGTATGCTTTCATGAAAACCTGCAATTCTTGCAGAATGGCTGGCAGACAGATTGTGAACGGGGGTGGCAGGAGGAGGCTGAGGGAGTAACAGAAGTCTCATCCAGAAGGGCCTTTCAAGGAAGCCACCACTTCAAACTGACAGCGCTGGGACTCAGCTAAGACAAGGCAATCTGAAAAGCACAGGCAGCCAGGAGCAGGCAAGGAAAGCAAAATTTGAGCCCCACCCCAGGGTCATTGCATCTGTGAGTCTGGGTGTGAGTGTGGTACTTCGCTTTCACGAGGTCCTCTGCATGCTTCAATAGACACAAACGTATGACAACCACTGGGCAGAAGGCTTGTGGAGAAAACAATGGCGTAGAAGGATCTCTCTGATTTCAGGGCAGATAATGCTTTGGATATGAGGAGGCCTCGATACAGGGCAGGGCGAAGGGTGTTCCAGGAGCTGCCAACACCCAAGAGAGGGTGGGAGTGGCAAACATGCCCATGGTGAGAAGCGCTAGGACGAAGGCATGATGGTTTTGGTGGGCCCTGCTGGGTGACTTTATCTCGGGTTTGGTGGGTCAGGGCTATGATTCCAGCTTGGAGGAGGCTAAGGGAGGAGGATCTCAAGTGCAAGGTCAGCCTGTGCTACATAAGATTCATCATCATCATCACCATCACCATCATCGCCTGTACTGGTGGGCTCACACCTGTAATCCTAGCTACTCAGGAGGCTGAGATTTGAGAGGTGCTGTTCGAAGCCAGCCCAGGCAGGAAAGCCTATGAGACTCTTATTAATTAACCACCAAAAGGCCCAAAGTGATACAGTATTACCATTGAGCAAAATAACTCAAATTCAAGCCTAAGGACCAATACCACACACACACACACACACACACAGACACAGACACACACACACACACACACACACACACACGCTGATGCTCACTCCTGTAATCCTAGCTATTCAGGAGGCTGAGAATCATGGTTCCAAGTCTGCTTGAACAGAAAGGTCCATGAGATTCTTATTTACAATGAATCAGAAAAAAGAAAAAGAAAAAAAAGCTGGAAGAAGAAGAGTGGTCCAAGAAGGAGAGCATCACTTTGAGCAAAAAAGCTGAATAAGAACTTAAGGTCTTGAGTTCAAGCTGCAGTTCTAGCATACACACACACACACACACACACACACACACACAATTAAACATTAAATAAGGATGCTTCAAATTGGGAGATATCAGGTACACAGGGGGATAATTATGTAAGAATCCTAGCAAAGAGGCCAGCCATGTTTAAGCCATGGAGAGAGACCAAGGGAAATGCTAGCCTGAAAAAACCATACATGATAATAAAGTTTGGTTGTTTGAGTCTCCTCAAATAAACAAGTTAGCTGGGCACTGGTGGTTCTCACCTGTAATTCTACCTACTCAGGAGGCTGAGATCTGAGGGATCACCGTTCAAAGCCAGCCTAGGCAGGAAAGTCAGTGAGACTCTTATCTCCAATTAACCACCAGAAAACCAGCAGTGGTGCTGTGGCTCAAAGTGGTAAAGTAGTAGACTTGAGCAAAAGCACTCAGAGACAGTGCCCAGGCCTCGAGTTCAAGCCTCATGACCAACAAAAAAAAAATTATGTTTGAATCAGGTGTGTTTGAAACATGACTGTAATCTTGGCACTGGGAAAGTTGTGGCAGGAGGGTCAGGAGTTCTAGGCCAGGCTGGTCGGCATGGAAAGAGGCTGTTTAACACATGCACAAACACACACTGTTGGATGACTACTTTGGGTATAAAGATGAACCTACTCAACCTGGATGATGTTAATTTTTCTTTTAATTTAAAAAGAAATGGAAACATTTCCGAGGGCTCCAAAAAGCTTTGTGACATCTCCACACGGTGTCTAGTGGTGCCTTATCCGTGAATGCTAGGTGGGAGTCAGTGGTTTGGGCGTGAATGGAGAAGGAGAGGAGGCACGGCTGACACGCGGCCTCTGGGCTGGGCATGCTCGTCATTGAAACCAGGCTCAAGTTCAAGGTGACTGAGGAACATTCTAGGTGGGAATGTCCAGATGGTCAGGCAGGAACCTGGCTACAGTGTAGGCTGCAGCCTACACAAGGGTGGCGGAAGGGATGGGGCAGTGTGTGACATGGAAAGGCTGGGCCCAGGAAGAGCAACGTGTGCAAGAGATGAGAAAAAACAACAGACAGCTGAGATGAAAGAAGCATGCAGGGTCACCAAAGGAGGGGCGTTGCCAATGGAGTCAGAACTAGAGAGGCCCACACAGGGGCGGCCATGCCTGGGCCCTGTGCTGAGGGCTCACAGGCAGCGTGGCATTGGCTTCGAGTTGGGGGTGATTGGAGGTGTAGAGACAGGGAGCGGGGTATCTGCCTCTTTCAGGCTGTGAGGGGATGGGGACAGCTTTGGGGGGGGCTAATGGCGGGCATGTGGGGGTGCTTCAGTGTCTTCCTGAGGCCCAGGTTGGGGGTGTGCAGACAAGAGGGGGGCTTTGGGAATGGGGGAAGCAGGATGGAACCAATGGGAGGTGGCCTGAGATGCTGCGGTTGCAGAGCTGGGGTGGCTCCTCAGAGGGGTCCCATAATCCCCTGGGCCCTCAGCCCCCCTGTGAATGATGCCTTTCCGGTTTCGGAATCTTCCGATGCGTGCACAGGGAAGATCCTGCCGGTCCCGGGGAGCATGTAGGCGCCCTGGGATGGAAAACTGCGGAGGAGGCAAACGATTGCCTATAAGTTGTTTTCTCCTTTTCAAAAAAATTTAAACCAATTTTATTTTTTTGGAGACAGGGTCTCAGTATGTAACCAGACTGGCCTCAAACTCTTGATCTTCCTGTCTCAGCCTCCAGAGGACATTTGTCACCCAGGACCATCTAAGCATTACCATTTAAAGCATTTATACGAATTCTGATCTCCTTTACTGGTGTTAAACCACTATTAACCTGTTCTAGTGATGGAAGGGTCAGATACAGACAATGAGGGAGAACCCTTCACTACAAAGCTCACAGGAATTATTCAAATTAATCTGAATGACCCTACTTGACCATATGCTTCCAGTGGAAATCATAATAAAGGCTCTCCATCCCTCTGTCTCTTCCTTTCTCTGCCTCCTGGTTGGGCAACCCTGTGTGTCCCTGCTTGGCGTATCTCCTGCACTTGCCACACTGCCCTTTATGTCATTTCTGGGGGTTGAAACACAAGGCCTCGTGCATTTTTAAGCCCATGCTCTACCACCAAGCTGCACTCCCAATGCCTCCTACATTTTACCTAAGGGATACTTGAATATGAGAAGTCTCATGATAGTCATTCCTGAGCCTGAATGATATACCATACCTGATTAAAATAAATCCCAGGTACACTTAAAATAGCTCCCGACAAACCCAGTCATTGGATATAGCCTGCTCCTAGAGAACGGATGTCACCTTGGATGAGGCAGCTGACATTGGCAATTCCCAGAGGGGGACCGAGCTGTGAGCTGTCAGCTGGGGCCTTGAGTCTACCATGCAGAAGGGGGCTCCTGGATGAAAGATGAAAGATACTTAGAACATACTGTTTGTCGGAAGGAGCAAGCCAAAGGGAAGGATTGAAGATGCAGTAAAGGGAAAGAGTAGAACGGAGCTGGGGGAGTGTGAGGACCCAGGAAGAGGGAGGAGCCTTGGACTCTGGGAAGGAGGATGTTTCCATTGTGCTGGAAGGAAGAAGGAGGGAATCAGGGGACTGCTACCCATGGCTTGTTTCTTCCCCGCCTCCCCCAAGCCCAGACACAAAAGAGAAAGGATTAAGAAAGAGAGATAGGAAGGTTTATTGGGAGCAAGGAAGTTATATAAGTATGGGAGAATGGGAAGGCTAGAACTTCCCTACAGAATTGCCAATCAAACTGTGTGACTTTGAGGACTCGATAGAAGGGTAAAGACTGTCACTTTTCTGTGATCACCAGTTGCTTGGCATTGTGTGTTTCCTCAGCAGTGGAAGGACAGATAAAGGCAAGATGGATCCCTTGAGGACTGTGCCTCCGTCAGCTGGGGCCAAGGTAAAAGATGGTGCTGGGCTGGTTTTGAAAATGGTAGGCTGGAGGAGTCTCAACATGAAGGGAGGGAATGACAGAAGGGGAAAGCAGAATACAGGACTTGCTGGGGTTGAGCAGAGTAATGGAAAGAAATAGATGAATAGGGGAGGAAGAGCCTGAAGTCTGTGAGATTTCTCTCTCTCTCTCTCTCCCTCTCTCTTTCCCTCTCTCCTTCTTTCTTTTTTTATGCTGGTAATGGGGCTTGAACTCAGGGCCTGAGCATTGTCCTTGAGGTTTGTTTTTTTGCTCAAAACTAATGCTCTACCACTTGAGCTTTTCTACTTCTGGATATTTTGGTAATTAATTGGAGAAAAGAGTCTCACCAGCTTTCCCGTCAGGCTGGCTTAGAATCGCATTCCTCAGATATCAGCCTTCTGAGTAGCTGGTATTACAGGTGTGAGCCACAGACCTCCAGCTTTTATGAGATTTCTGGTTGCAGAAGTGAAGGTTCTGGGCAATGCTAGGTATCAGGGTGAGCCTTGAGGAGTGGAACAGGATCACAGAGGAGTGTGTGACTCTTAGGAAGAGAGGGCATCAAAGAACTAAGTGATTGAGAGTATTAGATACTCAGACCTGGGTCCATCTATCAGGGGTAAGCAACCATTTCTCTCCCAAAGGCCACTTGGAAATTTATATCATCATTCAAAAGCCACCCAAAACTATCAGTATAAGCAGATGGGTCTCAGGCACCCAATAGAATCCAACGAGATGCATATGTGTCTGCCTTGTCATGTACCAAATGATTTTATTGATTAGAAAGCCCACAGGGTGAAGGTTTTCTAGCTCTGTTAGAGGATGCTGACAACTGAGTAAAGAACATGGGGATTTTCATTGAGTCTCAAAGTCATGGGGGAAGTGGGACCAAGTGGACTACAGATGGCCCTGATAGGAGCGTATAGAAAACCACGTCCTCGGGAGCTGGAACAAGTCCTTTCATGTCAGCTGTAATGACTGTGCCCCAGGAGGGTGACTTTCCACTCCTATCCTACATTCATAGCTCACTTATTTAAGTCATGTGTTATTCTACCTTGTCTCCGTTTACAAGGTCTTCAAGATAAGAATGGGGTTTTTTTCTTTAAAATGAATTTTAGAACAAAGTGAGCTTGAGAAACTGTCATGTCATTTCACAGAGCTGCATGGAATCTGCAAATAAATATAGCTGGGCTGAGGAGGACAGCCTCCTGAAGGACATTGTGACCATGTAGAGAGATTCTTAGTGTTTCTTCTTTTTCTTTGTCTTCTGGCTACCTATTCTCTTCTCTTCCAATCTATTTAATCTATTATATCTTCTGACTTGTGATAGCAAAACATGTTAATTTTAGAATATTTTGAGGGAAAAGAATAAAGGAGCAAGCACAAAAACAAGACTCTAATGTTCTTCCAAAATAATCACGCAGAGCTCCAGTACTCAAAAGCAACCTCTGTAAAAACATCACTTGTTTGTATTCAGGATCTTTAATTTCATCTTCTTAAGTCAACTATCTAAATATAATTATGTTTTTGTTGGTCATGAGGCTTGAACTCAAGGCCCAGGCACTGTCTCTGAGCTCTTCAGCTCAAGGCTAGTGCTCTACCACTTTGAGCCACAGTGCCACTTCTGGTTTTCTGGTAGTTAATTGGAGATAAGTCTCACTGATTTTCATGCCCGACTTGGCTTTGAACCACAACCTTTATATCTCAGCCTCCTGAATAGCTAGGATTACAGGCATGAACCACCAGCTAATTTATTTATTTTAGGGGGCTCACAAAACCAAAATTTATTATCTTGTATAAGTTTTGTCAGATTGTTGTTGGGGCTGGCATCTTCCTCAGTCTCTCTCTATGGCTTACACATGGGTGCCTCTTTGCTAGGATTCTTACATAATTATCATCTGATATCTCTGACATCTCTCAATTTGGAGAATCCTTATTTGTTTCTGTTGTGTGTGTGTGTGTGTGCGTGCACACGCATGTGCACGTGTGTATGCTAGAACTGCAGCTTGAACTCAAGAACTTATGCTCTTATTCAGCTTTTGGGCTCAAAGTGTTGCTCTCCCTCTTTAGCCACTCTTCTACTTCCATTTTTTTTCTTTTTTTCTTCCCGATTCATTGGAAATGAGAGTCTCATGGACTTTTCTGCTCAAGCTGACTTGGAACCATGATTCTCAGCCTCCTGAATAGCTAGGATTACAGGAGTGAGCATCAGCACCTGTGTGTGTGTGTGTGTGTGTGTGTGTGTGTGTCTGTGTCTGTGTCTGTGTCTGTGTCTGTGTTGGTCCTTGGGCTTGAATTTGAGTTATTTTGCTCAATGGTAATGCTGTATCACTTTGGGCCTTTTGGTGGTTAATTAGGCATAAGAGTCTCACAGACTTTCCTGCCTGGGCTGGCTTTGAACTACGATCTTTGTATTTCAGCCTCCTGAGTAATGCCTGCCTTTCCATGAGACTCTTACTCTTATTTTTAAAAACTTTTTTTCTATTAAATTTAAGAAATTTATGAGAATATAATCATATAGAAATAGAATCAGCAAATACTGTCGCTTTAGCTCGTGCTTTGTAACCTTCTCGTTGTGTTTAACTTGATGCTGTTCTGCAGATGTCATCTGGGACCCTGTGCATCCCTTCTCTACCTTCTCTGCCCTACAGGCAGCCCCCGGAGGCTGACTAGGAGAAACCCATCCTCTGACTTCCTTTGGGTCTGCAGATAAAGAGGACAAAGAGCGTGAGGACAGGGTATTTGTCTCAAGCCACCTACTCACCTTGAGCTGCCTCTGGCCAACCCAACTGAAGGTCACTACAGGTTATCTTTTTTCTCGAGGTCTTTGGAACACCCTCTGTCTGTGATGGGAGTGGGCAGGCGGAGACAGTGTGACCTCCTTGTGTCTGTAGTGGGGGAGGATGAGGAGCAGAGCGTATTCTTTCTCCAATGAGCAGTCGAGCAGTGCTGTCAGATGTAATCTAACTTAGAAGTACAACACATGGACACATTAAAAATACAACAATCCATGGCTAAATGGAAGTAGAAAACAGGACATGTACATAATCTCAAAGATTTTTTCCTCCTGAATACCGAGTGATCACACAGAGAAAAGTAGTGAGTTTATATATAGAGTCCTGGCAGACAGAAGCTCAGCCATGAGATAAAGGTCAGCACTGGTTATGTGCTCTGACATAGTGCACCCCATAGTACCCCTGCTCAGCGCACCCCTCCCCAGCAATGGGGCAGCCACTCCCTAGGACTGTGGAAGAATATTCTGACCACCGTATTTTGGAAGTATCAAAGTCATAGGAAACAAAGCAAGAGCCAGAAACTCATGGATCGGGGCTGAGGATGTGTGGTAATGAATACAACATAGGTCCTGAATTCAGTCCTAAAACAGAGAAAGGCAACACTTGTGAAATCTGCATGAACTCTGCAGTTCCACCAAGAGTAGAGTACCAGCTAGATGCTAGTGGTCACGCCTGTCGTCCTAGGTACTCAGGAGGCTGAGATCAGAGAGGATGAAGGTTCAAAGCCAGCCCAGGCAGAAAAGTCCACGAGAGCCTTGTCTCCAATTAACTACCAAAAAAGCCGGAAGTGGAGGTGCAACTTAAGTAGTAGAACATGTCAGCCTTGAATGAAAAAAGCTGAGGGACAGTGCCCAGGACCTGAGTTTAAGGCCCAGTACCAGTACAAAAACCAAAACCAAAACAGAATGGGGTCTGAGGTGTAGTTTTTATTCTGGTAGCAGAATTGGCTTCTGCAAAAACTATCTTCAGGACAGCTGGGACTGTTAGAGACCGTGGGTTGGTCTAGGGTCTGGGGAAACTGTGCATGGAGTCAGGAGATTAACTTGGCTTGGGGCCCTACTAGGTTCCACTGAGTAATTTGGGACCCTGCTGCTCCTCTCAGAGGCACTTAATGGGCCTGGGAATGCTATTCTCCTAGGCTCGTCTACATCCTCCCTTTCCCACATGTACTTCTGGGATGTTGGAGGTTTTCTAACTTGATTTGTAGGAATGCTTTACAAACTCCAAATGTGGATTTTTTACTGCAAATATGATACAGTATTATCTAGATATATATTAATAACACATTATATACATGCAATATATTATATACATATTATATATATGTATATATATTATATACATATTATATACATATTATATACATGCAATGAGAGAAAATATTTTTGTCAAACCTATGGATCATTCCTTGTATAGTTTATGGTTTATTTGTTGGGTTCCCCCCCACAACAAATTTCTTTCTTTGCCTTAAGGTCATGGAGATAATTCTCCTCCACCTCCTCCTCCTCCTCCTCCTCCTCCTCCTCCTTCTCTTCCTCCTCTTCCTCCTCCTCTTCCTCCTACTCCTTCTCCTCCTCCTCTTCCTCCTCTTCCTCCTCCTCTTCCTCCTCCTCCTTCTTCTTTTTCTTGTTGTTGTTTGTCATGGGCCTTGAACTCTGGGCCTGGGTGCTGTCCCTGAGCTCTTCAGCTCAAGGCAAGTGCTCTATCACTTGAGCCACAGTGCCACTTCTGGTTTTCTGGTGGTTAATTGGAAATAAGAATCTTATGGGCTTTTCTGCCTATGCTGGCTTTGAACTGTGATCCTCAGATCTCAGCCTTCTGAGTATCTAGGATTACAGGTGTGAGCCACAGCACCCAGCTCTGGATTTTTTTTTCTAAAGGTACAAAAGGATCTTATCTTAGTATTTTAGTTTTTAATCTACCTGAAATTTGTTCTGGGTACAATATAGCTTCACCATCTAATTTTACTTTTTCCAGTGGAATTCCATTGTCCCAGCACTACTTATCAGGCTGTCCTTCCTCTGATGTCACATGTCACCTCTGTCAGGTAAGAAGGTTTGTAATAGGAAGCATAAAACAGTTCTGGGTATCTGCAACAGATACCCAGGCACTCGGGGCTCATGCCTGCAAAACTAACTACACAAGAGGCTGAAATCCTAGGATTGTGGTTTGAAGTCAACCCAGGCAGACAAGAGTCCATAAGGCTCTTATCTCCAATGATCTTCCAAAAGATTGGAAGTGGAACTGTGGCTCAAATGGTAGAGCACTAGCCTTGAGACAAGAAGCTCAGGGACAGTGCCCTGACTCTGAGTTCAAGCCCCAGATTGGCACACACGCACACACATGTGCACACACACATGCACACACACATGCACACACGCACACACACACATACACACACAAATCTTTATATTGTTCAGCATCTATTTTATTTCAGGTTCTCTGTTTCTTTTATTAGATCAAAGTATTTCAAAGCTTCATAAGTAACAAATAACTATTCTTGTATCAGACATGTAAAGCTATCCTGTCTGGTAAAGGTGTGTTGGAAGTCCGTCTTCCACTGTGAAACAAGCCATCATTGCCGCCATTTTCCCGTTCATGTCAACATCCTTGATCTAGCCACAGACGCTTCCTTGGATTGCCCTGTGGACTTGTGGAAAGATCTTTCCAATTCCTCATTAAGAGCAAGTTAAATGAAGGTTTTAACGTGTGTGTGCATCTATATCTATGTCTATATATCTGTGAGTGGCAATTTCACCTTTTGAAAAGCTGCTTCTTTTTTTTCTTTCATCAATTGTGGGGCCTGAACTCTGGGCCTGGGCACTGTCCCTCAGCTCTACCACTTGAGCCACAGTGCCACTTCTGGCTTTTTCTGCTTATGTGGTGCTGAGGAATTGAACCTAGGGCCTCATGAATGCAAGGCAATCACTTTACCACAGATCCACTTTCCCAGCCCTGAAAAGCTGTTTCTTTAGCAGTCACAAATCAATAACCTGTGGCTTTTAACAAACACAAAGAGATCCCTTTAGAACTGTGATTGACTTCTAGAAGCTCTTCCACCAAAACAGTTAGAATAGCAGCCAACTTACATGTACATGGACCATATTTACAGCAGTATCCATGGCTGCACTCTGACTGGCCAGAAATACAGACCAACAATTCAGATTCTCCCATGCATCTATCTACACCTTCCAAGGGAATTTTCAACACTGTGATAACAATGTACTCAATAATGGATATACATTATATAATATTATATATATGTATATATATATACACACACAGCATGTGTGTGTGTGTGTGTGTGTGTGTGTGTGTGTGTGTTTGGCTTAACCCAATCCTATGCCACACCAGGACACACAGCCTATTACCCACTACTTAGTTTATTCCTTTATCGCAGCTCTTACCTCAGGTTCTCTTGTCTTACTGTTGGTTACTGTTGGGTCTTTTCCAGGAAGACCCAAAGGCACACCAGGTGCTGCCTGTATCATGGTGATAACCACCGGAGCTCAGACCACTGCTCTGTGTGTGACTGTCCCAGCCCACACTGACCCCAGCTGAGGCCACATTTGTTTTTCTGACAGTCCCTGGAAAGTGGTAAGGGGCCAAACACCCTCAGACATTGGTTGCAACTGGCCTGGAAAAGACTTTAGGGATAGATCAATCAATTGGATGAGAGAAACGAATGGAAAGAACTCTAGAGATTATCTACCAATAGATTATCTATTCATTAATGAATGCCAAGAACTCTAGGAGACAAGGTAGTGTCCAAGAGCATCCAGAGGGTGGCTCCAACATGTGCTGTGACCGCTGCAGTTCAGAGGAGCCGTGACTGGAACAGACAGAGCTCTCTGCACGGAGGGGCACCTGTGTCCACAGGCCTTTGAGCAAAGGCTCAGCGAATCCTCTTGCAAGGGCTGAGAACACAGGCTTAGGAGGCAGAGCAGTTGGGCTAGGATCCAGCTCTTCCACTCACTAGCTGTGTGGCCTTGGAGGATCTACATTCTCAGTCCCACCGAACTTCGGGTGAGCACATGGCGTCAGGCGGGTCAGGTGCTCACCTGCGTTTGGTACGTGGAAAGTGCTCAAAAATCGATGCTGCTGTTGTCATGGGAACAGCCAGAGTGGCACAAGCTGCCAGTGGAGCAGGACCCCTGGAGGCTGAGAGCAGAGGCGAGAGGGCACTCTACCGTCACCCTTCCTTTCTACATGGCTCCTTGCAGACAGCCAGCCCCGGCAGCCTGCTAGACCACTGTCTGCATTGCAGCTTCCTCTGGAAGCGCTTCTAGAAGAAAGCTGACCCTACCTAACTGTGCCTCTGTGGACCCATAGCCCCAAGGACCCCTGGATGGCAGGAAGCATCCTGAAGAGTTGTCCTTCTACACTGTTCTGGGCACCAACTGGTACCTCATGAGCTGCCGCCTGCCATCTTGGAGCTTTGTTTTATTCTTCTTGTGGAGCTAAGGATTGACGTCAAGTACTACCCACGCCGGGCAAGTTCCACACCCAGCTACACCCTGGAAGGAACGTGTATCTTATGTAACTTGGTTCCCAGTTTATTTAACATTCTTCCTGGGTTTTTTTGTTTTGTTTTGTTTTCGATGTATATGTGTGTGCAAGGAATGAGACTTGAACTCAGGGCCTGGGGTGCTGTCCCTTAGTTTTTTTCCACTCTAGGCTGGCACTCTACCACTTGAGCCACACCTCCACTTCTGGCTTTTTGTAGAGCCATTGGCCTAGTGAGTACAAAGCCCTGGGTTCAAACTCCAGGACCACCAAGGAGGAGGGGGAGATGGAGAATAAAAGGCATGATCAACACGCCCTCCCCTCTCCCCTGGAGCCCTCTGTGTCTGACTGCCCGGCTGCATGGCAGGCGCATCTGGCTGCTCTCCTCCCTTGCTCTGGGGTGAGCTCCCAGCAGGAAGTGCTCATCCTGTCACCCTTGTGCCTTTGCCCCTTGCCAGTGCATGTCACTCATCTGTGTTTGTGACACTGTCAGGCCTGATGGCTCATGAGAGTCCCTGGGGAAGCATTGAAAAGCACAGAGACAGCGAGCATGGCCCTCAGGGTCAGACTGGCATTGCTGGGGGTTGAAGCCAGGTGCTGCTATTTCCAGAGCCTCGGTGGGTGGGTGATGGAGCCTGCAGCCTGGGTTGAGAACCCCGAGTCAGTGTGTGCATGTCCATGGATGCCTGGCTGTTTCCCTCCGGAGGAGTTCTCTGAAGGGAACACAAGGTTGGGAGTCCAGGTGTGGTTTGTTAAACCACAGCAGGAGACGCAGGTCCTGAATCCAGGAACTGGTCCCGGACTTGGTCACCTGCTGCAGGGATCTTGCCCGTGTGGGTGGAGCCTTCTCTGCAGATTCCTCAGCATGGGCTGGCGCCCCAGAGCCCTGGGCTTGAGCTCAGCCAGCTGGCCTGTGGTTGCTCCTTTTCTTCTGTAGACGCTGGCCACACTGTTGGGGGAGGGGAGGTTCCAAATCCTCCCAGATTGGGAACTCGGGGCAAGCTCATCGTTCCTATCTTTTGAGCTCAAATATTGGACACCCATCTCCTGACACTGGTCCCTGGTACGCTTCATGTCCCTTCTGCCTGCCAACCTCCCATTCATTGTCCCTGGAAAAGCAAGAGGGACAGGAAGAGAAACGGCTTCGCTGCGCTACACTTTAATTCAGAATTCAAAAGAGGAATGCTGGGAAATCCTCCCATGCTTCTTTTCTGATTCTCTCCCACCCAATGTATGTACTCCTCCCTTCTGGAACTTTCTCCAACTGCCTTCCCAACAGCCAACTGCCGTCCCCTCTCCTGTGCTCCCTCAGGAATAGTCCCTGACACTCCCAGACTCACAACACCAGCAGACCCTGCCTGCCATAAGGGTCCAAACTGAGGGGCACCCTGGAGGAAACGCCCCGGCCGCCCCCAGCCTGGACGCCAGCTGCCGGCTCTGGGTAAGTGTCAACTCTTCTTGCCTGTGATATGAGGTAAGGAGAGAGAGAGAGAGACAGACAGACAGGCAGAGACACAGACAGAGGTGCCTTGGCCCGAGAGCTGGCATCAACTAGTGTGAGGTGCCCATTCTATCGCCACACTAATAGTTTGAGGACGTCATCATGGCATGTCTGGGTGCATGTCTCTGGAAGCAAACATTTCTGCCCTCAAGACTCAAGTGTGTTTCTCCCTGCTCAGGTTCTGGGCTGTATTGAGCATTGCTGGCCTTAGCAGGCCTTTGTTTGTTTTTGTCAGTCGTGGGGCTTGAACTCTGGGCCTAGGCACTATCCCTGAGTTCTTTTGCCCAGTGCTAGTGGGCTACCACTTTGAACCATCAGTTCCACTTGTAGTTTTCTGGTGGTTTATTGAAGATAAGAGTCTTACGGGCTTTCTTGCCCTGGCTGGCTTCGAACTGCAATCAGATCTCAGTCTCTCGAGTAGCTTGGATTACAGGTGTGAGTCACTGGGGCCCAGCCAGGCCTTACTTCTGACAGACTCATCAAGCCTTTTCTGTGTGTGTGTGTGTGTGTGTGTGTATGTGCCCTAATTTTCTCTTCCATGAGAGAGGAACAAGAATCTCTATTTCCTCTCATTTTTTGAGGTGTGAGGAGCACGAGGTGGGATCTGTACTTGACCAAAGAACAAGGTTTAATTTTGGTGAAGTCCAATTTATCTGTGTTTGCTTTCATTGCCTGTGCTTTGGGTGTCATATATAAATCATTCCCCGGCCCAATGCCTCGAATGTTTCCCCTGTGTTTTCTTCTAGGAGTCGTATAATTTTAGCCCTTAACAGTTAGATCCTTGGTGCATTTGGAGTATGGTGTTTGGGGAGTTCTTCTGCATGTGGCTATCCATTTGTACCAGTATCCTGCGTTGAAATGTCTGTCCTTCCCTCACCCAGTGTTCTCTGCACCTACTAACATTACTGAAAATCTTTTGAACATGACATATGAAAGTTTATGTATGGGTTTTCTGTTCTATTCCAAGGGCCTCTTTGTCTTTGTTAGTATCACATCGAAGACTCGAGCTCTGTTGGAAATTTTGAAATAAAAAAAATGCTAGTCTTCCAACTATGTTCTTTTTCTTCAGTGCTAAGGATAGGACCCAGGACTTGGCTCATGCTAGGCAGGTTACTGTGCCACTGAGCTACATGCCCAACCAACCTCCAATGATGTTCTTTTCATGACTGTTTGGCAACTTGAAATCCTTGAGATTACATGCAGATTTTAGGATAGACTTTTCTGTCTTTGTAACAAACACCATTGGGAATTTGATAGAGCTTGCATCTATGAACCTCTGTGGATAATTTGTCATCTCTAATAAAATGGTCTCCTAAGCCGTGCACCTGGTTAATCTTTACATTTATCCCTTTAATTTCTTTCAGCAACATTTTGTAGCTTGCAGTGTGCAAGTCTTTTACTTCCTTGGTTCAGTTTATCCCTGGTGTGTTATTTTTGGTGCTATTGTAAATAGAGTTGTTTCACTAATTTCCTATTGAGTTTCTTTATTGTTAGAGACCCAAAATGCATTTGATTTTTGAATGTTGATTTTGTATTCAACTTTGTTGAATTTGCTTATTAGCTCTAACACAGCTTTTCTCTCTCTCTTTTTGAATTATTAGGATCTTTTCTAAGATTATTTCAGCAGTAGACAGAAATCATTGTATTTCTTAGGGTCTTTCCCTTCCTTCTAGCCCTGTCTTCCTTTTTTCCTTCTTCCTTCCTTTCCTTCCTCCCTTCCTCCCTCTCTCCCTCTCTCCCTCCTTCCCTTCCTTCCTCTTTCCCTCCCTCCCTCCCTTTCTTCCTCCCTGCCTTCTTCCCTCCCTCCCTCCCTCTCTCCCTCTCTCCCTCCCTCCCTCTCTCCCTCCTTCCCTCTTTCCCTTGTGCTCTCCTTCCCTCCCTCCCTTCCTTGTTCTGAATGCTCATGCTCTCCAGGTGGGTGCTCAGTTCATTGTTGGAAGGGTTTTGATTACTGCTTCAATCTCCTTACTAGACACAGGCCTGTTTCTATTTCATTCAATTCCTTCATAATTTAGTTTTCAGTGGGTGTTATGCTTCTGGGAATTGGTCTATGTTATCTAGGTCATCCAGTTTGTTAAATAACCAATGACTTTGTTACATTGATCATACCAATCTTCTACAAACCTTTTCATCTCCGTAAAATGGCATTTATTTAAGTTCTTCATTTCTGAAAATTGTGTTGTCAGGCCCCAGCTTTCATTTCTGATTTTTAGGAATTTGAGTGTTCTAAAGTTGGTCTGTTTCGTGGATGTTTTTCAAAGAGCCACCTCTTGGTTTTGTTGATTTTTCCCTATTGTTTGTCTTTTCTCTGTTTTATTTAGGAACAACTACTTCCTCTCTCCCTCCCTCCCCACCCCCTTTGGAGATACTCAGAGCTTGCTAGGCAAAGTGCTCTATCATTTGAGCCAGTCTTTTTTTGCTTTAGTTTTTTTTCCCCAGATAGAGTCTTATTTTTCTTGCCTGGACCAGCCTAGGCTGAAATAGTTTTATGGCTTCTGCATAGCTGGGATGACAGATGCACATCTTTTTTATTTTTATAGCTTCAGCCTTTGAAGTTTATGAAGGGTTGTTCTGTGACCTAACATACGCTCTGATTTGGGAATGACCAGGAGGACACGTGCATGCTGCATTCTGCCACTGCGCCTACTCATCTGCCCATGTCTGCTCCATCCACTTGGTTCTCCGTGTTGTTTAATTCCTCTATTTCTTTATTGGTTTTTCTGGTTACTCTAGCCATATTTCAGAATAGACTATGGAAAGCTGGGCATGCTGGCACACGTGTGTGATCCTGGGCATTTGTCTGGGCTTGGGAGTCACAGGGAGTCCCTGAGGAAATGACCCTCGGCTGCCAGCAGAGGGTGTGGGCCTTGAGAGCCTCGCCTTGAAGGCTCTGGTGTGAGAAGAGCCCCCAGAGACCAGGTAGCAAGTGGCTAGCGAGGCAGGAAGAAGCAGACTGTGCAGGGCATTGTGGGCCACATGGAGGATTCTGGGCCTTCTCCCTTGATGGAGGGAAATACAGGGGTAGAAATGGGAGGATAGCAGCACAGCAGGAGGCAGTAGAAAGGGATTAAGAGTGAGCGACTGAAGTGGTTGAGCACCTGCCTAGCAAGCACTAGGCACTGAGTTCAATCAAATGAATGGCTAAGAGTGTGTACCCTCCCTAAGTTCAAATCCCTGCTCTGTCCTTTACCCGCGGTCAGGTGAGCTAGCCTCTCTGTACCTGTCTCCTCCCGTGTATAAAGGGGTGAAGGTGTGCAGGACATTTGGCATCCGGATGATGAGTCATGTGGGGTCACATGGTGAGGGGGACTCGCTGTGGCCAGTGGGCTTGGCAGAAGTGACCCCCCTCCCCGCCACCCCTGGACTCCTCCACGCCAGGCAGCTGTTGTACATCCGGGCTAAGAGCCATTGGCACCCAGCGAAAGTCCTGGCTTTGGGAGCGGCTATGTCAGCGGGAGCTCTGGGCCTCTGGCTTGGGCTGTCCTGGGAGTTGCCTGTCACTGGTGTCCGGGAGCTGCCCGAGGACCCCGCTCGCAGGGCCTGGCCTAGGACCAGGTGACAGGTGAAGTACTTGGATGAACCGGAAGTTATGGAGGCCTGACTGTGTGCCTAGCACCCGAGCCCTGGTTTTATACAAGTTCCACTGGGGACGGGGGGGGGGGGGGGGGGAGGATCCTGAGGAGTGGGGGCAACTGGTCATGCTCCCAGGAGACTGCGGATGGAGAAGGAAATGTAATTTGTGGCTCCAAACAGGGCCTGTCCTCATCTGTCCCTGTGTCTGTCTGACTCTGTCTCTGTGTCTGTCTCTCTTCTCTGTATGAGAGTTTGAACGGGGGGGGGGGGGGGGGGCTTCTCACTTAGTAGGCAAGCACTCGGCCAATTATGCCACGGCCCTTTTGTTTGTATTTTCTTTGTGAAATAAGATCTCACTCACGACATCCAGGCCCAGGCCCGGGGAGGTGGGTGGTTCTTAGCTGCAGGTGTCCACACAGCTGGCTGCCTTCCCCTCCCCCGCCCCCAGGTGAGGACAGGTAAGGTTTCACTCTGGCTTTTGTTCCAGGTGCCAGCGCGCTGGGCGATGAGGCTGCTGGCGGCAGCCCTGTGGCTGGGTCTGGTGCTGGTGGTCTCTGGGAACAAGGATGTCCCGTGCGTCTATGAGGCTCTGGCGGAGGCAGACACTGGGTTATGCAAGTAAGGAGGGGTGAGGCGGGCAGGGGGGAGAGGCCTGGGGAGGGCCCCCCCCACCGGGAGCAGGGGGCACCATGGGTCAGACAGGAAGCACTGCCGTGCGGTGGAGCAGCACCCAGAGGGTGACTTGGAAGCAGGCTTTGTCTTGCTTTCCAGAGACCGGTAAACACAGCAGGAGGGGGTGCCTGCTGGGACCCAGGAGAGAGGCCACCCCGGCCTGCAGTCCAGAGATCTTTGCAACCAAGCTGAGCTTTTAGTGAGATGTTGGAATCAGAACCTTCCTGTGAGAGAGAGTTTCTCCCCTGTCATGGGCCAGGCACGTTTGGCCAGGTAGCCTTGTCTCCTTGGAACCAAACCAGCTTCTGTCCCAGGAGTCTGTGGCTCAGCCTCTCCTTTGCTCAAACACCCTGGGTTAGAAAAGCCAGTCTTCCCTAGTTTATTTGCACGTGTGAAACTCGGACCATGGAAAGTGTTAGGGTCGTTTTAAGGAGGGGGGCGGGATGGGAGAGGATAATGGAGTGAGGGGAATTAGGATACATTGCAAGCATGTGTGGGAATGCACAGAGAAACCTCCCCTCCTCCTGCTAGGGGAGGGAAGGAAGGCCAGTCTTCTCCCTTCTCAGCTCACCTGCGGGGAGACCCCGTGCTAATCATTCACTTGCCTCTGGGCCTCAGTTGACTCATCCGAGAGATGAGGCTGATAATAGCCGTCTTGCACATGCCTGATCTGTGCGGATCGCCCCAAAGTTTCCATTCCTTGCACACACCCCTCCCGGTCCTTTATGCAACACAGGGTCCTGCTCTTCTTGCTCTATTCTCTAGGGCTCCCCCAAATCTATCAAGGGGAGCAGGAGAGCCCCTCAGATCTCAGGATGGAGTTGACAAAGTGTCCTGTCTGGGGAAACGGGGTACAGCCAGGGCTCCTGAGCAGGCAGGTTCCCCTGGACTCGAACCCCAGTTTTCATGGGTTTACACACTCGATGTAACTTCCATGTGGGCCATCCCAGGCTTCTCCTGACCTCCTCCTAGGTCAACTCGATCCTCTGACTTGCTGGTGAGCAGCTCTGGGCCATCTCCAGATCTAATGAACTGTGCCTTTGATGAGGCTGCCGGACAGGCCGGGGCGGTCCCTCCATGCTTGGCTGGCTGTGCCCCACAGACACGATGCAGGCAGGGGGCCGGGCCACACACCCCATCCCTGTGCCCTTTGGGGCCCCCCTTACCAGACAGTGATTTGCTGATGTCAGTTGTTCAGTGTGCGCACATGTGTGGCCGCGCGCGGCTGGTGCTGGGGATGGAAGCCAGGCTTTGGTCTCCCTAGGCAGCTGCCCTATTGCTCAAGCCGCATCCTCGGGCCTTTTGTTTGTTTGTGTGTTTAAGTTTTGAGACAGGGTCTCACTGACTTTACTCAGACTGGCTTCAAACTCGCAATCCTCCTCTTCCTGCCTCCTGAGTCCATAGTATTACAGGTGTATCCACCCTGCCTGGCTTAGTTAACTGTTTCAACGTTTGCAGTAGTCCTACTGAGCTAGAAAGACAGAGGGGGGAGGTGGAGGGGGGACTGCTGTGGAGGTAGGGAAGCCCCTCTGTCCCCCTCCACCCCTCCTCCCAGAGCCTCAGTTTCCCCCAGCCTGTGCTTGGGTGCTGACTCTCTGTCTACCCACGGAAGGACCTCTGTCTGCCTCTGTCATATCTGCCTACGGTGACTGGGAACTAAGGCCTAACCCAGCCGCACGATCCTTAAAATCCCATTAAGCAGAGTGAGAACAGGTGTGCGAAGATGTCTTCAAAAGTGCTGATCCAACAGGAAGCGTGCCCACGCGAACTGGTGAACACCCTATCACTGAGCCCAGGTGTCCAGCAAGCTGGGGTACCAAGCATCCTGGATCGGTCGCGTGCTGCCCGTGCGGTTCCCGCCCCCTTGGCTGGACCCTCTGGAGCTGTGGGAAGGGCAGAGGCAGAGAGCAGGACGGGGAGCAAAGCGGGACTCGCCACCAGGAAGCTGGCTTGGGCTTCCTCCTATCACCATGCCTTTAAAGACACGGCCCAAGCTGGCCTGATGACGCACCATCAGCCCACGGCGTCCACCCCCCTGCGTCCATGAACTCAACCGAACACAGACAGAAAATGGCCGGGGGGGGGGGAACGCATGTGTACTGAACATGTGCAGATTGCCTTTTGGCCTAATCCCTTCCATAGTATAACAACGATACTCGCAGCATTTGCCTTGTATTAAGTGTCCTAAGATGACCGAACTCAGCCGGGGCGAGGTGCGGTGTGGCTCGGTGATCAGGCCCTGGTCACTCCAAAAATAAAGTGTCCAGGAGGACTGCATATGTTCTGTGTAATCGCCATGGCGCTTTATATGCGAGACGGGAGCGTCTGAGAATCTGTATCCACGGGGGTGTTGGAACCCATCCCCGGTGAGGCTGAGAGACGTCGCTCTATTCTTAGGAAGTAAACACTGGTGATGGCTGGCCCCCTTAACAGAACGCCAGCCTCCATTCTAAATACTGGCCGGGGCCTCACTCCTCACGCTACCCCTGCGAGCCTGGCCCTGTGTCCCCAGTTTACAGCTAAGGAGACTGAGGCACGGGGGAGGCCAACCACTCTTGGGTCACACGACCAGTGAGGGCCAGGTTTCAGTTCGACTCTTTGTTCAGATGGAAGCCTTCCTGCGCCCCAGGCTCAGCAAAAACCCCGCATCGGGTGACCCCCCTCCCTCGCTCCTCTCCTCAGGGGCCTTGAAGTTTTCTACCCGGAGTTGGGGAACGTCGGCTGCATGGTTGTTCCTAAATGCAACAACTTTAGACGTAAGATCACCAGCTGGACAGAGCCGGTAGTCAAGTTCGCCGGTGCCTCAGAGGTGAGTGGGTTGGGGCTCCCTCTGGAGCCTTGAGATGGGGGGGCATGTCTGCGGGTACCAGGGGCTGTGGATGGAAGGTTTTTCTTCCTCCTCCTCCTCCTACCAGGGCCTGGGTGCTGTCCCTGAGCTTATTTTGCTCAAGGCTAGCACCCTACCACTTGAGCCACAGCACCACTTCCAGCTTTTTCTATGTATGTGGTACTGAGGAATCGAACCCAGGGCTTCATGCAGACTAGGCATAAGCGCTCTACCGCTAAGCCACCTTCCCAGCCCCGAGATGAGTTCTTCTTGTGCTCAGAGTCATCTGAAGTCAATCAGAGTGTTTTGGTAATTGGCAGCTATCTGTTTCTTTTCCTGAGAAATGGTCAGTATTATCCTGTTCTGGAATCTTCCCTGGGCTTGGAGGAGGAAGCAGGACTGTCCCAGAAGCTTCCTTCTGGTCTCCAGTTTCCTTGGTCCTCAGCTCCTAGGTGGGTCTCAGTGCCCCAAAGCCCGGGTGGAGGCCCACGCTCGCTTTGTGCGGAGCAATGTCAGGAGTCGCTACGCCGAGCAAACACTGGGACTGCAGAGCCCGGGTCACGAATGGAGGAGCCGCGGTCTGGATGGGACTTCTAGTTCTTTCTGGGTGACAGAGCAGGGAGAAGCCCCAGGGTTCTTCCAGTCTCACGACAGCGAGAAGGCGCAGGGCCCCTGGTCAGCCCAGGCCCAGTCTGGAGGCCAGCTTGATGGACGAGCGCCATCACCTGGGTTACTAAGAAGGGTGGGGTCCGTTGGTCTTTCTCCCTCTGAACGTGTTTCACTGTTTTTGTTTTCATTTTGTGCTGGTCCGGGGGCTGTCCCCAAGCTTCTTTGCTTAAGGCTAATGCTCTACCACTTGAGCCACAGCTCCTCTTTCAACTTTTGGGAAGTTCACTGGAGATAGAGTCCCATGGACGTTCCTGCCCAGG
>NW_012267405.1:2141845-2155332 GCF_000151885.1 Dipodomys ordii
AGGAAGGAAGGAAGGAAGGAAGGAAGGAAGGAAGGGAGGGAGGGAGGAAGGAAGGAAGGAAGGGAGGAAGGAAGGGAGGAAGGAAGGGAGGGAGGGAGGGGGAGGCAGGCAGGCAGGCTCACAAAATTGAAAACTCCAAGGATAACTTCAGGCCTGGCTGGACCCAGGTGCTCCAACAATGCAACCAGAAATCTATTCCTGAGCTGCGCCTGCTTTTCTTTTGTCACCACTCTCCTGGTTGTGATCAAGATGACACCAACGGCTTCGGGTTTGCATTTGACTCGTTTCTTCCTCCCTTGGAAAAAGATGGACTTTGTGTCCAACCATTGAATGTCCCAGATTTGTCCTGCCTGGGTCGCATACTCATCCTCAATCCAAACAGACCCATTCGTTGCAAGGACTGAGTCTCTCTCTCCCTCCCAAGAACCAGGGCTGTAAAGTGGCCGTGTAGGGCTTCAAACCCAGATCTACCCCACTGCAGAGCCTGCAGGCTCCCAAGGGCCGTAAGGTTGATGGAAGGGGAGGAGGAGACGGGACGGGGAGTCGGGGGGCTGGGATTAGAGATAGAGAGCCAGGATTACAGGCAGGAGCCATCAGTACCTGGCTTTGGGTTCTTAATGTCTCCTACCCTCAGAGCAGGTGTTTACTTCCTTGTGTCTCCTTTGCACCATAGCAGCCCATTCCCCTCTCCTAGCTCTGTGAACCTGGACTGCTGTATTTCCTGGACTCACGTGTATCTCATGCTGGCTGGGGGCCAGGCCAGGAGTTGGGTGAAGAAGTAGAATCATTGCTAGAGCTGGGTGAGCCCCGCAGTTTACCCTGTACATGATAGGGAGCCTGCTGAAAAGCTCAGAAAAGCTGCAGGGCATTGTGGACCCCAGAAGGTTCTCTTTCCTCTGCCCAGGGTGGGGGAGGGGAGAAGAGCAGGAGAGAAAAGAGAGGAAACCGAGGCTCAGAGGCTGGGCAGCTTGTGTGCATGGGAGGTGGGGAGTTGGGAGGACTTGGGGGGGGGGAAGCTTCCCTGCGCCCAGCACTCCCTCCGACAAATGTCAACAGCCCAACGTTTCTAAGTGCATACTGTTCTCAAGCCAGGAGAAGAGAAAAGTCCCCGAGGAGCATCTTGACTGGGGCTTATTCCTCCGTCAAATGCAACCAGCTGGAATCCTTTGGAGGGGAAGAAATTGCCTTTAAGTGGGAATTATGCGGCGCAGTAGAGGCGGGAACAAATGCCGCGCGAGGCTATTCCTGCTGCCCCCCAGGTTTCCAAGCAGGCTCTGGGAAGCAGGTGGCCCCAGTGACCTAGCAGGCTGAGGGAACAAACACCCCCCCCCCCAGGCACCTTGCGGGCCTACTCTGCTGCCCCCTAGTGGCCACATCCTTGCCTGCACTGGTCCAGGGTGGTGGACATGCAAATCCAATCCTCCCCTCCCCTCCTCTCCCCTCCCCTCTCCTCTCCTCTTCCATTCCCTTCCTTTCCCTCCATTCCCTTCCTTTCCCCTCCATTCCCTTCTTCTCCTTTTCTTTCAGGCCTCCCTGGCCATCTATAGGGCAAGGGCATCTCTGGGCACAGCAGATCCCAGGTGGACCTGGGAGGGCTGGACAGGTGGGAGGGGAGGGCTGATGATCAGGTTGCAAGGAAACTTTCTGCACAAGGCCTGACCGTCCGGGGCACCTTGGCCTTGGCTGCAAAGCTGCAGGTGACGGAGGCTGTTTAGCTCACACTAGTCACAGCAAGCAACCCACGGAGCACGCCTCTGGGTCCCCTGCTTTTTCCCATGTACTATTTTGCCTCTCAGTTCACTCCACAAACAGCTCCTCGGGTCCACACTGGGCACATGGCGTCATTCATTTGTTTGCTTGTCCAATCACTGGAGCGGATCTTGATGGAGCTCCACTCTTGGTTCCCCCTGCGAGACACTGTACAGGGCTGAGGGACACACACAGCGGTGGGCTTCTCAGAATATCGACAATGTTCACCACACACCCGTGAAACTCTGCGAGCAGAAGGAGAGAAAACATACACAAATCAAGTAAGGGCCGGCGTTGGTGTCCAATGTCTCGCTCCAGGCGGCTTTGTTAGGAAACTTCATCTTGACTTTCAGATTGGGTCTTGATCTCCAGCCTCTTTTCCTGGGGATGCATTCACTGCTTCAGAGCTCACAGAACTTCCGGTCAGTCCCAGGCCTGACCCCAGAGGCCTTTCCAAAAGCTGCCAACACAGAGAGCAGCTAGAAGCTAGGCCCAGCCAGCCGGTGCTTGTTCAGTGACAGAGGATCCGAGGCTGGCCATGGCTTCCAGTCCCAGGGCTGGCGAAAGAGTTCCAGATGTTTCTCAGATCAAATAGTATTTCTCTGGGGGGGGGGGAAGAAAAAAAACTGTGTAGATTGCTGCACAGAGGGGGTACATAGGACCTAAAATGAGAGTTCGGTGGGTTTGCATCTATTTGGAAAAAGTCCCCAAGCAAGTGTGTGCCTATGGGTGTGTGTGTGTGTGTCTGTGTGCACATGTCCACTCATGTGCATGCACTAATGTTTACTTGAACTCAGGGTCTCTGTTTTTTTGGTTTTTTTTTTGTCGGTCATGGGGCTTGAACTCTGGGTCTGGGCGCTGTCCCTCAGCTCTTCAGCTCAAGGCTAGCACTCTACCGCTTGAGCCACAGCATCACTTCCAGTTTTCTGGGGGTTTATTGGAGATAAGGGACTTTCCTGCCTGGGCTGGTTTTGAACCGTGATCCTCAGATTTCAGCCTCCTGAATAGCTAGGATTACAGGTGTAAACCACCTATGCCTGGCAATGGGTTTGCAGATTTTCTGAAGAAAAAAAAAATAGCGTCCCCTTTTTGTATCTGCAGAGCTGGATTGAACACAGGGCCTTGCCCTAGCTAGGTGGCGCTGTGTCACTCGACTTACTCTAGAAAGGGACTTCTTTATGCTCTCCCTTCCTGGACCAAGATCCCCCTGTTCATACTTCCCCCATAGCCGGGATTACACGTACATGCCACTGAGCCAAGCCATGTGTGAGATGAAATCTTTCCACTGTTTTCTTGGGTTGGCCTTGAACTCCCATTCCTGGACATCTGCCCTTCGAAAATGTAGGATTCCAGACTTAGTCTAGGTCTATGGTTAGCTCTCCGGCCCCGCCCCCCCCCCACACCTGGGCTTTGAGAGTTTCCCACGCTCTACAGGGCCAGTGTACCCCAACATTTTAGAGATCATTTGTACTTTATGGAATTTGCCTGAGCCCAGTCACAGTCATGCAGGTGTCATTAAGTAAGCGAAGCTGGCCACAGGGTCTCTGGTTTACAAATGGAAAGTGATAGTTCTGGAGAAATTATCTATCTTGTTTTTTAATTTGTTTTGGCCAGTCCAGGGGCTTGAACTCAGGGCCTGGGTGATGTCCCTGAGCTTCTTTTGCTTCAGGCTACCACTTTACCACTTCAACCACAGCTCCTCTTCCAGCTTTTCCAGCAATTTATCAGCCTGCCTAGGCTGGCTTTCAACCTCAAACCTCAGATCTCAGCCTCCTGAATAGGGATTACAGACATGAGCCACAGGGTTGTTTTTGTTTCTTGTTTCTGGTGCTTGTGTTGTGGTTTGAACTCAGGGCCTTGACACTGTCCCTTAGCTTTTTTTTGGGGGGGGGGGTCTGGTCATGGGGCCTGAACTCTGGGCCTGGGCACTATCCCTCGGCTCTTCAGCTCAAGGCTAGTGCCTCTACCACTTGAGCCACAGCGTCACTTCCAGCTTATGTGGTGCTGAGGAATCGAACCCAAGGCCTCAGGCATGCAAGGCAAGCGCTCTACCACTGAGCCACCTTCCCAGCCCCTGTCCCTTAGCTTTTACACTCATGGCTACTGCACTACTAGTGAGCTGCAGTCCCACTCTGGCTTTTTACTGGTTAATTGAAGATAAGAGCCTACCAACTTTCCTGCCGGGACTGGCTTTGAACCTCGATCCTCAGATGTCAGCCTCCAGAGTAGTAGGATGACAGATGTGAGCCACCAGCACCTGGCTGATTAATCATGATCTTCTTATTCATATCATCATTTGTACAAGGGGGGGGTCATTGTAGCATTTCCACACATGTGTAAATATATCCCGATCTGCCTCGCCCCCTCCAGCATTGCCCCTTCTCCCACCCTATTTATCTCCTTCTGGAAGTTATTTCTTTTTAAGGAGCTTTTCCTTTCCAGATCAGTTTTAGATCCCCAGCAAAATTACACAGAAAAGGCAGAGCGTTTCCACGTGCCTTCTGCCCCATCACCAGCACCCCTCTGCAGTGCCCGACGCCTTCATCGGCACCGTGCGCACACAGAGGATACTTGAGCTCCCAGGCCTGTGTTCTTCCCATTGGGCACGCAGGAGGCCCGGGCCATTCCCCGGGGTGCAGTGCCAGAATCACTGTGGGAGGGCGGGGAGGGGAGAAATCAGCGGTATCTCGGGTGCTGCTCCAGTCCTGGCCAGGACAGGTGGAAACTGCCTTCTCTGCCTTGTGGGGCTGCAATTGGAAGCATGGACGCTAGGTGGGGCTAGCTGACCGTTATCCTGCCTGGGGGGGGGGAGCGAGGAGGAGGAGGAAAGCTGGCCCTGAAAATGCTTCTTGCTCTCTACCTGGATTGCCAAGTGCAAGGATCGCTCAGTGCAAGTGCACGGTGTTTCTCTGTAACCCCAGCTTTCTGACAGACTTCCTGGGTTGGAGGACTTGGGCAGGAATGAGACTCGCTGCCTGTGAGAGGCGCCTTTGAGGAGGGTCAGGGACTTGGCCTCGCAACAGAGCAGAGAAGTTTAACTTCAACCCTAATGCTGGTGCCTGCAGCCCTGAGACCCCGGCGAGTTCCCTTCCTCCAAGATGCCTTCCCCTCCCCTGGGGGTCTGTGTCTCCAGCAGGAGCTGGAGGGACAAGGCTCCCTCCTCTCTCGTCCTGTGGGTGGTGGCCCCCCCATGCGTGACTTTGTCCTGTGGTGCCCCCCCATGCGTGACTTCGTCCTGTGGCGCCCCCCCATGCGTGACTTTGTCCTGTGGCACCCCCCCATGCGTGACTTCGTCCTGTGGTGCGCCCCCCCCCCGCCATGTCCTGCCAGGCCTGGTGTTCTGAGCTGCTTCTCTTTGTACCCTTCTGCTGTAAACTTCCAGCTCTACAGTCCCTGGAAAGTAGGGGGGGCTCTTCTGAAGAGGAGATCCACAATCTGGGGAGCAGGTGCCCCAGGCTGTCTCAGCCTTCGTTCCTGAAACGCTTTGGGGACCCACACCAGCAGCAGGGCTGGGCCTGGGATTCGTCTCGCAGGAAGCTGGATGGTGAACTCCAGGCCGGGCGTTTCTCCCGTGCTAGTCCTGGCGCTGCTCGCCGGCTCTCCATACATCTGGTGCACCCCAGCCTCCACTGCCCCCCCTCAGATGGAAGACCGGGCCACGTGAGGCACACCTTCCTCCATCGTGGAACAGCAAGTCCCGCCTCCCGGCTCCTCTGCTCCATTCGCTGCTCGCTCGCCAGGGCACAACTGTTGTCGGCTGCGACAAGGCAGGTGGATGAGCAGCCAGGCCAGCTCCCAGCCCATCCAGCACTGGCCTCTCCTCCCCCAGGACCACCAGGGAAGCAAATGTTCCGCCCCCGCTACCTGACGCCCAGGTGGCTCAGAGCCACCAAGCCCACTACCATAGAATGACCAGAACAGCACCGACGCTGATAGAGCCATAAAGACAAAGGACGGAGATGACTTACGACAATATTCAAGACTTTCTCTAAGCTGGGTGCTGGTGGTGCCACTTGGGGGGCTGACAGGAGGATGGTATTTTAAGGCTAGTTTGGGCAGAAAAGTTCCTAAGTACCCTTCTCAACCAAGAGCTGGGCCTGGTGGCATGTGCCGATTATCCTTGCTACTGTGGAATGCCTGACAGGTGGATTTCACCCAGGCACGCATGCAGATGGCAGGCAATAACTCATCTAAAAAAAAATCCAGTGAAAAGCAGGGATGGAGACATGGTTCCATGGTAAAAGCACTTGTCTGGGAAGCATAAGACCCTGAGTTCAAACCCAAGTACCACCAGAAAAGTAAAAATAAAAACCTAATGAACAGGCCAGGTGCCAGTGGCTCACACCTGTAATCCTAGCTACTCAGGAAGCTGAGATCTGAGGATCACAGTTCAAAGCTAGCTTGGTCAGGAAAGTCCATGAGACTCTTATCTCCAATAACTCCCCAGAAAACCGGAAGTGGTGCTGTGGCTCAAGTGGTAGAACACTAGCCTTGAGCTGAAGAGCTGAGGGGTAGCGCCCAAGCCCAGGGTTCAAGCCCCACGACCAAAGTGGGGGGGGGGGACACCTAATGAACAACCAGGAGAACACAAAGGATTGTTATCCTTAATTCAAAGTAAGAAAACATGGACCCCAGAGGAAAGGAAGGCAAAATGACTCTAGAAGAAAAGAGTTTGTTAATAATAATGTTGAATTATATGATTGAAAGAATATACTTCTTAGAAATGGTATAGACTTTCCATAAAACAACCTAGATGGCAGTCCTCTCTAAAAGGAGAGCATATATTACAAATAAAAGTACATATCCTTAAGCCACCAGGAAGGCGATTAGAGAGTGTGTACAGAATAATTTGCACACTCATTGTATCTGGGTAGCAACTTCAGTTCTAAGAGTTCATTCTAATTGGATTACTCAATCAAACACATAGGCAAAAACTGATGCAAAAGGTTGTTCATTGTAGTGTTATTTAAAATAGCAGAAAAAAAGGAAAACCACCATCTAAATATTGGACAATTGATGGGTTAAATAGAATGTCCTCTAACCATATGGAAAAGTGCCAGAAAGCCAGTAGGAATCATGTTCCTAAAGAATGTATTTTTGGCCACTGAAAAAAAAAATCTCACAATGTAAATATCATTTTTTTCCCTGCAGTGCTGAGGCTTGGACCTTTGGGCCTGGGCACTGTCTCTGAGCTCCTTTTGCTCAAGGCTAGTGCGCTCTACCATTTGAGCCACAGCAGCACTTCCAGTTTTCTTCTGAGATTTAATTGGAGATCAGAGTCTCACAGACTTTCCTGCCTGGGTGGGCCTCGGAACAGCAATCCTCACATCTCAGCCTCGGAGTAGCTAGGATTACAGGCAGGCGTGAGCCGCCCGGGAAGTGCCACCAAATGCTGAAACAAGTAATTTCACTTTAGCCTCAATTTTCAAGAATCGAATCTATTTATGCATGCAAAACGTAAAAAAAAAGACTAGGCAAATGGAGACTATATCAAAATGTTCACATGGGCTCAAACCTCTGGTGTGGGATTAAGGGTGATTTTTATCTTCTTCCTTACTCCTGTCCGTCGCTTCTCTGTCTCTCCAATGAGCACGAATTACTTTAATAATAAAGGGGGGAGGAATGCTATTTAGGGAAGAAGGGGGAAAAAAAGTGAATGCTGAAAGGGAAAGGCTTCAGCCACCCAAATGGTCTGAGGGCTGGTTGCCATGGAAACATAACTTTGAATCGCCCAACTTTTTGTGAATTACCGGGCCACGCTGCGGGGCGGGGCGGGTGCGGGGCCGGGCTCGGCCTGCAGCCCAGCGCCACAAGGGGGCGCCCGTGGCTCCACCCTGGCGCCCTCTCCCCTGGTCCAGGTGAGGGGGAGGGAAGGGGGAGGGAAGGGGGGCCCTGGGTGTCCCCCGTGGGCCCTGGGCCGACGCTGAGCCAGAAGGGCGCCCCTGCGCCTCTGACCAGGGAACTCGTCAGCCTCCGAGGGGAACTGGATGGTTCTTGGGAGAGAGGGTGTGAGTCGTGGTGCTCCACGGGTGTGAATGGCGTCCACTAGCAAAGACAGGGACTCACTGGAGCCCGGGGTGGGGTGGGGGCGGCTTCACTGCCGTGCGCCCTGCCTGCGCCCCCCGGTGCGCCCCGCCTGCGCCCCGCCTGACCTGTCTGCTCTTTCTCCTCTGCGCCCACCTTGAAAGAGCGTCCAAGGATGAGGCAGCTGGGAAGGCCAGGGCTGGGTTCGGGGCCACCCTCGTGGAGTTGGGCCTTCCCGGGCCAGTTCTCCAAGATCCACTCCAGGGTCTCGCAAACGCTGCCCGGGAAGCCGGGGTGGATGGATGGATGGATGGAAGCAGCCACAAGTTGGAATTTTCAAAAGCAATGTGTCCTTTGAGCGCGAGCCCGGGCTGGGGGCTTTGCAGGCTGTCGCTTTTGTCCCCGGGGACCAGATGGAACTTGTTTTTCTGTGCACTTGGGGGTTTAACCCTTCACACACCCCCTCCCCGCAGCCCAGCCGCCCTCGGGAGCTGCCGCCTCCCTCTGGGCTGCAGGGGCTGGAGGTGAGGGAGGAGCTGGTCACTGGTCCCGGCCCCTGAATGACTGTGTCTGATTCCCATACGCTGGCACCTGCCCCGCACTGCTTCCGAGCACTAGGAGCCCCTACATCTGTCACGGGTTCGAGTCCCCCTCCCCCCATTTCACAGATGGAGAAACTGAGGCACCTGCAGGTGAAGCAACTTCCTGAGAGGTCACTGCAGCTGGGCATGCGGAGGCCAGCATCTGGGTTTCAATGTGAGCTGTCCAGTTCCCAAACTCTGGGTGGTTAATCACAGCAGTGGGGTCCTGGGGTGACTCTTCTCTCTCCCAAACTGTAAGGGGATCAGGACGCATCAGAGTGAGATGGGATCCTAGGACAAGGAGTGCCTTTCTGCAGGCCCAGGCGGTAAAGCCCTCTGTGGGGAGAGTATGGGCAATGTTAGAAGAAAGGTCCGGAGTTCAATGTCCACCTGCACCCTGCAGGTAGTGCATGAAAACCCCAGATGGCCCGTCAGGAGTGGAGGGGTGAGTCCGGGGCCGAGAAGCTTCCTGTCCCACACAGTTTCTTCCATCCCAGCTCTGGGCGCTGCCTGGTGACCAAATGCTCTTATTTATGCAGTAAGAGCCCAGGAAGCTCTTTGATCCTCTGTGAAATGTTGGAATCATACTCCTGTTTCTGACTCTATGGATGTCTGCAGCGGCAGACGCTAGACAGAGACCAGGGCTCCCTGGGACCCAGGGTTGGTGACACAGGTGTCCGGCCGCCCAGGCTGTGAAGGAGAGGCCGAGAGCCTAGGCTAGTCACACACTGACAAGTCCCGTGTGACTTGAATGTGTTTGTTTGTGGAGCTGACATGAGGCTTAGAGCCCGTGAGAGGTTTGATTTTTAATTATTATTATTGTTTTTTGGTTGGTCGTGGGGCCTGAACTCTGGGCCTGGGTGCTGTCCCTCAGCAATTCAGCTCAAGAGGAGCGTTCTACCACTTGAGCCACAGCATCGCTTCTGGTTTTTTCTGCGTATGTGGTGCTAAGGAATTGAACCCAGGGCCTCATGCACACAAGGCAAGCGCTCTACCACTGAGCCACCTTCCCAGCCCTGGTTTTTAAATTATTATCTAAAATGGCAATACGATAGGACCGTCCTAGGGAATGAGTTGTTTTGTCTAAGGTCATTGTCTAGATTCTCAAGCCTCTTATTCTAATTATTTTTAGACAGCCTTTCTAAAGTGATCAAATATGATCTAGTCTAAACAGTTGAAAGAACATGATTTAGCACTGGTTACTCGAGTTTGTGTCATCCATGTGAATGTCTATCATTGCACAGTGCCCGTCCTTTCCTGTGCTAATGGAAGCAGCTGGTCCGGGCCCGGGCGGGGTTCTGTGGCTGTGCTCCGCTCTGCCCCTTCAGGGCACACTCACAATTCCAAAAGGAGCCAGGCACCAGGGCTCACATCTGTCATCCTAGCTACTCGGGAGGCTAAGATCTTAAGGATCATGGTTAAAAACCAGTCACAACCGGAAAGTCCTTGAGATTCTTATTTCCAATGAACCACCAAAAATCTAGAAGTGGAGCTGTGGGTCAAGTGGCAGAGCGCTGGCCTTGAGTGAAAAAGCCAAGTGAGACTGTCAAAGCCCTGAGTTCAAGCCCCACTACCAGCACAAAATTAAAGCCGGGCATCAGTGGCTCACGCCTGTAATCCCAGCTACTCAGGAGGCTGAGATCTGGGGATCGCAGTTCAAAGCCAGCCCCAGCAGGAAACCCCATGAGACTCTTATCTCTAATAAACCACCAGAAAACTGGAAGTGACACTGTGGTTCAAGTGATAGAGCACTAGCCTTGAGCTGAAGAGCTGAGGGACAGCGCCCAGGCCCAGAGTTCAAGGCCCATGACCAACCAAAAAAAAAAAGTTAAAATAAAAAATAAAGGGGCAAAACAGAAAGAGAGAGAGAGAGAGAGAGAGAGAGAGAGAGCCAACTTCCCAAACAAATTCTGATGGGCCCCAACAGGGTCCTGAGCCATATTCATTGTAAATAATAAACCAATGGCTGTTTTGCAACGCACCATCTGGTTTCACGTCATTCTCCTCATTTGCTCTCCTTTGCTGCCTCCACATCTTCAGCAGACATATGTTGCACTCCTCGATTCTGGGGTGCTGAAGACAGGCCCAGACCCTACAATAGGCAGAGTGGCTCTGGGGCGGGGAACGGGAAAGGACACAGGGCTGCCCAAGATCTAGCCACACACTCCGCATGGAGCTTCCCCGAGAGCATGGCTTGCCAGTGATCTTCCTGAGTGAGGCCGGGATTTCCTTAGATTGCCCACGGCAGTTATCCGTGGAGATCAAGGAAATTTGGAAGGCTATTTGCTTCTGCCCAAAACCACCCAGGACTGCTAAAAATGATTGTAAAATGTATTTTCCTCCTGTCAGCTGTCACTTCTTGCTGCTGTCAAAGATGATCCGTGTCCTTATGGTCCTACTTTGTGACAGGATGGGGAGCCTAATAAGGAGAATGTCAGAATTGTGTCTAAACTAAGAGTAAATAGGCTCAAAATGAGACGCAAGGCAAGGGCTGAGGTTTGCTCCTCCAGCCCAGTAACATGCAGAAGATATATTCCGTGTGACTCTGGGAGGGGGAGGGGGAACCAGGAAGGCTGCTCGGGGTCCTCAGAGCATGGCAGATCTGAGATAAATTCTGCTGTGTGTTTAGCTAGCAACTCTACCTTCCTTAAGTGAGTGACTTTATGGCTGGCAGATATAATTCAAGAGGGAGAGCTCTCCGCCAGCATGCACGAGGCCCTGGGTTCAGTCCCTAATCCAGAAAGAAAAATCTTAGCTACTCAGGAGGCTGAGATCTAAGGATTGCTGTTCGAAGCCAGCTTGGATAGGAAAGTCCATGAGACTCGTAACTCCAACGAACCATCAAGATGCAGAAGTGGAGCTGTGGCTTGCGCGGTTAGAACACCAGCCTTGAGCGAAAATGCTAGCACTCAGGCTTTTGAGTTGAAGCCCCAGGACTGGCACGTGCATACACACACACAGACACACACACAGACGAAAAAAAAAACCTGTTTGTAGAGTGCTAAGAGGATAGACAGAGAAAATACATCCAGGGGAACTAGTTGGAGGGCCCAAAGCTTTTCCCGCAGCAAACGTTCAGCTAACACAGCTGCACACCTCCCGCTCCACCTCTGAGCCTTTCTGACGCTCAGCTGTGCTGTGGAAGACACAGCCTCTGGACCAGTCTTGTTGCAATGTCTGACACGTGGACAGTCTGTTTGATACTCTTGCTGCATGCTGGCCCTATGAGGTGGGTACTGAAGAGCCCAGTGGCTCACACCTGTAATCAGAATTTAAAAAAAAAAAAAAAGGACTTAGAGGTCAGAGTCTAATTGCCAAAAGATCATCTCTGAGTCAACCACAGGAAAAGACAGCTGGACCTGGCCTTACAAGCCTCCCTGAATGCTCCTGGAGGAGATCCGTTTTCTGCTCGGCACGCGTGCGTAGCCCTCCTCCAACATTTCCCAAGCTCTCTCGGTATTTAAGTCACTTTAAAAAAAAAGTTCCATTGAAGAATTTCTGTTCCTTAGCTTCATGTAGGATATACTCAGTGAAGTCAGACAGATTAACCAACTGGGCAGACAGAATCACCCCCTGATAATTTTAGGGTCTAGAACCCATCTTGGTTAGTATATCCCAATCAAAAAGTATCTTCTGGGCCTTGGGGGCATGGCTATGGGTAGAGCACTAGCCAATGAGCAAAGGTATCAGGTCTTGGTCTTGGATCTAAAATACTATCGTTTGTCTACTGTGACCTGGCCCTCAGCTATATATGTTTCGGATTTCTGCCAAATAAATATAACCAGGCCTGCAGCAGGTGTTTTGGGGTGGATGTCTATGGTTTCATACTTGCGTCTCCAGGGGCTGGGATGCCAGCCTCTAAGTATGTCAGGAGAATTGTCAGGATCACTGTTCGGATGGATTTGTGCTCTGAGTCCTTTTCTATGGGTTGACTTTTGTCCTCATTATTGTTTTTATTTTCCTGGTTTGTTTTTCTTTCTGCATGCATTCAGATGTCAGACATTGTATACCTTTACTGTGTTAGGTATGAAATGTGATTACATTCTTGTAAATACTGAGCTTGGTTCAGCATAGAGAACTCTGATTCTTTTGGGGCTTGCCTTCAAGCGTTGGGGTGACCCAAACAGCCTTCTTCTGAAGCTTTTGCTGGACCTGGTGGGGTACACACTGTCCTCAGCCCAGGATGTAGGCTCAAGATGTCTCCTTCTGCACATTTAGGGACTTCTCTTCTTATATTAAAATAGTGTCCTCGCACACATTATGCTGACTGGTAGTTGGCTGGCGAGTGAGGGGACCTTCTGCCACCTCCAGAGCCTCTGTCTGCCCTGTGCATTCTGGACACCTTTGGATTTCCAACTCTACGCCTCTGTGGGGCAGGAGGTAGCCTGGGGCAATTGTAGGATGCCCCGCCCCCACCATTCCTTTCTTCTCTCTCATTGGTCTCTGTCTCTAACATCTGGAAACCACTGTTTCCTGTATCATGTTCCACTGTTTTGTAGTCGCAGGCATTAGAGTAAATCTAATCTATGACTTCTCTTGGATGGAACCAGAAAACACTCAAATCTGAGATGTCAGATAACCAGTCTCAAGTAAGGAGGACCCATTGCCTGCAGCCTCTTGTAGTTCCAAACATGGCATCAATCAGTATTAAGTTGCCGAAAACCTGAAGCACATTCTAGGTAGTGATTGATTGATTTTTGTCAGTTATGGAGCTTAAACTCAGGGCCTGGGCACTGTCCCTGAGCTCTTTAGCTCAAAGCTAGTGCTCCAGCACTTGGAGCCACAGCTCCACTTATGGTTTTTGAGTGGTTAATTGGGGACTTTTCTGCCTGGACTGGCTTCCAAACAGGACCCTCAGATATCAGCCTCCTGAGTAGCTAGGATTGCAGGTGTGAGCCACTGGCGCCCAGCAACATTCTAGGTATTTTATTGTGAAAATACTGTACAGAGGGGTTACAATTACATGGGCAAGATAATGAGTACATTTCTTATCAAGCATTGTTGACTCCTCCTTTGTTTCCCCTTCCCATCCCTTCCCATCTCCCCACCGCCCCCAGGCCCCCCCCCCATGGCCAAAGTTGTAAAGTTTGTTTTTGACATAATAATTTGTACATCTCATTGTTGCAATGGGTC
>NW_012267405.1:2155382-2172597 GCF_000151885.1 Dipodomys ordii
GAAAATACTGTACAGAGGGGTTACAATTACATGGGCAAGATAATGAGTACATTTCTTATCAAGCATTGTTGACTCCTCCTTTGTTTCCCCTTCCCCTCCTTTCCCCCCCCCCCCCCCCCCGCCCCTACCCAGTCCTCCCCGACCCCCATCCTAGGTATTTTAAACAGAAAAGTACTACATAGAGGACATTAGATGCTTATGACATTGGGAGCTGGGCTTGGTAATAGGCTTAGCTTAGGCTGCTAGCCATGACTGCACCAGGAATAAACCCACCCCACAGGCCAACCCAAGGAGCTCACTTCGCTGTGCCCCAGGAAGGAGGCCCGGAACAGTGCGGCTGCCCGCACAAGCCTGCCAGTCTCTATAGCCATCCTGCCTCAAGAGCCTTTGAACTAGCTGAGTGCTGGTGGCTCAGCGCCTATAATCCTAGCTATCCAGGAGGCTGAGATAGGAAGATGACAGTTCAAAGCTGACCCAGGCAGAAAGGTCTGTGAAACTCTTATCTCCAATCAATGACCCAAAAGCCAGTAGTGGAGCTGTGTCTCTAGTGGTAGAATGCTAGCCTTGAGTGAAAAAGCTAAGGCTCAGCACCCAGGCCCTGAGTTCAAGCCCCAGTACTGGCATAAACCAACAAACAAAGGCTAACTTTAATAGTCAAGGACCAGACATGAGCACACAGAACCAAGATGTCTCACCTGCCAAATCTCTCTCCTCATACCCATGAACTTGACACCAGTGCTGGAATCCCAGAACTCCAACAGTCTTGTAATGACTGGGAGTAGGAGAGGGTCTCACTCAGTGGTGGTGACATTGCCTTTGCCTCTGGACCCGGGGCTCCCTCCATTCTTTGTCAGGCCTTGGAGGGTGGTGAGGTCCGGGCCAGGTTCTCCGCACTGCTCCAAGGAACATCTGGTGGCGCCCACCGCCTTGCTCGGAGACCTCGATATTGCTTGGCTCAACCAAAAATAAATTGGAAAAGAAAATTGAACATTGCATCAATTTGGAGCAAGTTTATAAATTCTGCAGCTAAGCAATACCAATAGAAAATGATAGATGGCCGAAGCGCGGGCCGGCCCAACCATGATGTATAGTCACATTAGCTGAAATACCGTATTACATGATTCTGCTTTATTACCAGTGCTGGTGGCAGACAGAAAAACAGATTACACTTGAGTTCAAATCGATAGGAACTTTATTTACTGGCCTTTTAAAAACATATTTCTGCACTTTATAAAAACATACGGTAGATGCTATTGATAGAGCTTGTCTACTTGTTAAAAAGCAATTTGCCCAGAACGAGGCTTTTAAGCTGTAATTTACAGCATTACTTTTTACCTCCCTTTTTTTTTCTCTCTCTCTCTTTCTCTCTCCCAGGGTTCTGTTCATCAGGCTGGGCTTTGACGACTTCCTTAGACTTCCCTTGCCTTTCTTTTTTCTCTCCCACTTGCCAACTCCCTAAACTCTAAGCTGCCCGGGACCTTGAGGCAAGAATGGAGAATGGAATAGCATCTCCGGTCTCTTGGTGGAGGCTGGGCCTCTCCTCACAGCCTCTGTTGCTCTGGCTTTGTGGATGGCCCAGCCTCTGTCAGCGCCCTCTTTTCCTCTCCTTCCCTGTTCCAATACCACTTGAATCCCTGAACCCTGGCTCCAGTCATCCTGTGTAGCTGGGTAAATTCAGGCGCCAGCAGGTCAAGTTTAATGCTGATTCAAATCAACTCAAGGCACTCTTGAGGCCTGAAGATGTGCCTGGCTGTAAACCCTCAGAAGGAGGAGAATGCAGAAGCAGCCTGGTGTGTGGACTGGGCCCTCTAAGGGCTGAGGATTCTGTGGGGAAAGTAAAACAGATACCACAGGAAGCACTTGTTAAAGACCACACCCATGGGCAGGGCGTTTGAAAGATCACAGGTGCGATGTGGGCTGGCTCACTCCTATGTTCATATTTGGAGGCGTGGCCTCTGGGCAGTCATCAGGATCAGGTGAGGTCATGAGGGTAGAGCCACCAACCACGGCATTAATGGCTTTGTAAGAAGAGCAAGAGAAGCCAGGGGGCACCTGTGGCTCACGCCTGTAATCCTAGTTACTCAGAAGGCTGAGATCTGAGGGTCACAGTTCGAAGCCAGCCCAGGCAGGAAAGTCCCTTGAGACTCTTATTTCCAATTAACCACTCAAAAACTGGAAGTGGCGTTTTAGATCAAGTGTTAGAGTTGCTAGCCTTGAGCACAAAGAGGCTCAGGGATGGTGCCCAGGCCCTGAGTTCAAGCCCCACAAATGACCCCCCCAAAAAGAGGAAGAGAGGTCTGAGCTGGCAAGCTTGCCGTCTCCCCATGTGGTACCTTCTGCCAAGTTCTAGGGTAGCTAGACGGAAACATTTTTGTTCTTATATTTTCCAACCTCCAGATTACCCAAAACAAAAGCCCATTTTACTTATTTATTTACTTGCTTGCTTATTTATTTGTGCTGGTCCTGGGACTTGAACTCAGGGCCTGGCACTGTCTCCACAGCTTTTATTTTTTTTGCTCCAGACTAGCACTTTATCACTTGAGCAGCTTTTGTGGTGATTATTTGGAAATAAAAGTCTCAAGGACTTTCCTGCCCAGGCTACCTTTGAACCACAAATCTCAACTTTCTGAGTAGTTAAAATAACAGGTTTAGAATTAGGTGTAATCCTTGGCTCAAACTTCTATCCTAGATAAAGCACTCAGTCTCCGGTATTTCATTATTGTAACAGACAATGGGATGCGTTAGGTATTCAGCCCAAGGGAGAGATGAGTGCTCCCATCAGAGTGGATGAGTGGAAGAACTCGGAGCCTGATGCCTGCTTTCGTGGGGCAGAGTGGGCCTGGCTGTGTGCAGGTGTGTGTGTGGGGGGGGGATGGTAATGATGACTTTTGGTAATGCCGAGCGAATGCTGGCCACTGAGCTTCTTCTTGCAGCCTCAGTCAGGACATACAAAGGCTTCACCTGATAGCAGGTGTATTCTGCCATCCCACGGGGAGAGGGGAAGGCCCATCCTGACATGTGATAGGCTGAGCAGAGTGGGCGATTCTGTCACGGTGGTGGTGACAGCGGCCTTCCAGCCCTGCCAGGTGGCTTTAGCAGCTTCCTCGTCTCACTAATTAGGAGAGTATCTCGCTCACTTGGGCTAGAGATCTCATAGCACAGCTCTCCAACCTTTATAATGGCTTCTAACTCTGCACTACAGCAGGCTACATTTCAGGTTCGTGTTGAAGGGGCCCCAAGCTGAGATTTGTGTGGATCCTCCCTCGCCCCTCAAAAATATGGGAGCCAAGGAAAGTGTCAGTGGGAACAGGGGGACATTTTTAACGGTGCCTGTCAAACCCAGCCCTTGGGTCAAGATGTGTGTCCTTCAAGGACAAGTGTCCAGGGATGGGTACGTTTTTTGCACTCCACATAAATGCGCGTGGACGGCGGTGCTGAAGGTGGAAATCCCCTCTATTCCTATCCTCCTCATATGCTTATCAGCGTTTAAGCTGCCCAAGATGAAATAATTGCTTAACGATCATATAAGGCAAAATGATTCAACAAGCAACAATGCCACTCCTCAATATAAGGAACAGATGCATTCAGTGTACCATATTATAATGTGCCAATGCAAGACTGACAGCACAATAATAGGAGCGAGCAGGGATTCAGCCTGTAATTCCCAGCCAAATGCGAGGCTGTCCACGGAACTCAAATCTGAGCAGGCTGCAAAATTAGAGGTAACACGGCGCAAGGTTCAAGACGACTCATTAGCAGGTTGGCAGAGCGTTTCAGGAGCAAATTTGTCTGTTGAAGGAACTAATTTTGTGCCATCCATGGCTCAATGAGTTTTTCAAAAAAAATTATTATTTTATATTTTAAGTGTGTGGCTACAACCTTCCCTGGAGAGGAAGGAATACCAGGTAGGCATTTAAAGTCTGGCTCTGTGGCCCAGGGCCACAGTAGAGACACTGAGTGTGCGAGGGGCTAGTAGTCTGTTAAAGGGTGAAGGTGACAAGTAATTAATCAGGGATATAATTAAGGGAATTCATTAAGGTCTCAGCACCTGCAAAGAAGTTTGAAGTAAAGCCCCCCACCAAATACCATCTTATAAGTCTCTTCTTCCTCTTCTTTTCCTTTCTTTCCTTTTTTTTTTTTTTTGGTGGGGGGCGGGTCAGACAAGGGGCTTGAACTCTGGGCATAGGTTCCTGAGCTCTTCAGCTCAAGGCAAACACTATATCACTTGAGCCACAGCGCCACTTCTGGTTTTTGGGTGGTTAATTGGAGATGAGTCTCACGGATATTCCTGCCCTGGCTGGTTTTGAACCACGATCCTTAGATCTCAGCCTCTTGAGTAGCTAGGATTACAGGCCTGAGCCATCAGCTCCAGGCTTTCTTTTCTTTACTTTCCTTTTCTTTCCCTTTCTCTTTCTTTTTGCTTAGGGCTAGCACTCTGGCACTGGAGCCACAGCACAACTTCCCACTTCTTGGTGGTTAATTAGACATAAGGGTTTCACAAACCTTCCTGCTAGGGCTGGCTTTGAACTGCCATCCTCAGATCTCAGCCTCTTAAGTAGCTAGGAACACAGGTATAAGCCATTGGTGCCCAGCCTCCTTCTTAACTTTCTATGTGTAACTCACACATACCCATAACCCATACACATTACTTTCTATGGCCTGAAATTCTAGAGATTTTGTTCCCTCCTTTCCCCACCTCCCCCAGCCCCAGGAGCTGTCCCATGCCTGCCCAGGGCTCAACTGCAAGCACCCAGCTTACAGTGTGGAAGTTTCCACAGGGCTGAGGAGTCCTGCCCCTGCCACGTTTAGTTTTGAGGAGGCAGGGAGGGCAGGGGACAAAAGTAGCATCTGTAAACAACAGGACTGGTGGTTCGTGGCTTGCCTTCTTTCCTGCCTGTGGTTTTTGGCTGAGAAAGTGACTCTGTGTGTGTGTGTATGTATGTGCGCGCGTGCATACTGCTTGGGTGTGTCATCCCCTCCTCTAGGTAGGGTGGAGGGGAGCCTGCCCTAACACCCTCGGGGCGCTTGCTCCAGTTCTGCCAGAGGCCTGAGGCAGTGTTTATGTAAGCACAGCCCTGCGAGCTGGGCAGAAGCTGTTGTCCCTGCTAGGCAGAAGGAAAGCAAAGCTCAGCTGGCCACCAGTGAGTGCAGGTTTCATAACAGGCCGGGGAGGTGGACAGGGCCGGGGCAGGGGTGCTGGGCTGCTGGGACCTCCTGATGCCCGTGCCCGGAGCGGTGCTTCACCAGCCACTGGCTTCCGAAGGACTAGGAGTCAGCTGCACCTTCCTCCGGTCCCAGCAGCTTTTCTTCTGGCTGTTTGGCATGGGAGGGGGGGTAAGAATTCTGGCTCTTCTGGGCTTCTTAAGTAAGGGCAGCTAAGCTGACCCCTAGAAGGTACAGAAGTGGCAGAGGCCATCCATCCACCCAGGGGCAGATGAACCCCTGGCCGTGAGGAGAAAGTGCTTATGTTCTGGGAGTCTCTTCATTCCCAGGTGAGTTGGCCTCCTCCAGGTGACCTGGGCCACGCGGTGTTGGAGTGGCTGGAGAGCCTGAGCTCAAGGGGCGCTGTGAGCCCAGAAGCTCCCTCACCTCTGCTCAGCTGCCACTAGGCCGCAGCAGCTGGCTCCCTAGGAGAGAGTCCCAAAGCTGATGTCCGCTTCATACGTTCATAAGGACAAAATAAAATCGCTGAGCTCTATGCCATAGTTAAAATAGCTGCTGTGTGAAACAGTTTCTCTCTTGCGGGCATCATGCTGTATAATTTGCATTTCCATTCTGACTAGGACTCACCGAAGGAGCCACGATTCATTACCCACCTTTTTTTTTTTTTTTTTTTTGTGCTATTCTGGGACTTGATCTCAGGGCTTAATTGCTATCCCTGAGCTTCTTTTACTCAAGACTAACACGCTACCACTTGAGCCACAGCTCCACTTCCAGTGGTTTGTTTGTTTAGTAGTTTATTGGAGCTAAGAGTATCCACAGACTTTCCTGCCTGGGGCTGGCTTTGAACTGAATCCTCAGATCTCAACCTGGGGAATAGCTAGGATTATAGGTGTGAGAGTATAATCCACATTCCATTATCCACATTTAGTAGCCAGGACCCAGACATGTTAAATGTCTGGCTCAGATCGCACAGAAGCAAAAGAGAGGTTTACATGAAAGCTCAGTGTTGTGGGACTCCAGTGGTTCATGCCCGCAGTCCTATCAACTTGGAAGCATGGAGGTAGGGATGGATGGTCTAGGTTCAAAGCCAGCCCTGGTCGGAAAGTTTTCGAGACTCCATCTCAACAGAAGAATAGCAAGTGTGGTAGTTATCACCTATTGTCCCAGCTAACATGGAAGCCTAAAGTAGGTAGATTGCTGTCCAGGTGAGACCCCAGACAGGAAGCAAGACCTAAGTGACAAAGAATCAGCACACAAAAGGGCTGGAGCTGTGGTTCTGTGGTGGAACACCTTTCTTACAAGTACAAGGCCCTGAATTCAAATTCCAATAAGTGTGTGTGTGGGGGGGGGATGCATAAAAACTCTATCTCCCTTTTTATACTTAACACCAATAGGAATTTGTTTACGATTTTCTTGCTAACCAAACCAGAAGAAGCTAAAGGTAAAGCTAACACCTCAGCTGAGAAATAGCTTTGTTTGAATAAAGGAGAAAACTATTTCTAGCTCATTTATTTACTTGTAACTTTATACTTCAAGGACTGTTTATTTACACAACCCAAGCACTATAAACACACTTTGTCATCAGGGAAGCCTGTTTATGATAGATCCCTGGGCGCAGTGGCTCACGTCTAGAATCTTAGAGGATCTCGGCTCAGAGCCAGTCCAAGCAGGCAGATTCTCTTATTTCTAACTAGCCAGCAAAAAGCTCAAGTAGTAGAGTCTTAGCCATGAGCAACAACACTGAACAAGAGTGGGAGGTCCTGAGTTGAAGCCCCAGTACTGGTGTGCACCTGCACATACATTGTGTGTGCACGCGTGTGTGCACCTACCCCACCCCCCCAGACAACTGGCTCATCTTGAAGCTCATTCATTACTAAAGTACCACCCTTAAGCGAGACTTAAGCGAGAAAAAGGGCCACCCTTCTGGGGCAGAGCAGGGGACTGTGCACAGTCAGGAGCCCTCTCCCGTCCCTCACCTCGCACCAGTGTTGCGTGTCTACTCCTCTAGCTCAGGATTCACAATAGTGAAGACGGCTGCATACAGCTGGCTGCGAGGATCCATTCATCATTTCTCTAACAAGGCAGGTTCTCCAGGCAGTAGCAGGATTTTTGAGGCTGTGGGTAGGTGGTAGGGCTGAATGGGGAAACAGGCAACCCATCACAAACCCCACCCAGAAAGGAAATCCAGAACGTGGCTCGATCCCCAGAACCTCCAAGTCTCAAAGCCTTGATGGGCAGCTGGAAATTACTTGCCCCTGGGGAATAATAATAATAATAATAACAATAAATTCCACATTATCATTTCAATGGCTCCCCCACACAAACACTGAAGAATCAGAAGAGCTGAAGCCTCGTGTTGCTCCGGTATCTAAGAAATGGTATCTCTCAGTGATCGGATTTTATTTCTTTGCCCTGTTACATTTTCTACATATTTATTCATGCAGAACAGAAGCGCAGAGTGATTGAGGCTGCTGTGGGAATGGGAGGAAAAGCTGTTATACATAAGAATGCACCCCATTTACATTGTTGCACTCTGCAACAATTGAACTATATGCAACTGGGTTTTTAAAAATAATAATAATAAATCTCTAGTTTGAATTTAATTTGCTAGGATTTTTTTTAAAAAAACTTACTCTTGAATTTTCAGATACCCCAGAAACATGAAAGAGAGTGGGGGAAATAGAGATCCTTGAGGATAAAAAAGGTTGGGGGCTGCTAGCAAGAGGTAACTTTAGCAGGAAGGGGTCAAGTTCCCCAGCTCCCAGCTAGTTTGCAACGATTTCTTTTTGAAAAGATGCAGTTAACCAAACGGCAAAACATTCCCCTTCTGACTTAATAACTCATTCTCCCTGCCTGGAGACAGGGGTATTGTCGTGTTGCATATTGCTTTCCAGGCTTTTGAGTGTCAATGGTGAATCTCCATCTTTTAATAAAGTACATTTTCATAGTAATTGAAATCATGTTTGGCCCCCTACCTCCATTTTCCCAGTTAATTTTTTAAAAAAATGTTTTTCTGGGGGAACCACATCCCAGTGGTTTGGCTCAAACTTGTAATCCTAGCTATTCAGGACTGAGATCTCAGGAAAGTCCATGAGACTCTTTATCTCCAGTTAACTACTGAAAAAGTCAAAAGTAGAGCTGTGGCTCAAGTGGTAAAGTGCCAGCCTTGAGTATAAAAGCTAAGAGAATCTGGGCACTGGTGGTTCACGCCTGTAATCCTAGCTACTCAAGAGGCAGAGATCTGAGGATCATGGTTCAAAGTCAGCCCAGGGGAAGAAAAGTTCCTGTGAGAGTCTTTTTTTTTTTAATAAGTTTTTATTGTGAAAATACTGTACAGAGGGGTTACAATCACAAGAGCAAGGTAATGATTACATTCCTTAACAAGCATTGTTGCCTCCTCCTTTGTTTTTCCCCTACCTGTGAGACTCTTATCTCCAATAAACCACTTAAAAACTAGAAGTGACACCGTGCCACAAAGCATTAGCCTTGAGTGAAAGAGCTCAAGGACAGTACCCAAACCCTGAGTTCAAGCCCCATGACTGACCAAAAAAAAAAAAAAAAAGCTAAGGGAGAATGTGAGGCCATGAGTTCAAGCCCCAGGACTAGCACAAAAGAGGGAGGGTAGCTTTTGATTTCTTTCCCCTGTACTGACCTTGTATTTATTATTTATTTTCTTGTAAAAATTCCTTTTACTCCCGGGCTGCACTATGCATATGAGTTCTGTGTCCTCTGACCTGCAAGTTTGAAGCCACCAGATGCTTCCAAACACACAGAGCTAATGAAGGAGCTAGGCAGAGCATGCAAGGCCTGGAATTCTTTCTCAGCAAAGAATTGGTGAAAAGGTGTCACTGTTTTACCTCCATTCCCATCAAAGTGCTGAGCTGTCCCTAGGGATGGATGGGGAAGGATGTGATAGTTGTTATCTGGAGCAGGGTAGGGTTAGCCAGACAAAACTAGCACATCCTGAAGCCCACACCCTGGGCAACATCCCCACATCCCCACATTCCCCCTTCCTCCCCCCCCCCAAAGAAAAAAGAAGCCCTCAAACGTTGCCAAGGTTAAGAACTGGGGAAAAGAAAAAAAGAACTGAGACTGCTTCTCTCCACTGTGCATACACTTCTCCAGATGCAAAAAGTTTCATCCTCAGGAGAAATCTATAAGGCCAGAATGTAAAACCTTGGGCTCATTCTCTCTCTCTCTCTCTCTCTCTCTCTCTCTCTCTGTCTCTCTCATCTCTCTCTCTCCTCCTCTTCCCCTCTCTTCTTTTCTCCCTCTATTCTTCCCTTCCTTTCATCTTTCTTTCTTTATTTTTTTTTTTGTGCTGTTACTAAGGCTTGAACTCAGGGCCCCGTCTTTTTTTTTTTTGTCAGTTGCAGGGCTTGAACTCTGGGTCTGGGCGCTTTCCCTGAGCTCTTCAGCTCAAGGCTAGCGCTCTACCACATGAACCACAGTGCCACTTCTGGTTTTCTGGTTATTAATTGGAGTTAAGAGTCTCACAGATGTTTCTCCCTGGGCTGGCTTTGAACCATGATCCTCAGATCTCAGTCTCCTGAGTAGCTAGGATTACAGATGTGAGCCACCTGCGCCCAGTGAGCCTGGTCTTTTTTGCCTTCACTTTTTTTCCCCTTGTTTTTGCTCAAGGCTAGTGCTTCACCACTTGAGTCACAACTCTACTTTAGGTTTTTTGGCTAATGAGAGATAAAAGTCTCATGGACTTTCCTGTCCTGGCTGGCTTTGAACCGTGATCCTCAGATCTCAGCATCCTGAGTAGCTAGGATTACAGACGTGAGCCACCAGTGCCAGCCTCTGGGTTTATTTCTCAAGTATACAATCAAGGAGGGGTAATGCAGGCGGTGATGGCCGTGGCTGAGCACAATGTATTGAGTCTGCGGCTTCGTTTAGCGGGGTTTCGTTCAATGCTTTCTTGGTGAACTTAACTTGAACTGAAAAATGTAAAGTTGTCTCCTAAGACATCTTTTCCTCTCACCCTTTCCTTCATGGCTGACAAGGAAAAGAGAGAGGAACGTCATAACTAAGACTGTGACAGCTTGGAGGAGAACAATGGAGAAGCGGCCTCCCTGGTGGCTGTTACAGCTCCAGAGGACTCTCCAGGCCCTTTTTCTTTATAGCAGGCCAGGCTGGAAGAGTTTGGGTGTGACCCTGCTTGCTTTAGGCTGGCACTTCACTTTGCCTATAGGAATTCTCCTCTCTACGCCCAGCCTTCCCAGATCTAGTATGGAGGACTTGGAAGTCAGGAATCAGGATTTGGAAATGGTCTTAGCCAGGAAATCAAAGCAGGCACAGAGGAAATGATCCAGAAAACTCTCAACCTCAAAGGTAATGGCTTCATCCCTAGTGACTTGGTCTGTTTTCTGTGGCTAGAGCAAAATACCTGAGGCGGGGTGCTTTATAAAGGAAAGAGGCATGTTCAGCTGGAGTCTTGGAGGTGTGTGAGCCTGGCCCCTCCAGCTTGTGCTGGGTTTCACTGAAGGCCTCAGGGTGGAGGAGCCCAGGTCCAAGATTAAATAGGAAGCCCGAGGCTGGGCAGGGGCCACATGTGTACTTTTACTAACAACCCACCCTCAGGGAGTACCTCACTGCAAGAGACCAGTATTAATTTCTTCTGGGCACCTGTCCTCCCTCCCTCCAAACCCTACCTCTCTCACATCACCACCCTGCAGACAAAGCTGAACTACCATACGTACACAGTACACATAGTCTAGGAAATAAAAATGTTCGCTAGGGTGCCAGTGGCTCACACCTATAATCCTAGCTATTCAGGAGGCTGAGATCTGAGGATTGAGATTTGAAGCCAGCTTGGGCAGGAAAGTCTGTGAGAGACTCTTCTCTCCAATTAACCACCAAAAAGCGTCAAGCCCTAGTACTAACACACACACACACACACACACACACACACACACACACACACACACACAGATTCAAATCCTGATTCTGACACATTGTCTTGGACAAGTAGTTTGATTTTACTCCCAGTAGTACCTGGGTCTCAAATCTCTAGCACAGTCCCAGTACTAAATTCATGGTAATGATTTATTCCAGAGACACCTTCCTGCTACCTCCTCCTCCTCCCCCACCCCTACTTTGGTTCTTAGGTGCTCCAGGGCAGGAATCAGCTTCCATTTCAGACAGCAGGGATGTGAGTGATAAAATATAACTCCAGGGCAGGATTGCTACAGGAGAGAAAGCAGGGGCTGATGGGCTGGGCCGGCTTTGGCTTCTAGACAAATGTCAGACTCTGGCGGCTGCTGTCTTTTCCCAGCTGTCCTTGCGCCTGTTTATCCCACACCACCTTGGACACAGCAAGTCAGTGGACTCACAGATCCTTCCCCCTCGGAGCCTTTGCAGTTGTTTTGTTTTGTTTGATCCCCCACTCCCGTCCCCAGGTTAGCAGAATGGCACAAGCCCAGGGCAGACCACTCTGCAGAGCGCTCTCTCTCCAGGGTCCCCTTTGGTCCTGAGGATTTCTTTTCATCAGTTGCAGGGCTTGAACTCGGGACCTGGGTGCTGCCCCTGAGCTCTTCAGCTCAAGGCTAGCACTCCACCACTTGAGCCATAGTGCCACTTCCAGTTTTCTGAAGGTTATTTGGAGATAAGAGTCTCACAGACGTCCCTGCCAGGGCTGGCTTTGAACCATGATCCTCAGATCTCAGCCTCCTGAGTAGCTAGGATTATAGGTATGAACCACTGGCATGGGGCTTATAATTTTTTTTTAATTGGGACTCACTGTTAAATAGCATAATCCACCACTGTAGTTAGCACATAAAGCACTTTTACCACCCTACACAGCACCTCCTACTCATCCCTAAGCTCTGGGTGCCACTCACTTCTTCACCATTTCCAAAGTTTCATCTTTCCTAGAATGTCATACAGTCTTATAGCCTTTTCACACTGGCTGCTTCCACTTCCTAATATCCATTTAAGATGTGTCCATGTCTTTTCGTGGCTTGTTAGTTCACTTCTTTCTTTCTTTTTTAATTTTAATTTGAAAAAAGGCTTTAAAAAACCCCAGAGGGGTTACAGTTATATTAAGTCAGGCAAAGAGTTCATTTCTTTTGTACTGCTGAATACTATTCCATTGCATGGATATACCACAGGGTATTTATCCATTCATCTACTGAAGGACATCTTGATTGCCTCCAAGGTTTAACAGGTATGAGTAAACATCTGTGTACCAGTCTTTATGTAGAGATAAGTTTTCAACTCCTTTAAGCAAATATCAAGAAGCACAATTGTGGGTTGAATGGGAATGATGTATCTTATTAGAAACAGCCAAGTTGTCTTTCAAAGTGGTAGCACTCTTTCGCATCCCATCCGCAGCGTATGAGGGCTCCTGCTGCAGACTCATCCTCATTCTCTTTGGTCATTTTAACAAATGTGTAGTGGTGTATCAGTATTTTTTCCTTGTTTTATTTGCATTGGGGGATCAAACCTAGGGTCTTAGGCATGCTAGGCAAGTATTCTACCACTGAGCTACATTCCCAGCCCAGGGGAAAGCGTATGGGCCTGTGACCCACCATCCTTTCAAATCCACACACTTCTCCATTCCTTAAACACCAACACTGAGCAGAATACTTGAAGAAAACAAAACTAGAAAGCAAACTTTCTGGCTTTTGTATATATTGAAAAACTAAACATAGAACCAGGTGCCAATGGCTCATACCTGTATTCCCAGGCCACTCAGGAGACTGAGATCTGAGGGCTGAGATTCAAAGCCAGCTCAGAAAGGGAAGTCTGTTCTCCAATTGACTGGCAAAAAAGCCACCTTTGAAGGATGGCTCAAAAGTGATAGATGCCAGCCAGGAGAAAACAAAACAAAAAAGACAGCTGAGCTAGAGCGCAAGGCCCTGAGTTCAAGTCCTATTCGGGCACACATACACACACATTAAATAATAATATATACCACCTAGACCTAAGTCTAATAGCAGAACAAGAATGATTGGAGGTGTGGGCCTGGGGGATGTTCTTAACCTGACGATGGTAGCAAAGCAGGCTTCACTGAGAGACATTTTACTCCAGCAGAGATGGCAGAGCAGTCGGCCAGAGGAGGGTTCTTAGTGGGCCTGAGGGACTTGCGGAGCCCCAAGGGCGGAGCAGAGCTCAGGAAAGGAAGCAGTAGGGGGGGTGGGAAGAGGGACGGCCCTTGCGGGCTCCCGAGGGTCTTCCTTGGAGGGGTTTGAGCCGAGGCCGACCTGATCCTCACCTAGGCTTCCACGCCGGTCCTTCGGGCTGCCGTGTTTGGAAGCTGGCTGTGGAGACGCAGGTGGAAGCAAGTCAGTGCCGCCCAGCAAGAGGACACGGGGAAGAGAAACCAGTCACTTTGGGTGTGTTCAGATTGGACTCAAACCTGCTGGATTCAAAGTGGGATGCGAGAAAGACGAATCAACTGTGCCCAGGTGTTGGGCCGAGCCATTGGAAGGAAGAAAGCCTGGACTGGGTGGGCGGGGCTTCAGAGGGGGCGGAGCTTCCGAGAGAGGGGGACTGAGGGCGGGGCTTCCGGGGGGGGACCGAGGGCGGAGCTTCCGGGGGTAGGGCCGGGGCGGAGCTTCCGAGGGTGAGGCCGAGGGCGGAGCTTCCGGGGGTAGGGCCGGGGCGGAGCTTCCGAGGGTGAGGCCGGGGGTGGGGCTTCCGAGGGTGAGGCCGGGGGCGGGGCTTCCGAGGCGCGGGCCGCGGTGGAGGAGATCCGTGGTTACCCAAGGCACCTGCTCCCCTTACACTGTGGCGCGTCTTCCTCCAGCTGTCAGGTGGATGTTGCAGTTAACGCTTATCTCTGGATAAGACGCTGACTACACCGGATGAGATGGGGCGGGGGTGGGGGGGGGAGAGAATACTAAAACTCAATTCCTTCCACCCCTGCCTCCGCCCAGGACTTACTGGGGAGGTGGAGAGAATTCAGGAAAGCAATATAAAACGGGCACACCCAGCAGAAACAGCTTCTTCCAGGTCTCCACGGGGCTTGAAGACAGGCAAACCAATGCGTGTGCTAGCTACCCAGAGCTCCACTTCAGCAACAACCAGATAGCAGAGAAACCCCATTATCACCTTGAGCACTCACTGTTAAAGCAGGAGTGAAAAGGGGAAGCCAGGGTGTGTAGTGTTTTCCCTTCCCCAGCAGCCGGGAGGTAAACACTGCTCTTCACCTACAAGACAGGTACAGGAAGACATGAAGGCTAATGGGGAAACCCAGCCAGCATCAGCCCTGGACCCAGGCAGACAGAAGAACCCTGGGCCCTGCCAGCCAGGTTGTCTGTGGTCTGTTCATGCACACAGGTAGCCGAGTGAAGTGAGGGGATCTATGACTATAGACTGGCCAGTTATTAGCCCCATATTAGGCAAATGTGGTAACTCTGGTTCTGGTCTAGTTTGCCTGATGTAATTCTCACCCTGAAATCCAGCCAACTGCCCAGGCAAGAGCTGTGCGTTCACATTAAACATCCCTGACTCTCTTGTTCAAGTGGCAGATGGTGAATTTCATGTAATGACGTGAGCAAAGGCCCCTCTATTTCCAGCCTGGAGCTCAGAGTCTGCAGAGAAGCTATCTGTATTTGGTGCATTGAAGGCTGCAACTCTGGGCTGAGCGTGGGAGAAGCCCACTGGGCTGGGACCCGGAGGGGAGGGACCAAGAGCTGGCCTTTACCCCCAGATCTCCAGCAGGAACCAGGGCACTTGGAGAAGCTGGGGTGTGGGGGTGGGAATAAGGGACAAGACCTGCCATTTATCACCTGAAAATCTAATGCTTTAATAAGCCAAGGCTGATATTAGTGGTGGTGCACAGAGGAGACCTTGGAGAGCTGGGCAGAATGGCCGAGTCGGGGGTTATTGATGGCGTGCCTTTCCAGGCTCACATCTGAGCACAAGTAAAACTGACTTAGGAAATGGGGCCTGATTAATGGAAACATGCAAGGAGCAACCCTCCCACCATTATTCCTACCCACCACTTGGCATCCCTGACCCAAATATATGGACAGTCTAATGTCCAACAGAGTTGGGAAAGGATTTATAACACAATAATAACTCTTCCGGAATCTCAAACCCTTTCTAGACCTCTCTCTCTCAGGTCCCCCCCCCCCGCAAATTCTTCTCACAGGACAGACTGCAAGATAACAGGAAGGGTCTGGAATCCCCTCCCTGAGGGGCCCCTTTGATAATGTTCCTGAGGCCTTCTCTCCCCTTTCCTTGTCTTCATTCTTAACTCTCACAATCCCCCTTCAACTGGGTTCTTCCCCAGCCATTCCCTTCAACAGGGTTTTTCTCCCCGTTCTTTTAGCCCCCCTGGGACACAAAATTTTCTCCCATATACCATCAGGGCAAACTCAAACATTGCCATCTTTTGGAAGCTTTGCCTTCAAGTGGTACATTCATAACCCTGATGGCATTCTTACTCCTAAGATCCATGTTCAGTGCAGAAAATACAGAGCGAATGAAAAAAGAACACAAAAATCACCTATCACTTTGTCCTGTATTATTCTGGTCATATATCTCCCCCCCCCCCTGCCCCGCCTTGCCTTATAATAACAAGTGTTTAATTAGGAGCATGATTTATATTCTATTTTGTGATTTCCTTGTTTTGGTCTTGCTTCAGGCTACCTAGTTAAGCACAAAGCAGGCAGCTTAGCATAGTGGTTACGTGTGGGTGGGTGCTGGAGTCTGACTGTCGGGGTTCAGATCCTGGGCACAGGGGCAGTACCGAGGGGGTCGACACTGAACTTTGTTTCCGTGTTTAGAATAGTGTGGTTTGCATGGCTGCTTTTATCTGTAATTTTGTTTTCTCTCTTTCTGGCTGGTCTGTATGTTCCCTGAGGTCAGAGAGAGACTTGTTTATCTTCTGTCCTAGCGTCTCACCCCCACCCCAACCGTGCTGACGATGCCGGTAGCCCTAGGAACCCAGGGAAGGCTCTTGCACCTGAGGACTCAGAACTTGGGTCCCTAGCCTTCTTCCCTCCACACATTAGTTACATCCACCAGCAAGTTAAGTTTGCTGGGGCTCCCTCCCATTTCCACTCTTGTCGAAAGCAAAGTCAGGGTGGCTGCCGGAAAAGCAGTCTGCTCCAGGGGCAGCCAAAGATGCCCCTTGCCAGTGCGGTGGTCATTTCACAGGGCTCCTGTAGCTGCAGAGGGTACAGGGAAGGCTGTGCACTGTGCATGGGTGGGCACTGGGCATGGGCAGTGTGGGCACTGGATAGACTGGGCACTGGGCATGGGCAGTGTGGGCACTGGGTAGACTGTCACTGGGCAGGCTGGGCACAGGGCAGGCTGGGCACGGGGCAGGCTGGGCACTGGGCACAGGCAGACTGAACACAGGCAGGCTGTGCATGGAGCAGGATGAGCACTGGGCATGGTTAGGCTGGGCGCGGGGAGGCTGGGCACAGGCAGGATGGGCACCGGGCAGGCTGGGCATGGGCAGGCTGGGCACGGGCAGGCTGGCACTGCTGAAGCTCCTCTCAGTGCCCGGCAGGACCTCGGGAGTGGGTCTGGAGCTGGGGAGCTGTGGACGATGGGGAGAGCCCAGCCGGATGCCCCGCCCAGGCGGCCCTGCGCCCTGGGGTCCCAGTGGGATGCGCCCCAGGCTGGGGCCCCTTTGAGTCTGAGCGCCCCCCTGTAGCCGCCCTTCTCTAGGTGGACAGCTGGAATCTGGGGTCCGACCCCCCGGGTTTTCTGGGGGGTGGAGGGAATTCCTTCCCAGTGCTGGAGGCAATGTCTCCCACCCCCCTCCGCCTTTTTTTTTTCAAGCAGTCGCCGGGGGCTCTCCACCTTTGGGGTGCTCCACCGGCCGGGGGAAAGTGGACGCCCAGCCTCAACTTGCGAGGCGGGCCCTGGGGAGGGGCGGGGAGAGCCCTGGGGCTGGAGAGCCCCTGAAGGGGGGGGTGCAAATCCCCTCTCCCTCCCCGCTGTCACAGGAATGGCGTGGAATCAGACCTGAGTCACGGCGGGCCGGGTCCCGAGCCTCTCCCCACCCACGGCCCCGGAGCCCCGCTCCCTCCACCCGCCCCGGCCCCGCCCCCTCCACCCGGCCTGGCCCCACCTCCGCTCCGGC
>NW_012267405.1:2173167-2209796 GCF_000151885.1 Dipodomys ordii
CCCGCCGTCCGGGTCGGGTCCGCCCCAGCCCCCGCCACCTTCTGTCCAGCGCCGGCCCGCCTCTTCCCACTCCGGCTACCTGCTACCTGTCTCCCGGCCCGTCCACCCTTCCCTGGTGCGCCCGGGCGCGCCTGGAAGGTGCTACACCACTCTATTTTTAGTCCACAGCGAGTGCCTGCTCCGAGCGGCTCCCATCTGCGGAGCTCAGAGCCTTTTACAAATGCTAATGAATGGAAAGGCTTGCTTCCCCTCCCCCTCCCTTCCCGCCGTCCCGCTGAGGAAATGGGACTTAAAGCAAGGGTGGGCGGTGGGCCCTGTCCCGCCTGATCCCAGCCTCGCCGACACCGTTTGCGGCTCCGAAGTCTCCCATTTCCTGCTGACAGCAGATTCTGTGTTAAAGTTCAGGGGTCAGGTGGGGTCTGTCCTCAGGAGGCCCAGAAACAGATGCCTCTGCTCAAATAGCCCTCCCCCCTCCGCCCCAGCTGCTCCTGCAGAAAACGTTACTGGAGCTCAGACAGCTCAGCCCCGCAGGCAGGGAGGAAGGGAGAGAGGCTTCTGGGCCGTTCATGTCCGCTTCACCATCAGGTAGGGCTTCTTGGAAGAGGTGGTACTGAGCCAGGACTGTGATTGAGGACTGGGCAGAAGGCATGAGGGCCCCTTGAGTACTGCCCAGCCCGAGGCTGGAGGGCACAATGACTACCAAACCACGGGGTGGAGGAAAATGCAGCTCCAAATGCTGCAAGTGGATAAGGGCTGTGAAGCTGGTAAGGACCAAGGTAGGGGTACGGGGTAGGGGAAACTGGAGTTTTTAAGCAGAGTGTGCTGGCGGCTGGGAGGAGGGTGGGTTTGGAGGGCTGGTGGGGTCGGGTGCAGGGCCTGGGGGCGGGGGGGGGGGGGGGGGGGGGGGGGGTGGCTCTTGAAGTCATGGAAGTAGTAGATAATAAAAGTCTGGACCAGGTGTGGTGAAGAGCACAAGGTGGGAGTGGGAGTCAGAGACTGGAGATGCCCCTGCTTCTCCCACGCAGGGGAGGCCAACGTCTCCCCAGGACCACTGCCAGGCTCAACACACAGGTGCCACTGTCTTTCCTTTTGAGCTGGATGTGTGGAGCTCCTGCAGGCAGGCAGGCAGGCAGGCAGGCAGGCAGGCAGGCAGGCAAGCAAGCAAGCAAGCAGACAGGCAGGCAGGCAGGCAGGCAGGCAGGCAGGCAGGCAGGCCCCACCCTCTGTCTCTACCATGGCAACCGGTGCGGCCTTCTGATTTTCTGAATGCTTGTTGAATGAATGGCCAGCTGATGGGATCTGGGTAAGCAAAGGAGTGGGCATCCTCTCCCAGCTGGGGGCAGCAGGATGGTTGGGTGGGCCTCAGCCTCCTCATCTGGACCACCGAGGCCTTTGGGTGTACGAGGAAGCATGGCTCTGCTATAATTCCAGTGTGAGCAGTGCCGAAGCCTCTAGGCCGGTTTTAGGGCCCTGCTTGCCAATCAAAACTGTAGAGCTGTACTTTGAGCACTGGAAATGGGTTTCTATTGGAGCAGGATTGTCCCCTAGGATGCCCCAAAAGGCAAACACAGAAGGATGTACCACCCCAGCCTTCATTGGTGGCATCCGTGGAGGTGATGGGCCTTTCGATCTATGTCCTCCCCTAGATATTCCACACTTTCTTTCACTGCCCCTGGCTTTCTCCAGTGATCATTCCAGGATCAAATGGCAGGAAAAGGAGTTCATACATTGGCTAAGGGGGTGGGTGGGGCATTTTCCAATCAAGGCTCCAACCTTGGCTTTTCCATTCTACCTACTGTGTCTCTTAGACTTGTGAAACCTTGGTTTCCTCATCTATTGACTAGGTATACATTACAGTTCTTAAAGAGGTTTGTGCCTAGTCATGAATTTAGAGTGATGTTCAGTCCAGGGCAAGCCCTGAATGAATGTTACTAATCATTAGCACTGCCCAAGAAGTCCCCAACCTAAATGAGGCAGAGATAGCCAGTGCCAGTCCCTGTACTAGGATCCTGTCAAGTCTTGTCTTCCTTTAACTCTTGGATACTTCAGAAGAGAACCAGCCCACGAAACCGCTCTACGGGGACAAAAAACTATCATTAAGAGAAGATGAAGTACTCCCGTGCAGAACTGGTGAAGGGCAGAATCATAGACTGCTCCAGCCAAGAGCCATCTCAGTCCATATCCCAGCTCTCACTCTTCCTTCTGTGTGCTTCCCATGAGATGGTGGGTAGGCACTCAGGCCTCTCATCCCAGCCCTCTCTTGCTCATCACTGTTCAGCCGGCCCTGGCCCTGCTCTCCCCTAATACCACCCTGAGCCCTTCCTGCCTTTCTCCCCTCTCCTCATCTGTGCACTACTATGATGAAATACCTGGAGACAACTAACTTATCTAGACAAGAGGTTTATTTAGGCTCACAGCCTGGAGATCAGGTGGATCCACCACTGTGTTTTGAGTCTGTGGTGGAGGTTGCAAATAGCAATGGCAAGGGAGCACAGGACAGAGCAAATTGCTCACCTTGTAGCCAGGAAGCAAAAGAGGAAGAGGAAGGGGCCCCAGATGGAGATCCCATAATCCCCTTCAACTTCGAACTCCCAATTACCCAAGGACCTCCCACTAGGCCCCACCTGGCTAAAGGTGTTTCTCTCTTGTGCCACCTTGGGGACCAAACCATCAGCACCTGAACCTTCTCCGGGATCATCCTGCAAAACCATAGTAGCATTAATACTTCTCACCAAATGGCCTCATGCCTGAACCCAAGCCATCACAAGTGGTTCAGCCGGAGACACAGAGCCTCTGGGAGACTGAGAGGAGGAGAGTCACATGGGGTGGGTAGACAGGAAGAGCAGGCTGGAAGGAAATCCCCAGGCAGGATTCCTGCTTCCAGGAAAATCTGCCTGACTGGACCAGGCTTCCTGGACTATTCTGGATAAAGTCAGCTAGTTAGGGACATTACTCAGCACTACAAAATACCTTCCCAGCCACACTAAGAGCAGTGGATTTGGAACTAGCCAGCTGCACTCAGAGGTTCTCAAGATTGTTGGCAACACGTAAAGCATCGTAGTCAAGGGTCAATGGAGCCTATGGCTTCCGCCCTCCACAGGGCTCGCTCAGGGAGTTGGCCGGTCAGTTCAGGGTTGCAGAATTTCTTCACAGCCTGCTTAACCTGGTCTGGATCTCAGAAGGCTGAGATCTGAGGATTGTGGTTCAAAGCCAGCCTGAGCAGGAAAGTCAGTGAGACTCATCACCTCCAATTAACCAGCAAAAAGCCTGACGTAGAGCCGTAGCTCAATTGGTAGAGCTCTAGCTTAAGGGACAGTGACCAGGACCTGAGTTCAAACCCCACTACCAGCATGAAAAACAGAAAATAAAAATGGCCACAGAAACCATTTCCTCTTGTTTCTTTTTGTTCCTTTCTGCCCACCCCCAGCCCCACCCCCACAGACACCCTTCTGTCGAGAAGTTCTTAGTTCTTCCTATTTCTTTTTAATCAAGTTGACATCCTTTAGACCTAAGGAAATTCAGAACCCAGATGGGCTGCAAGACTCCAGGCGAGAGCCAAAACAGAAAATAGATCCCTGACATCAGACAGCCCAGTCAAACCCCTTTTAATGCTTTAAAGGGATTCACAAATGAGTTCTGCTAAATGTAATCTATATCCAGTCTTGCCAAGGCCTCGGCTCCGGAAGAAAATGGTGGTGAGTTTGCCCACCTGGATTTACATTCGGACCCGATCGCTTCATTTTCTGTTAGATATAGAGGTAAGGTATTTTACCTCTCGTGTCTCAGTTTCTGCATTTGTGAGATGTTTCTTTGATTTGAAAACAAATCTGTGGAGTGTACTGAGAGGGCTCAGTGAGTCAGCCCGGTGTATCCTAGCTGCCATGATATGCTATTGCTGGGTGAACTCACCTCTGTACGTGCTGACATCAGTACTCCAAGGTAAATTACCTTTTCTGTGTTTGTTTTTTTGTTGGTTGTAGGGCTTGAACTCAGGGCCTAGGACCTCTCCCTGAGCCTCTTTGTGTTCAAGACTAACGCTCTACCACTTGAGCCACAGCTCCACTTCCAGCTTGTGAGTGGTTAATTGGAGATTGGAGTCTCATGGGGACTTTCCTGTCCAGACTGGCTTTGAAGTACAATCATCAGATCTCAGTCTCCTGAGTAGCTAGGATTACAGGTGTGAGCCACCAGCACCCAGCATAAACTACCTTCATAAGGTAGTGCTGGGGATTTGAATCCAAACTGATGGCCTGGGAACCTAGCTCAGGTAATGGCCTCGGCAGTGAGTGAATGGACTCTGCCTCTACCTTGTCTTGTCAGCTTAGAAGTCAAGAAGCCCAGCATTCCCAACTAAGTTCTGTCTTAGCAGACATGCACTGTGCATCTCCGTGGTCGGTAAGCCCTGAGCGCTAGAGTCCAGATCCTCGGAAGCTCACAGAGGAGACAAGGAATGCAGGCCTGGATCTCAGGGCAGTACACAGCGAAGGACTTCACAAGTTCTAATCTCGGTGACAAGCTGACCCAATTGAGGCTATGCTTGAGCAAACTCCTGCCACGCCCACCTGGAGCCATTGTTCAAGTCCTTACAAAAGTTCCCTGGGTTCAGAATCACATCAGTGTCACATCAAGCATTCTTTTCCCAGGAGTTCTGTCTTCAAACTGGGTGGCCTGCACACTGATGTCACCATCGCCACAGTAACAGGTCACCCAGGCCATCACAGGTGACAGAGAAGGGGCTGATCCAAACCAGTGAATTTGTCATACCAGCAATGAGAACACACACTGGCCACAAGATTGGTGTGCTAGTCACCCCTGGGCTGTGACACTTCTTCCAGGCTCAGAAAATGTCTTTTCTTTATGTGTGTGTGTGAGCATGCGTGTGCATGAACAGGCCTAAGTGTGCATGAGCGTGTGCGTGTGTGTGTAGGTGCCTGATCCCCATAATACAGGTCCATACAAAAGCTTGCTCTCTCTCACTGTCTCTGTCTGTCTCTGTCTCTGTCTGTCTGTCTGTCTGTCTCTCTCTCTCTCTCTCACACACACACACACAATACACAGGAGTCTAACCTCATTCTTTTGCTAGTTAGTCTTAAATGGGAGAAACTATCTCTGCCATTTGAAGGGGGGGGGGAGAGAGGAAGAGAGCAAATAACTCCTGCAGTTGAAATAGTCAGATAAAGAAGCGAGCATGTACAGAATCATTTTTTCCTGCTGCATGCTTTATTAAAGAATTATATGACATAATTACACGTTATAATGTCTTTACACATATTTATGGTAATTACGTCAATGTGCATTTGATGTTCTATAATTACAGTAAATACACAACAGTCCTGACAAATCACTTGATCCAGAATTCAAATTCATGAAGTGAAGACTGAGAGCAAAGACATTAACTCCTCTGCTTCCCTGATGCTCGGTGGCTGTGATTCCTCACCTTTTCTGGGCAGTTTGCGGGTGATGTGTGTCCCTGGGTGTTTTCAAGGCATAGTGATTAACTCACTAGCACCAGGGATGCTCCTAAGCTGGGTCCCACGGGCTGCACTATTGATTTGTGTCCTTTTTCCTCTAAGGCTGTGTTTGCTGGCTGGGTATGAGGAAGGGTGCCAGGCCCCGAGGCTGCCCAGGTTCAGATGACTGGTGGACAGGTATTTGGCAAGCCCTCTGGGACAAGAGTTGTCCTAGGACATGTGGGAAATGCAAAGAAAGCTGCCAGTCACCCTCCACCTCCTATAGAAACTGGACCCCAGGGGTAAATAAATCAGCTTGACCATGAATACCACGGAGGTGTGTCTCTCACCCAGAGGCTGCTGGTCATCCCAAAGCCACATGCTAACCTCTCCAGTTCCCAAAGGGTGAGACCTGTCCAGCTCTCCAGCACTCTGAGGCATGTATTAGGATTTTTCCTAATGAAGCTATGATACCATTGGTCTGCATGTGGCACCACTACTACTACTATTCCTCCCCCCCTCGTTCTCCTTCTCCTCCTCCTCCTCCTCCTCCTCCTTCTCCTCCTCCTCCTTCTTCCTTTTATTTTTGTGCCAGTACTGGGGCTTAAACCCAGGGCCTCATGTTCACACTTGACTTTTCTACTCAATACTGGCACTTTACCACTTGAACCATAGCTCCACTTCCAGATTTTTGCTGGTTAGTTGGAGATAAAAGTTTCATGGATGTTCCTGGCAGAGTTGGCTTCAAACAGCCATTCTCAAATCTCAGTCCCCTGAGTAGGTAGGATTACAGGCATGAGACACAGGTTCCCAGCATATTTTCTTACTTTTTATTGTACAACATCAGTTGTACAAGGGAGGGTTTCATTGTGACATTTACATACATACACACATACATACATACGTACCTACCTACTTATATACATGCGAATATGTCCTTACCCCTCTATCACTCTCTGAATACTACTACTCCCTTTTAAAGAACATTTCAACAGCCTTCATTGTTCTATTTTCTTATATGCAAATGAGCTACTTTGACCACATTCATCCCCATTCATCCTCTTTGTTAGCCCAACCTCTCCTGGTACCCACCCTTCCAACAGAACCTCTTTTACTTTCCTGCTGTTCGTGTGTGTGTGTGTGTGTGTGTGTGTGTGTATGTGTGTGTGTGTGTTAATTGCACCAATGAGTTTCACTATGGCATTTCAGGCATGCATATATTCTCAGAATAATTTTCTCTATTGCTTTCTCTTCCATTTTCTTCTCTGGTATGGAAATCTATTATGGTCACATGGTGTCTGTGTTCTGGTGTTGCTCGCTATCTAGGATCTGTAGCCAGGTAAGCAATAGGCATAATTATTGCCCAGATGAGCTAGATCTCCAGTTATTCATTCATCTGTCAGTCTCAATACCCTCTAAGACCTGGGGGGCAGGGGAAGTGCTTCTTTACTTTTGTCTGACAATTCCTGGCAGAACTTTGTACAGAATCAGGTCACAATTCATGTAGTCCAGAGTCGGAGCACTGGGTTACTAGGAAACAATCATAGAAACAGAGTCCAGGACGTGGACTCCAAATCTCCAAAGGAACATAGCGATGGCTCACTGTACAAGTTTCCCCTGGGAAAGGAATTTGCGGTGACGTAATTGAAAAACGGCAAGAACAGAAATGGGAAGTGTGTTCTCCCTCTTCCTGTCTGTCCCTGGATAGCCGCTTTGTGATCTTCTCTCTAGAGAAAAGTGTGCTTTCCTAGTCACTTCACAGGGCCTTGAGCTAAAAAGTTAAAGGGATTAAAAAATTGGCTGGCAACCTGGGAAACCGAGACCGGAAGGATCACTGTTTGAGGCCAGCCCAGGCAGAAAAGTTCCTGAGAGCCTTTCTCACTGGAGAGCTGGATGCAGTGTCATGTGCTTGTTATCCTAGCCAAGACAGGAAGTGTGATGTAGACAGATCACACCCAGGTTCAGGTAGGAATCAACATCCTATCTCAAAAATGACCAACCAAAAGCATGACTGGAGGCACGGCTCAGCAGTAGAGCATCCACCTAGCAGGTGTACAGCTTTGAGTTCAAACTCCAGTATTACCAAAAAAAAAAAAAAAAAAAGATTAGAAGCTTCCAATACTTTTGAAATAAACTCAGTTTTCCACTACCCAGCACTGACCTCTTTTAGTAGAGAATAGAAACGGGAAAAATGCTGTTTCTTCCACTGATTCCAATCCCACCTCTGACCTGAAGTAACCAATTATCCCTGGAACCGGTGGTCTCAAGGGGCGATCTCCCAGGTCTCCACGCAAGGAAGCAAAAGAAATCCTCCACACAGGTTCAGTTCAGTGTGGGAAAGGACTGAAGTGAGGGCTGACTAATGATTCCTAAGAGCAGCAAACTTATTGACTAATGTAATTCTTAGTCATGAATCTCGGTGCCCCATATATACAGAAATCAAAGCAATTAAGGGTTTAAATGAAGATGGAAAGCTTAGCGTAGAAAATGCTTGTTTTTCCCTAAGCTGGGGGGCTCAGGTTGAGCAACCTCTTACTCCCCAGTAATGAAAGCTCCTGGAAGCCTGTAGGTCACCAGTGGTAATTGCTGCAGGCTGAGGCAAGGCTCTGATGCGCTAATGATGTCCTTTTCCTCTCGGGGGGTGGGGGGTGCAGTGGCAGGGGCTCACTCCAGTGTTCACTGTGGGCCAAGATTGCAGAGGGATGACACGAACACATTTATACAAGCACTTCAGCAGTTCACATCTTCCCAATATACCGTCATCTTCCCTTCTCTTCCTGTCTCCTTTCTCTTTTGCAGGGAGGGAGGGCTGCTGTCCCTTAGCTTTTTCACTCAGAGCGAGCACTTTTCCTTTTAGCCACAGTTCTACATCCTTTCCAGCTTTTTGCTTTTTAGAGACAAAAGTCTCACAGACTTTCCTGCCCAAACTGCCTTCAAACTGTGATCCTCAGATCCTAGCCTCCTGAGTACCTAGGATTACAGGCATGAACCACTGGTACCTGGCTTTCCTCTCTCTCTCTAAATTGTTAATTGCTCAGGACCTGGTAAATTTAGAACCATGCTTCATTGGTGTATTTAAACATGTGAACAAGTGAGACAGAAACAGATGTAGCGTTTTCTTTTTTTCTTTCTCTTTTTTTTTCTTTTTTAGTGAGGACTTTGCACGGCCAGGAACTATAATTCATATTTTCTTCACACTCACAAAAGACTCTGCTGGAACTGAGTTTGTGTTGGGAAACAGATTTTTCTAGACTTTTTCTGGTGGGGCGTTGTGGTTGCTTTAAATTGCTGTTCATTTATCAATTACTCAAAAAGGTGGGTTCAGAGGGACAAAGGAAAGGCTTTTGGGGGCATAGGTTCAGACAGGAAGTTTGGGTGGCTCAGTCCATCAGGTGATTTCTGAAGCTGGAAAGAACAAGGGCCATACAGATTCACTCACATACCCACAAGGCCACCTCACCAAAGCAAGTTCTTACCTCCTTAAAACAGGTAGGAACGTGGCCAGGAGTGTGTGTGTGCGGGGGGGGGGCGGGGGGGTGAAGCAGAAGAAGTTCAGTTCCTCTCATTTCTAGGGGTTCATGCTTTGGAGGTGGAGGGCAGAAGTTTGAAATTAAATATTCGTAAGAGACATCAGAAAGAGGCAAAATCTCCAGTAAGAGAATGTCCATTAAATCCCGGTGATGGGATTTCCAATAAAGAATGCCTCGACCATCCTTCCTTCTCTTCCTCACTCCCTCCTTCCCTCTGTCCTGCACAGGCCATACTTAGTCATTCAGTGCCACCCTCCCCCACAACCCCCCCCCCCAATGGTGCTCCATTCTCTCTAGGCTTGTGCAGTCCATAGCTACTGAGCGCCCAGCCACAGTCCCCCTGGGAATTAAAAATCAATTTCGTTCCCTGCCCCACGCACTGATCCCAGCTGGTCCCTAGCTCCGCTGGGCACAGGGGTCAGATACGCAAGGCGACCAGGTACTTGGAGTAAATGATTTGAGTGGGGGGGGGTGTGGAGGGCGTATTGGGCCGGGGAGGCTTCTAACAATTCGGAAATCACATTTTCCACTCAACTCAATTGCCTTGTGTTGAGCTATCTCTGCACATCAAGATTCAATTACTGGGCTGGGATGGCGGCTCAGTGGTAGAGTGCTTGCCTTGCATGCATGAGGCCCTGGGTTCGATTCCTCAGCACCACATAAGCAGAAAAAGCCGGAAGCGTCACTGTGGGTCAAGTGGTAGAGCGCTAGCCTTGAGCTGAAGAGCTGAGGGATAGTGCCCAGGCCCAGAATTCAGGCCCCACAACTGACCAAAAAAAAAAAAAAGATTCAATTACCAGGGCTGGTGTGTGCATCCTGCCTTCTAGTGCCTTCTGGGGAGGCGTTCGGGCTCTTCTTTTTCCTGGCAGCTGTGGGTGATAGGACCCCAATAAGCTAGGAGAGAGGGTATCGCTGCCCATGGACCCGAGTTGCTCTGATGGTGGGGAGCAACCTGGAATGTCAGAAGACCCTCAATCTAGCTGTGTCACCATGGACAAGTCAGCCTTCCTGGCCTCAGTTTCCCCTTCCATACAACAATGTTAGAAAGCTGGGAGCTGGTGGCCCACACCTGCAATCCCAGCTACTCAGAAGCCTGAGATCTGCAGATCAAGGTTCAATGCTAGCCCAGGCAGAAAAGTCCACGAAAACTCTTTATTTCCAAATAACTAGCAAAAACAAAAGCCAGAAGTAGAGCTGTGGCTCAAGTAGTAGAGTGTTAGCCTTGAGCGAAAATGGTAAAGGACAGCACCCACATCCTGAATCCAAGCCCTAGCTCCTGCACCAAATAATAATAATAATAATAATAGCAAGTTAAGCAGAGAATTGCTGAGTCTCTCATCCTCTAGTTCTAAAATCAACAGGGGGTACTTATTCTCAACAAGCAAGTCCAGAGAAATGGGGAAACAAAGTCACAAGGAAAGGCCATTCGAGACCCAGTAACTGGAATGACTGACGTTCAGGTTTGTGGGCCAGGGTTATTTTTTGAAGTCCAGTAATGAGGTCCTGCGGGGTAGAGCTTTCTTGAGGCACGAGATGGGAGGCAGGAAGTGGAGACTATTCCCAGAATCCCCTACCGCTGCCAAGGGCTTGCCTCCCAGGCCCCCACTCCCCCCACTTCATCTTGCAAGGCTGTCAGTGGAAAGGGAGTCCAAGTGTTGCTGCTTCAATGATGTTTGCCCAAATGCTGTTTCCTAAGAGCTGTTGCATGCCCAAGATGCTTTCTGGGTCTGTTTGCTTTTTTCCAACAAGCCCGTTTCTTTTCCTGGAAGTGGAACGTGGCGGGGAGCCCGTGGAGTCTGAACCGGGGCTTGTTCCAATTCCTTTCTAAACCTGGATCACGCAGCCTTGACAGGCCCTTTCTCCTGCTCCTTCCCGAGGCCCTGGGAGGCTGGGGCTGTTAGTAAGCACTGACTGTATACAGCATTCAGCATCTCATTTCCCTCCAGCATTACTGCCTCCAAGCCCACAAATGAACAAAGACTAAAAGTTGTGAAGAGAGATTGGAGGCGAGGCTCAGTTGGTAGATCACTAGCCAATGAGTGAAAAAGTGTCAGGTATGGAGTTCAAGTACCAGTCTTGGATCTAAGAGCAAGCAAACAAACAAGAACATATGAGTAAGCCCGGTGCTGTTGTGTAATTCTAGCTATTCAGAAGGCTGACATCTGAGGATCTCTGTTCAAAGCCAGCGTGGGCAGAAAAGTCCCCATGAGACTCTTCTCTCCAAAGAATCACTCAAAAACTGAAAGTGGTGCTGTGGCTCAAGTGGTAGAGCATTAGCCATGAGCATAAAGAGGCTCAGGGTAAGCACCCAAGCCCTGAGTTCAAGCCCCACAACTGACAAAAAAAATTATGAATGGCAGGTTCTGTATGCACAGCTCCCATATGTCATGAAGATATGCCCTGTTTAGACCAAAAACTAAATTCCACCTAGAGGTGCTGTCCTAGCCTGACCATAGTCACCGCCTCAAACTGGTCACCTTCTACTGAAACAGCTTTCCTAGCTGGCTTCCCAGGTCCCTTCTCATTCCTGGGTCTCACTCCTGGGATCTGGCCATTATATTTATTTTGTTCTTGTGCCAGTTTCAGGGCTTGAACTCAGAGCCTCGTGCTTATGCTCTGCTACTCAAAGCTGGTGTTCCATCACTTGAGCCACAGTTTCACTTCCAGCTTTTGGCTGGTTAGTTGGAGATAAGAGTCTCATGGATTTTTCTGCCATGGCTGGCTTTGAGCCATGATCCTCAGATCTCAGCCTCCTGGGTACCTAGGATAATAATGGGCGTGAGCCACCAGTGGCTGGCATTGGTGGTTCTAAGTTGAGATGCTGGTGGGGAGTCACGGGCTCCATTCACTCTTTCCTGCTCACTGTCTCCATTGCTTTCAAGAGGGTCTCACCAGCTCCTAGAGCTCTGTCACTCACCAGCCTAAGTGCTAGAGCCCATCATTTACCTCTTCTAAGCCCTGGTGGATTTTTAACAATTTTAGTCATAAAAGCATAATATTTATTTATTTATTTATTGTTCTCTGGTCCTGGGGCTTGAACTCAGAGCCTGGGCACGGTCTTTCAGCTTCTTTTGCTCAAGGCTAGCACTCTATCTCTTGAGCCACAGCTCCACTTCTGGCTTTCTGGTGATTAATTAGAGACAAGAATCTCACAGACATTTCTGCTCAGGCTGGCTTCAAGAACCTCCATTCTTAGATCTCAGCCCCATGAAGATTACAGGCATGAATCACCAGTGCCCAGCTTTTGGCTTTTGCTTTTTTGTTTGTTTGTTTTTGTCGGTCGTGGGGCTTGAACTCTGGGCCTGGGCGCTGTCCCTCAGCTCCTCAGCTCTTCAGCTCAAGGCAAGCGCTCTACCACTTGAGCAACAGCACCACTTCTGGTTTTCTGGTGGTTTATTGGAGATAAGAGTCTTATAGACTTTCCTGCCCAGGCTGGCTTTGAACAGAGATCCTCAGATCTCAACCTCCTGTAGCTAGGATTACAGGCTTGAGCCACCAAGCACCCAGCTTTTTTTTTTTTAATCCTAAAAGCATATGATATTAATACCTCCTTCTCTCCCGGAGTGGCCAATGAATCAATATGAATGAACAGAGTTGGTGAGCTATAGGAGGCCACCAAGTCAGATACAAAGTCCTTCTGGGCCTGCTTCCCCCACCCTATTGGCTATTTCTTTCTGTCAAGCACTGATCAAATGCCCACGTGCACATGCCACGCTCTTCTCAGACCATGCCGAAATCCTCACTGCCAGCTACCTCTACACAATTGGAAACATCCAATTTCTACATCTGTTAGTTGCCTGCCCTCCCTTCCTCCCTTCCCTCTTTCCTTTCCCTTCCCTTCCCTTCCTCTGCATAAAAAGTAGCTGTGAAGAATATAGAGTGTAGCAACTCCCCAGGTCACATAGGCATTCAAAACAGCATTGCAGGTGATACCCAGGATGTCAGAGAACATGACAGAAGCACTGGGGACATGAATAGCATAATGGCACACATGCGTGTTGCTGGCAGAGCCAGGGTAAGTTGGCAGTGGGCGCAGAAACACCGTCTGGGTCAGGAGATGCCAAGATGAGCTGGTGTGTTATCATTAATACGAGCAACACACAGACGCCACCAAGTCTGCTGACACAAAGTTGCTGTCTTCCAGCCATCTCCCTGCCCTCCAACTGACCTCAGGCTGGCAGCTCTTCATTCCCCTGGGGGGAATCTACCCTGTGAAGTGCCTCAGGTCCAAGGCTCAGCACAGTGGCTCATGCCTTAGGACCAAGGTTTGAAGCTGGTCCAGGGAAGAAGTTAAGTTAGTGAGACCCTGTCTCAACAAACAAGTGGAGCATGATGGTTCATACTTACCATCCTAGCTATGTGGGAAGTATAGGCAGGAAGATCAAGACCCAAGGCCAGCCTGGGAAAAAAGCATGAGATCCTAGCTGAAAAATAGAGCAAAAACTGGACAGGGATATGGTTCAAGTGGTAGAACATCTGCCTAGCAAGTAGCAAGTACAAGGCCCTGAGTTCAAATTCCAGTACCACAAACATATACTCCAAAGGAGGAACAGATTTTAAATGTCTTTCAGGGTAAAGGGCATTTAATATCTACTAACCCATCAGTAGCCAATATGTCTCTATACAGTTCCCAAGCTTCCTGTATCTTCTAAAAGAGAGATAGGAAAAAGAAAACTTTATGTTCATTGAGAATGCTGAAGCCACCTGTTAGAATAGCCTTGTATTCACTTTCCCTTCCAATCATGACCCCACCTGTTCATCCCCATGAAGGCTGAGCTTCCAGATACTGCCTTTCTGAGCTAGATCCCTGACCTCTGCTAGGGGAAAGGCGCAGAATGTCTGCCTCCCTGGTTAGCACTCCTAAAAAGGGGTTGACAGCTTTCCCCAAAGGGAAGCAATTCCGCTCCCTCGGGTCTCCCACCTTTCTACCCAAGCCCTTTGTCTCCTGGTTAACACTTGTCTATCTTCCCTGAAAACACAGTCAGGGAGACATGTCTACCTCTTCTTCCTTGTCACAGCAGTTACCAAAATCCAGGGTCTCCTTTCTACTCTCCCCTTCCTGTGGCTACCAGGCAGGCGACATTGATCAGTTGCTCATGGCCACGAGTGGAAGTTGACTCCGTGTGTGGAAAACTGGGCAAGGCTGACAGCAGCATCCGGTAGCAGGTGCAGGGGGAGGGGGCACACGTACACAGGTGGGCATGCGCACACCTCTCCTTTGCTGATTGCCCTCCCCCACCCCAGGGCTCCCTCTCTCGTATCCCCTCTGGCTGGTGCTGCACATCCATTCAGCCCAGGCCCCCTCCTCCCCTATCACCACTGCCTCCTGCCCCATCCCGTCACCTCTCCCTCCTCCTTGAGTAGACAGCCCTGCTTTTCCCTCCCCAGCATGATCCAGGGTGGGGGCAGGGAGTGCTGCGGGATAATGAGTTGAGATGAGAACTTCCAGCCTCCCGTCTCTCTCTTCTCTTCTCTCTCTCTCTCTCTCTCTTTGGCTGCTGACTGACACAAATGGAATTCATCTTTAATCATCTGTTAACTCGTTGTCTATTATAGCTCTTTAATAGCACCATAGATATTCTTAATGAAGCATGATTTAAGGTATTTACAGCGCATGGACCGACAGACATCACTCACAGTGTGCAGGTAATGAGGCGTAAAACGGCTTTTGAATTTCCCCCAAAAGAGAAAAGCACAGAGAGACAGAAAGAGCTTTAGGCACTAGGGTTAAAAAAAAAAAAAGGATTAAAAGCCTTGTGTTGTAAGGTTTGTTTTAAAATGTTTAGGCATTTAAAGTCATTTTAGCTCTTTGGAGGTGTTTGGCTCATGGAGTTCAGCAATTACCATGAAGGGGGGGGGGCCTCAAGTTGTGAGTCCTCCTGGCAGCCACCTCAGGCCAGGTGTCCCCAGGCACTTGAACTAGGGGGCGGGGCCACTCAAGCCGTCCATCACAGGCAAGGGCCTTTCTGCCTCTCTCCATCACTGTCTTCCCTGATGGGGCTCCCAGGGGCAGTACCATGATAGAAGAGGAGAGTGATGGAAAGATGACAGCCACCCACCACAGCACAGGTGGGGGCAGGTATCCCTTCCCTGTGACGGGAGAGGAACTATAAAGCCCTGGGTTCCGGTTCTGACCCTTTCAGCCCAAAGCAGAGAATAGGAGACGCAGGCCCAGTGGGTTCTTCTCTTAATGGAAAGCAGGGTCCAGTTGCTTGGAAATCAGCTCCCAACCTTCCTTGTCTGGACCAGTGGCAGACCCAGGCTCTCCGCTACTAGCAGCCAGAAAAGACAGTCGGGCAGGGAGGGGAAAACTGGATGGGGCAGGGAGGGGAAAACTGGATGGGGTTCTCACAATAGGACCATGAAGATACTGGGTTTGGTTGGAGAAAGTCACCAAATTCTCTTCCAGTCCACACAGTTCTGCACTTTTTTGAGCAGCAGCCCCTCCTTTCTAAAAGTCTCATTTCATTTCCCATCCTGGGAGGTGACAGAGGGGGAGGGGGCAGCCCTCAGTACACAGGATCAGGTTCTGAGTCCAGGGCTATGATCTCCCGCTGTGCACCAGTCACCCTTGCTGCCTCTTCCCCAGCGGCATGGCCAGCAGGGTGGAAGGAGCAGGTGCCCTGATCGCTGAGCTCCAGTGTGTTTGAACAGGGTATGGCATTCTCAGGACGCAGACAGGAGAAGAGATGTCCAGCTCCTGCCCAAAGGTAGGGCTCCACTTAGGAAAATGTTAGCAAAAAGATTCCTCCAGACCTTCCTACCCCTTTCTTTCTGTTTTCTTGTTTTCTCTTTAGTTCTGGGTCTCAAACCCAGGACCCTGTGCAGGCAAGGGCACTGAGCTACACCCGCAGCCCCTCTAACCCTTTCTAATATACCTATTCCTGTCTGGGCCTCTTGTATCCAACTTACCTATCAGGAAGGCCCAACCCAAACAAGAGCAAGGGGTCCCACTGTCCCAGGCTCTTACCTATTCATGCATTCCTTCCTGCCTGGTCAGGTATATGAGAAATCCTGAACACGGCTGAGAAGCCTGCTATAATCCTACTTATTTAGGAGGTAGAGATAGGAGGATCATAGTCAAGGCTAGCCCAGACCCTCCAAAAAAAGTAAGATACTATCTCAGTCAGTAAGCAGGGCATGGTTATCATCACAGTTGTTTGATGGGAAGCACAGGGAAGGAAGATCTCTCCCTGGGGCTAGCCATAGGGGGTAAAAAAAAAAAAGCAGGAGACCCTATCTGAAAATCACGGGGCAAAAAGAGTTGGGGGTATGTTTCAGATAGCAGAGATACTGTCTAGCAAATGTGAGGCCCTGAGATCAATCTGTAAACAAAGAAAGAGAGAAAAAAGAGAGAGAGGGAAAGAAACAAAGGAAAGAAAGAAAAAAAGGAAGGAAGGCAGGCAGGCAGGCACAATGTTCGTCAGAGACGGATTATTAAAGAAATAATGGCTGACTGTGGTTTCAGAATGCCTTATAGGGAAGGGAGTAGAATGAATCTAGATGGAATGAATGGGACACTTGGGTTTCTCTGACTTAGGATGGGAAAACATTTCCCCAACTGGCCACAGGGCTAACTGCAGAGCCAACTAGCCTTCCAGAGACTCCTGGGATAGCGGGACCAGAGGAGACACACAGCTTACCTACGACATCCACAGCATGCAATGATAAACTGATTTTCCTCCTGACTGCCTTGTTTTCCAAGCAATCAGTTCCCTGGCTGCTCAGTGCTGACTTAAGGAAGTCTCCTGAGGGCTGCCCCTTTCACTGACAACCATCTCTCTTCATCTTCTGCTAAGGAGCCTGCTTCTGCCTTTTGTGGAAAAGACCACTAGGGGGAGTGAGTGAGTTCCAGGCTGGAACCAAAGGCTGGCGGGCCCCGGGGCTTCCTGGGAACTGAAGTTTGTCTACCGCAGGACTCACCCTGGGCTGTTGGGTCCTGTGGCTCTGTAGAAATCTCACCCTTGCAGTTTTGGCCTGTCATGACCCTGACTGCTGGCCCGGTCACCTCCTCTCCTTCATCCCCCTTTCAGCCCTGATTAAAACGTGCTAAAGCCAGTACAGGATGGACATGGCCCAGGTTTCTTCCTTTCAGGCTGGGTATGCACTATTTTATACAGTGGCCATCCCAGGTCATGTGTCCGCCGTGATAATGAACTCAGGACTAGAAAAGGGTCAGAGACGGCTCTCAGTTTCCCAGGCTTTCTGTAGTAGGTTGGGGGCATGCTTCCAGCAGCCTCAGCTAGAGAAGACGTTTCTCCCCACACACTCAGAGCCATGCATCCCTTTCGGATCCAGTTTTCTGGATAAGGGAGAAGAGAGACGGCAGAATATAGTTACAAGTCCCCAGGGAAGCTCCCGGGGACCCTGGAAGTCTCCTGTAGAAAGGTCTCATTATAATTTAGGATAATGTCAAGTTTATATCTGTATAAGCATCTGGTCCTCATGTTGGTTTTTCTTTGAAATTATTTCTGGCACATTCTGAGCACTCCCATTAATTATTTGGGGAGGTTTTTTTTTTCTTCTTCTTCTTCCCAGCCACATCAGGAAGAACCCTCCCTGGAGTCGGCACCTGCTTACTTTCTAGGGAGGGTCTGAGAACTTGCTCTAAAGATGGGGAGCCCATACCTCCCTCCCCCAAACAGTAAAGTGATGGTTAGAATTGTTGGGGTGGATGAGGGGAGCCTGAACTGGGGCTCCTTGAGTGCCTTGTTTTTCTTTTCTCCTCTTTCTTGGCATCATCTTCAACTTTGGTTCAAAAATCCAGGCTCTCCAAGCTTCCTAGAGGACGGAGGAGTGGCCCTTGTCATAAGCAAAGGCATCTCTTAAGAACGTTCGTGGACAATGCATGCATCTGTGGGGAGAGTGACATTTAATCTGAAGCATCCACTTGAGACCAGAAGATTCTGGAATTTCTTCGGTGAGCCATGCATGGGTTGGCCACGTGGCAGGACACTGAGCACTGTCCAGTGTGCCTAAGTTCCCATGGCCGGGTTTCTCCTATTTTATCCCAGCCATTAGGAAATGTTTTTAGCAAAGCCTGTGCATGACACTTAGACGGAACAACCAGTTACCTAGGAAACTGCCCGCTCTATACATGCTCAACTGCCTGTGTCATTCGGATCCAGCTGCCTCAATTGGCCTTCTTCCTTGGTCCTCCTTTGACCCCTCTCCCCCATTTTTGTGATGGCTAAGTGCTCCTCACCAGGACCAGCTTCATGCGTGGGACCCAGTGCAAAGTGAAAATACAGGGTCCTTAGTTTAAAAACATGACCGTAAATATCAAGATGGTAACAATGTTAAAACAGGAACGGGCCCTTCCGAAGGCAGGATCTTGTGCACTTGCACAAGACACCTGTAAAGCTCACCTCGCTTCTAGTATCAGTCAGAATTGCCCTGTCCATCCTCTGTGACTGTAGGACAGTCAGGATCCTAATCTGGTGATGCAGGGTGTTCCTTTCATTTTTTTTCCCCACAATGGGTTGTTCAAGACTCCATGTGCTTGACCCTCAGGATTTTAAGACCTTTGCACATGGAGTCTTGAACAGCCATTGGCTCATGCCCTTAATCCTAGCAACTCAAGAGGGTGAGATCTGAGGATTGTGGTTTTAAGCCAGGCCAGGCAGGAAAGCTTGTGAGACTCTTATCTCCAATTAACCAGCAAAAAGCCAGAACTGGAGTTGTGGCTCAGGTAGTAGAGCTCTGGCCTCAACCAAAAAAAGGAGAGTGCCCATGCTCTGAGTTCAAGCCACAGGACCAGGAGGGAGGGAAGGAGGAAGGAAGGAAGGAGGATGGAGGAAGGAAAGACAGGCAGGCAGGCAGGAAGGAAGGAAGGGACTCACTTGATGATATTTAAAAGCAGGGCTCTTATATGTCTAGGGACCAAGAACTACCTCTTGTAAGCCATATTTCCTCTATGCAAAGTACAAACTTACACTTCCCACATCTTTTAGCTCTACAAGAGCATCCTGGTCCATGCAGCTGTGAGTGCAGTCTCTGGTCACTGTACCCAGAGACTTTTAATGGCCACGTTTCTCTCTGCTCTCAGTCCTTAGGGATCTCCTCCTAAAAGTCACTAAGAATCTATGGTGAATTGATCACCCACAGGGTTCCCCAAACCTTTTAAAGAGCAATTTGTGTTTTCAGTCTGTCTCACCTCTGGGCTAATGAATTAGAGGAATTTACTACCCACTGTGTAAGTTAGCAGTTCCTTTTATCTGTGCTCATTGCTTCCATTTCAAGTGTCAGGATTTGTGCTGCAGCTCCGCCTTCCAGGATTCAATGACCAAGACTGTGAGAACAGATGCACTTGGAATGAGACACTCTAGTCACACCTGGTCTTCTTGCCAGCTGGGCAAGGCCTTTCCCAATCCTTGGATTTGACCTTGTGGGTGACCCCTCTCCACTGAACAGAGAGAGCACAGCGCCCCCAGCAGGCCATTAGCAGTTCTGCACTAAGCCAGCATACTGTGGGGTTCCTTCCCACTTAATCCTGGACTCCAGGGACCCTGAAGGCTGGCGTCGTTAGCCACTCTGTAGCCACTCTGATCCTTTTTAGAGTTGTCCTGTCAGAAATAGCTGCAAGGGTCTCCCTGCCCAGGCGTGGCCTGGCTTCTAGGCCTCTTGGGATGTGGACTTTCGCCCTCACAGTGAAAGGACTCTGATTCCACGAGTGTATCAAACACCCACTTCTTTTAGATAAAGGCCTGGAATAGAAGCAGGTCCAGGACTGAACCCCAAAGAACATGATCTAGATGTGAAGAAATCCACTTGTCACTTTGCTTGTTTCCTTGTTGTCTTTTAGCTGCTCTGCATCAATGACGAGAAGGTTCTTTCCTTTTCGGTGGTTATAGGGTTTGAACTCAAGGTCTTGCACTTGCTAGGCAAGTGCTCTATCACCCAAGCCATGCCCCGGCCCTTTCTGCTCTCATTATTTTTCACATAGGCTCTTGTCTTTATGTCTAGGCCTATCTGGATTAAGAGCTACCTATTTACAGCTGGAATGGCAGGTGTGAACCACTGTGCCAAGTTGTGCTTTTCTTTTTTCCTTTTTTGAGATAGGTTCTTGTGAACTTTTTGCCTCAAACAACAGAACTCTGAGTCTCTACCTTCTAAGCAGCTAGGATTACAGTCATGACTCACCGTGCCTGGCATGAAGGTTCTTGATTTTGAAAGTCACCCTGTCAAAAACTTTTGAAAGACTACAATTTCCTTCCCCATAAAGCTCTTCACCCCAATAGAATCCACCAGATTAAGGAGGTATAAATTCCTATATAGAAGCCCAGCTTCTGCCCTCTTGGAGGGCAGCAGAAGGGGCCCTTGGGAGCCCGATCTCCACAGGCAGGAAGAACAGGCTGGCCGGGCACTGGTGGCTCACGCCTGTAATCATAGCTATTCAGGAGGCTGAGATCCGAGGATCGCAGTTCAAAGCCAGCCCAGGCTGGCTTATCTCCAATAAATTACCAGAAAAACCAGAAGTGGCGCTGTGGCTCAAGTAGTAGAGTACAAGCCTTGAGCTGAAGAGCTGAGGGACAGTGCTCAGGCTCAGAGTTCAAACCCCACAACCTACCTAAAAAAATAAAGAACAGGCTGACTCTTCAGCTCTGCCAAGTGACATGCTCTTGAGCAAGTTACTCAGCCTCCCAAAGTGGTGGGTTTCTCTTTAAGGTGTGAATGAGGATGTGTTGTGTAGAGGTGAACAAGGCCGGCCTGGGATAGGAAGTGTTTGCCACTTGATATAGACAGGTTCAACTGGTGACAGCTATGATTTTGTTTGCTAATCTTTCATTACCGATTGCACCAATTTATACTTCCAACACTCACTTCTTATGGCAGGACATCTTAGTATAAAATGTGGTAACAGCAATGATTCTTGGTAAAGGAATCAGTACCCTTCATTACATAGTTTATGTGCTTCATGAGTGCCCTCAGCCTGAACACTCATTGTACAACCTATGTGTGTCAGGTTCTGTGTGGAAGTAGTTGTGTCACTTGATAATGGGGATACATTCTGAGAAATGCATCAGTGGGCATTCCATGGACGTCTGAGCATCATCAGATGTTCACACACACTTGTATACCTAGAAGATGCTAGGTGCCAGTGGCACATGCCTGTAATCCTAGCTACTCAGGAGGCTGAGATCTGAGGATCACAGTTCAAAGCCAGCTGAGGCAGGAAAGTCTGTGAGACTCTTATCTCCAATGAACCACCAGAAAACCAGAAGTGGCGCTGTGGCTCAAGTGGTAATGTGCTAGCCTTAAGCCGAAGAGCTCAGGGACAGTGCCCAGGCCCAGAGTTCAAGCCCCACAACTGACAAGAGAGACAGAGAGAGAGAGAGAGGGAGAGGGAGAGGGAGAGGACGCAGGTCTGTCACTCCAAGTGGCCTCATCATGCAATGAAGAGATAGTAAATGGGAGCCATTTGAGGCTGCTGCCAGTGTATATGGTGTTTTTGTAAGTATTCACCCTAAAATAATAATAAGTCCATTCATCAAGCAGCCGCACAGTCATCTGTCCCCAGTGGTGATAGTCAGTGCAGTGCACCTCCTCTGCACTGTCGTCCTCCAGGGCCGGCAGCATCAGGAAACGTGCAGTAGCATGACTGACTGCAGCTTTTTAGCTGTGACGTCCCTGGGCCATAGTTACTTTTCGGCCCATCATAATCTCAGAGGACCACCATCCTTTATTTCTCCCATCACAGACAGAAACATCTTTATTGAGTGCATGGCTTGATTCAGTAGCGTCCACTGAGAGCCAGGAGGGGGTATGTCGGGGAGAAGGGGAGCTCACCAAGTTCAGGGGGAAGCGAGCCCACCAAAAGCCCACTATACACAGACATGGTCTCAAGGGGCTGAGCCACATTCTGTACAGTCGAGTCTTTGGCTAAAGGAGAACAGGTAGATTTTTCTGGAAGCACCATGACTCTCAAAATTGGTCAACAGGGAAGAGTGACTCCAAATCCTCTTCTTCCCAATTCCCTAATAACAGCACCCAGATGTGGATGGGGTGGGGGTGCTATCAACCAACAGGGCCACCTTTTTGTCCAGAACTACCACAAAGGCCTGCCAGAACCTGAGATTTGTTGAAGCCTATTATCGAAGGAAGAGCTGAAACTCCCTGGTCAGAACCCCATGAGTTCCTTTGAATTTCAAAGATGACACAGAAAACACAAGGCTTGGACTCCATCAAATGCCCTGAAAATCCTGGCAGCACCTCCGTAGTCATCCCAAGCAGGGCTTGGGCGGAAGATAAGACACCGGTGTTCAGCCTTATCCGATGAGCTGGGACATGCCACGCCAGACCCCTCCCGTGCGAGAGCAGGTCACCCGGGCCTCCACACCTGGCTTCACATCCCAACGGGAAGACTGGAAAACCCCATACCACATTCCCAAATCAAAGCCTGTCCCACCTGCCTGGATTCACTTTGTGCTTTTAGTGTTAAGTGCATTTCACATGCCGAGTCTTCCCGGGCCTGGATAGTGCCCCTAGCTTCTCCATAGAAGTGTCAGAAATATTTTCTAGTAACTTTCCAGTTTCCTAATAGCTCGGCAAGAAAGGGCCTTACTGAGACTCATCTTGCCCATTTTGTTTGGGGAAAACCGGGCCCAGATGGAACCAGCCATGTTGCTCTTAACCTCCACTAGTCCCGGCCCTTCCTGGCACCTTGGCACCTTCCAGCTCCCCGAGCAAGAACGTCCAGTGACATCCCAACACCCAGCGTCCTACCTCCTCCCCAGCATCTCCTGTTGGGCAGCCTGACCAAGGCCCAACCTGTCAGCACCCAATACCACCTCTAAGAGACTAAGCCCCCCCTTCCCTCCCCCAAGCCCAGCCATTCACCCCCACCGAGCTGAGCTTGTTCACCCGGAACAAGTGTGGCAAACGTCGCCTTTCCAGGCCGGAATCTGAAAGAAATTAGAAACCTGCTGCTAGCTTCATTCCCACTCTCCTCTCGTGTTTGCTGTTATTTTTTAACACTTTTTTTTTTCTCCTCTCATAAAAGCACTATCCCTTCCCCAGAGCTTGCCTGTAGCGAAGGCATGGTCTGTACAACTGCAATGATTTCAGAGAACAGATGGAGTGAGGAGCAGAAAGTCTGTTAATAGTAATAGAAATGCTACATGTTAACCTGGACAGCACATGATGACAGTCCCATGACTACCCGTTCTGTTCCTACCAGCTGGGCAACCAAAGTAGGAATGAGATATTCACAACACACAGCCACCCGCCACGTAGCCACCTAAAGTTAGAACCCAAATTCCTTCACACTAGGGGCCTTGGCCATTGCAGCAGCTTAGGTCCGGAGTAGAGGAGGCCATACCATGGGCCTCTTGGATTCCTCAGGCTCAGGCCCAGCCTCCAAGGCGTCCTGAGTCTGTTGAGGCCCAGGGCTGGCTTTTAGAACAATGCTAAACTTGCTGGCCCCACCCAACCATTGCTTCCAATGGCTGCGCTTTGGGGAAGTGCGCAGCTCATTTTTTGCTTTTTCAGGAGTCAGGTAGGGTGAGAAGAGGCTTCGGCTTTCCCAGGCTGAGGAGAAGACCGGGTAGCAAGCTGGCCAGAGTCGAGGTCAATAGTGTAGTGGGTTGTCCAGCTCTGTTCTTCCTTCTACAATGTGAAAAGGCAGTGCCTTGCCGGGACTCTTGTGGCTCACGCCTGTAATCCCAGCTACTCGGATGCTGAGATCTGAGGGTCCTGGTTCAAAGGTAGCCTAGGCAGGAAAGTCTATGAGACTCTGATCTCCAAGTAACCACCAAAGCCAAAAGTGGAGTTGTGGCTTAAGTGCTAGAGCACTAGCTTGAGTAAAAAAAGCGAAATGATAGCACCCAGGCTCCGAGTTCAAGACCCAGTATGGCTTGTGCGCCTGTGCGTGCGTGTGCGCACACACAGAGCAATGTTTTATCTCAAGAATTGTGTCACCATCGGATGAGAAGGAGCTCATGCTTAGGGCATATAGAAGCTCTGCGGCAAAGGTACCAACAAAAGATGATTGATGTTCAAAGACAGAGGGCGTGTCCAGCTCCTGGGGTTCAGAGTAGGTCTTCATAGGTGGACTTAACTTGGGGAACGAGGGAGACCCGGGCATGTGCACAGAGACCAGCGGCAGGAAGTAAGCATCCCATCGGAGCGCAGACGCCTCCTCAGTCTGGGTCAGCAGGGCAGCAGAGCACCACCACACTCACCTGCCAGGCTACCCCAAGCCCTCCGAGAGCCGGGCCTCGGAATGCTATCAGGCAACCCCAAAGAGATAAGGGCTACAAATCAGAGCCTTTTGTTTTGTTTTTAGAGAGAATCATTTTACCAAGACCTGGCTGGCTTACTCTCCCAGTCAGTCAGCCCCCAATGGCTGGGAGGAAGGGTCATGGGCAGAAGGTCCTGTGGTTCTGTAGCGTGGAGCAGGAGCTCCCACAGACCTCTCCTGAGTGTGTGTGGGGGGCTGTCGGAGGAAGGAGAGGCAGAGGGGGTTCCACAAGCCCCCACCCCCACCCTGGAAAGCTGCGGGATCTGGGCGCAGGCCCAGGGGGCAGCGTCCAGTGATGCGCCGCACTGGGAACTCGGGAGGCTGACGTGGGGGTGATATCCGCTGCCTGCTTGGCTGTGGATGAGGCGATGACCATTTAACCAAGTCAACTTCCTTATGAAAGAGAAGCTGACGCAGCCCAGGGTGGGTCAGCTCACGCCCGCTCCACGGGAAAGACGAGGCCCTCTGATTGGGTTTTGGATTCCAGACCCGGCCGTATCCTAGGTTCCCGCAGTTGTTCTGCGCAGCTGTCTTCTCTCCTAGCATATGAGGGGAGCCCCTCATAGCTTGCAGGGAGTCAGAGGGGGCCTCAAGTAGTGGACAGAGTGGAAGGCCTGGGCTCTTGAACCTGTGGGGAGGGTAATGAGAAGGTGTGAGCCTTGTCTTAGAATGTCCGGGGTTGCCATGAACAGGAAGTTCAGGACTAGTTCTAACATCATTCTTGAAGACGGTCTGCATTTGATGGAGGCTTTTTTTTTTTTTTAATTTGGTGAACTGTGGTCTTTTTTATGGATCTGAGCTGAACCTGAATCTGTGGCATTCTCAGGGCAGTGAGGGACATGATGGCCAGGAGGCCACAGAAGATTCTGGTCCATTCACTAGGTTTCCCATGAAGGAAACACTCCCCTATTCCATCCAGCATCCTTACTCTGCCCCCATCCCCAGGAGAGCGCAGTCCCTCCTGAGGCACGCTAGTGTCCTCAGCTCACCTCTGTCCAGACCCAGGAGGGACACTGTACAGCCTCAGGCAACTGGAGCAAGTCTTCCTGCTGTCAAGGTAACAGCTACACCAGCCACCTCTGAGAGCAGACATCACTTCCCTTGTCAGTGATAAAGCCGCCGGACCCTAAGACCTGACACCGGTCTCAAAAACACTCTCACACCTTCAGCTTGTTCTCGTCGGAGACAGGTACCGTCGCCAACTTGCAGATCCGCAAACCCCATCTTGGCGAGGGTAAATAACTTCTCAAATGCACAGCTTAGCCATAAAAGAACCAGGGGCCTAGGGGTGAGGCTGTTGGTCATTTATTCAAGCCACTTCCTCACAGTATCAGGAGACTTTCAGAAGAGCCACTCTGGCACCAAGGCCAGACGCATGGCTCCGGCACAGGCCCAAACAAGCATGGAAAAATGACACGTGTCATTAGGAATGTGCTTAGACACAAGGGGAAAGATAAAAGTCTTACTACCAGGCCTTAAGGGCCTTGCTTCATGAAACAATCTTGACCTAATTCAGCAGCTCAAGAATCTTTTTTTTTTGCTTTATCCCAGGTCTTTTCACACAGGCCTTTAACTTGACCCTTGTCCCTTCTTGGGCTCAGGATGTCTTGCTATACAGCCCACATCTCACCCAGCATTCCACGCAGGAGGATGGGGACTGGATGGAGGAACAAAAGGGCAACTTTGGCTGGTCACTGGTGGCTCACGCCTATAATCCTAACTACTTAGGAAACAGATCTGAGGAGCACAGTTCAAAGCCAGCCCAGGGCAGGGAAGGTGGCTCAGTGGTAGAGTGCTTGCCTTGCATGCATGAGGCCCTGGGTTTGATTCCTCAGCACCACATAAACAGGAAAAGCCGGAAGTGGCACTGTGGCTCACGTGGTAGAGAGCTTGCCTTGAGCTAAAGAGCTGAGGGACAGTGCCCAGGCCCAAAGTTCAAGCCCCATGACCGACAGGAAAAAAAAAAAAAAAGCCATCCCAGGCAAGAAAGTCTGTGAGACTCTTTAGTACCAATTAACCACCAGAAAGCCAGAAGTGGAGCTATGGCTCAATGTGGTAAAGTACTAGCCTTGAGCAAAAGAGTTGAAGGACAATGCCCAGGCCCTGAGTTCAAGCCCCAGGACTGACAAAAAAAAAAAAAAGAGCCACCTTGGATTTTCTCCTTGTAACTTTTCAGGAAGAGATCTCTTCTCCCGGAGACTTTCCCCTACATCCTGGCCAGCTGTACTGTTCAGCACAGTAGAAGCTGGGAAATTAGTTATCTTAGCCTCCCAGCTTCTAATCGAGACAGGGAGGAGAAAGGACATCCAATACACCATGGCTCCACATCACCTCTTTACAAAACACATCAGTGTGTGCAAAGCGCCCCAGCTCCTGGGTGCAGCCACGTCTGCCACGAGGTCCTGGATGTGCCTTGGCTGGTGCTATGCAAAGAGAGGCTGGTGTGCTGGATGGACGCCAGCCTGAACCCTGGGCCAGTCCACGGGGATGAAAGGCTTTGGGCTCAAGGGGCAGCACCCAGATGGCTTCCTGGGGGGCTGCTCAGCCCTGGTAAGGAGCAGCTGTTCCCCACAGCCTCCCAGGAAGAAGGCTCTTAACTAGATTTCCCATGCACAACTTTGTGGGGGAGGCTCAAACCTCCGCCCACTGCAGGCTAAATTTGTACTTCAACCAACATCCTCACGAACAGGGGGAGCCTGGGGCGACTGTGTTTGTACCTTCAGCTTCTCCATGGATGCCGGGGCCCTTCTCTGGGGCCAAGGCACAAAGGCCCCGGACGAGACCTTACAATAGAGGACACACGAGCATTCCCGGGCCAGGTGGGTAGAGCACGAGGAAAGAAAGTCCCGTTGCTGGCCTCGGTGGATTTGGAGCTGGACTTGAGGCTGGTGGTTCTCAATTCACCCCCAGGAGGAGTCCAAACCGCTGGCTGGGGTCTGAGGGTCCAGCCTTGGGAGCTCTGACACGTAACCGTAGCCATTCTCAAATGCAGACAGGGAGTAAGCACCACGGCGTCGGAGAACACATTCAACTTGACCGTGATCCCGCCTTGGCCAGATCAGCTCAGTCTCCAGGGAGACAAGTGAGCATTGTCGACAATAAACTACGTACACAGGCCTGTCGGACCATGTCGGCGCAGTGCCGGACGCTCCCTCAGCTCCAGAGGACCTTGAGGGATGTCTGGACGCGACAGAGTCAGGACCTGCTCTCAAATGCATCCTGGGTTGGTTTTCACGGGGAATGGTGAACACGCAGGTGGAAACGGCAGTGATGTAGGAAGAGGTTTGTACTCCCAGGCCTGTGAGCCACAGCATATCACAGAGAGCCACACGAGCAGCGAGCACACGGAGTGAGGAGAAAGCATGGGTGGGGTGCTAGGCCGCTTCCTGTCACTGTCCCTGAGTGTCATAGGCTGAGTGACTTACAAAGAAGCAAGGTTTATTTAGCTTGCGAATAGTGAGGCTGGGGAAGATGGTGCTGGCATCTGGCCCAGGGCCTTGTGCTACATGGTAGCCATGTGGAGCGAATGGCATGATGAGACAGAGCAGACCTGCCAGCCTCGAATGGCAAAGCCAAGGGAGAACATGAGGCCCTGAGCTCGAACCCCACATGCACACACATGCACACGCGCACAGCACGCACGCGCACACACACACGCTAGAGAAAGGAAGAGTGCCCAGGTCCCAGTTCCGAGAAAGAAGCTTCAGGAATGAAAAATAGCAAAAATCACCAAAGTCAAGGGAAGGAGGCCTTTGGCTAAGGAAGGGGTCACTTGCCTTTCAAGGAACATGGGACGCCTTGCTCAGGCTCTGTTCTGTGGTGGTCTGGGTTCAAACCTGGCACCTTTCCTTTCTCCACAGATGCCCTTCAAAATGGTGGGAGAATTCTCTGAGCTGTCTATCATGGGCATCCCTCATCACCCCTCAGCCTCGGTGAGGGAGAGATACAGGCATTATCTCCAAGATAATGCTACGCAATTACTATCCACTTTGTGTCATAATTTCAGGTTATTTTTAGCAGGTACCACACTCACGTGATTCAAAGATCAAAGTGATAGAACCAGCTGAGAAGCTTCTTCCCACCTCTATCCCAACGACCCAAACATTGCCACCGCCCACAGCTCCTATGATTTAAAAAAAAATCCCTTCATGGTTTGTTTATGCAAATACAGCATAAAGGAATATATGTGAAGGAATACCTTATTTTCTCATTCTTGAATCAAAGTAAGGTACCAGACAGTGGTTTACAATGTAGGTTGTTTTTCCCCCCACTTAATTTATCCTGGAGAGCTTGTTTTTTGTTTTTTTGTTTTGTTTTGTTTTTTAATATATCAATCTAAGAATTCTTCGTTGTTTTTTTTTGAATGGCTCTAAAGCTTTCCATTGTAAGCATGTATCATTGTTTACTAACCAATACCACGGCTGATGGACACTGAGTTATTTCTGTCTTTTGCAGACACTGTGTGTGTTTATGTGTGTGTGCGTGCGTGAACGCTTGGAACTTGAACTCAGCACCTGGGTGCTGTCCCTGAGCTTTTTCTGCTCAAGGCTAGTGCTCTACCACTTGAGCCACAGCTCCACTCCAGGTTTTTTTGTTTGTTTGTTTTTGGTCTGGTCGTGGGGCCTGAACTCTGTGCCTGGGCGCTGTCCCTCAGCTCTTCAGCTCAAGGCTAGCGCTCTACCACTTGAGCCACAGCGCCACTTCTGGCTTTTTTTTCTGCTTATGTGGTGCTGAGGAATCGAACCCAGGGCCTCATGCATGCAAGGCAAGCGCTCTACCACTGAGCCAACTTCCCAGCCCCAGTCCAGGTTTTTTGATGGTAAGAGTATCATAGAACTTGTTTGCTCCAGCTGGCTTCAAATGATGATCCTCAGATCTCAGTCTCCTAAACAGACTGATTGGCATGAGCCACCACACCCAGCCTTCTCTCCTAACTTTAGGAGGGAAAAACAAACACAGAAATGGGGCTGCCCACACCCCCAATAGACATTCCCAGAGCTCACCAGCATGCCACGCCACCACGCTTCAGGATTTGCCACTTCTTCAGACAGTATTACTTCTTATTTACTTTGATTTTTTTTCTGTGCTAAGAGCACTCGACCACTTAACAATGAGATCCACTCTCAAGAGACTTGTAAGTCACGATACGGTGTGAAGAGGATGCTGCACCCGATGTCCAGAACTCACTGTGGAAAGTTTCTATCTAGCCCCTGATTCTAGCGCCATCTCCCTACCCTGTCCGGCCGAGGCCTCTGCTCGGCCTCTGCCTCTGGGGTTTCGACTCCCATCCTCCACACTTAGGTGGAACCCCACAGTATTTGTCTTTGCGTGACTGGTTTATTTCACTGAGAATAATATCCTAAGTTCACCCCTGTCACATCTCCCCTTTTATTACAGGCTGATAGTATTCCTTCTTAGTTCCAGCTGGTTTAGGTACCTGGTTTACAAAGGGTTGACACAATATTTCGACTTCACAATCTGGATCTTTTCCCAGTTTAGTGATACGCAGTGCAGTTCTCTCCGGTGATACTCATCTGTGTGTTAATGTATATACTCTGGAGGTATTTTAGGTAGGTTAGACTAAACTGTGATACTTGGTCGATGACTTACAATAAATGCATTTTCAGCTTATAGCATATTCGGCTTACTGTAGATTTATCATGTGGTAGCCCCCTGTAAGTCAAGGGGCATTGGCACAGACCACTTTTTAAAAATTCATTGGTCATTTGATGGACATTGAGGTTGGTTCCATGCCTTGGCTATTGAGACTGGTGCTGCAATGATCATGGTGGTCAGATGGCTCCCTGGGACCCTGGGTTCAATGCTTTCACGCAAATTCCAGAAGCAGGGATCGTCTCCGTGGGCCAACCTTCTCACTGATCTCAGAATCCGCCAGATAGGTGTGAGAACCCCAAGGAAAGTAGATCATGTAGTTCAGCCTCTTCAGCTTTCAGGAACAAGCTGGAAGGGAGAAAGACCTAGCCAATATCTCCAGGCCACAGTGAATCAAGTGCTTATGGTCCCTAATCCAGGCCTGGCATTCTAATCTACATGACCGAGAAGCTACAGCACTCTGATCCAGGCAAGAAGCATGTAGCAAGTATGAGAACCTCTGGAAACAACTCTTTTATTTGTTTATTCTTGCTGCTGTTGATGATGATGGTGTTCGTGATGATGGTGGTAGTGGTGGTTGTGGTGATGGTGGTGATGATGATGATGATTTGTCATGTTAGGATTCAAATTCAGCACCTCACACATGCCAGGTGAGCAGTATGCCACTAAGCTCCATCTCCATCCTGATTCTGTTGTTGAAAGCATTGATAGCATTCTCTCTCTCTGTCTCTCTGTCTCTCTGTCTCTGTTTCTCTCTTTCTAGCTCTCTTTCTCTCTCTTGGCTGTCAGCGCTTAGAGGATGGGCCCTAATGGCCACAAAGGAGTTTCAGATTCTGGAAGACTATGGAACTCTACCCTGTTGTAATTTTTCTATCAATCAGAGAGTGCTAGTCATTTTTCCTCTTCTTCCTCTTCCTCCTTCCCCTCCCCCTCCCTCTCTCTTCCTCCTCTTCCCCCCTCCTCATCCCTTCTCACCCCTCCTCACCCCCTCTTCCTCCTCTTCCTCCTCCTCCGTGTGCCAGCAGTAGGGCTTGAGCTCTCTTGCTTAGTTTTTTTGTTCAAGGCTGCTGCTCTACCACTTAAGCTATAGCTCCACTTCTGGCTTTTTTTGTTGGTTAATTAGAGATAAAGAGTCTGTTTGATTTGTCTGCTCGTGCTGGCTTCAAACCTTGATCTTCAGATCTCAGCCTCTTAAGTAGCCAGGCTCACAAGTCTGAGACACCTGTATGCTCATCATGAATATTTTGTGTAATGGGTATTTTCTTTTCTTAGTTGAAGAACTTTTTTATAAAGACATGAACGAGAGGTTGAGGGTGCATAGGCTCTGGTAACCTCCCCTTTGGTTCTACATACTCAGGATAAACATAAAAATGCATAAAAGTTGGCATTTGATTTTAGTTTTTACATGTTAGTGAAATCAACTATTTTGTCTATTGATAAATTGTATTTTTTATTTTATGAGTGCCTTTTAATATTTTAATCTAATCTTCCAATGGGCTATGAGTCTTTTTGTTGATTTAAACAGTGCTTCATATATTAACGCTTTTTTCATAGATCTTGAATACATGTATCCTCAGCTTATTGCCTTTGAATTTTATTATTTTTCTTGCCATATAAAAGATTTTAAATTATATCTAGTTGGATAATATCAATCTTCTCCTTCATGCCATTTACTGCTAACAGTTTGGTATATATATTTTCCCAGACATTTTCCATGCATATGCGTATCTATCTATAAATATATATAGTAAGTGATATAGTTTTCCTGCACATTTGAAATATCATACACACTCTTCTGTGTATGTAAAGAAGAAAAACAGTTTTATTTCTTCTTTTACTGTTACCTATAATTTTTGCTTCTTTTACATATGAGAGTTTTGTAGATATTCCCTTTATTAATATTGTAAAGATCGAACTTCAACAGCATTCCAGTGTATGAATTCAACATTGTGTTCCTAAACCAGTTTTTAAGTTTCATTTTTCATTTTCATATTTAAATATGGAAGTTTTTTGGTGTCTGAAAGAAATAGAGAACTAAGTTTGGGGTTGGAGATTTAGCTCAGTAGAAGATCACTTACATAGCAAGTGTAAGACCCTGAGTTCAGTCTTCAGCACCACAAAAAGAGAAAGCCCTAAATTCATTTTTTTCTGCCATACTAGAGTTTGAACTCAGTACCCTGAGCCATCCCCCAGCCCAATACCTGCTTATAATTCCACATAATGAGCCAATTATTCCATAGCATTTATAAGAGAGTCTACCTTTCCTTCTCTGATTTGAAATAACTGTCACATATTATCATGTTAAATGATTAATATTGTACATTAAATGTTGAGAAAGAATTTGAGTTTCTCTATAGATCTCCTTTTTTGTTGTGTTTACTTATTTACTCTTTAATGTCACATTGGTCTAATTATTGTAGCTTTATAACGTATTTTAATATCTATAAAATCAACATAAACTCCTATTTCTTCTTTTTAAATAGTGTCTTGGGTCAAATTCTTTTTATTATATTTACTTACTTTTTGCATTTAATTGTGAGATTTAGAATCATTTGTGAAATTCCCATAACAACTACTAACAATTTTTATTTTTCATTAAACTTGTTACATTATTCAATTAATTAAAGCTTTATTGATTTTTTTTACAAAATTATTTTAACTTAAGAGCAATCTCTTGTCTCTGCATCTATTCAATTTTTCTTATGAGCACCAGTAATATTTGTTTAGTCTGTATAAATCTTACATTTTCTTCATATTTATTCTGGGATATTTTACATTTTTGTTACCACTGTAGAGGGAATTTTAAAAGTACATCTGAAGACTATTATTAGTATATAGCAAACTATAGGTTTGGCATACGTTTGGTGACAGCTTACTTTATGGATTATTACTCTAGTTGTTTTTAGTTTTTATGGATTTCTCATGTAGACAATCATGTCGTTTATAAAAAAAAAGAAATGAAAAAGAGGAAGGATAAAGATTTGTTTTTTTTTTTAAACTGCATTTCTACTTTCTTTGTACTTTCTTATTGCTTTAGCTAGAACCACTTCTTAGATGTATCATATACAGGTTTCCCTTTCTTGTATCATACACACATTTTCCTCTCTGTCTTTTTATTCTGCATGCTAGAAAACTTTGGGGGACTATTTTCACATTTTCTAATTTCATTTCCTGTTCACATCAAATACGTGGTTCTCTGCTACTTTGGGATTTTAGTATTCAACCATCAGTACTTCCAGCTTTAGACTTCCTGTCTTTGGAAAGTTTCCAATGGTCTCACAATCACACACCTATAGTTTCAACTACTCCAAAGGTGGAGACGTGAGAATCGACATGCAAGGCCAGCCCAGGCAAAGTTCTTGAGATGCTATCTGGAAAACACAAACTAAAAGCAAGGGGGAACGTGTCTCAGGGGTTAAGAGTTTCTGTGTAACAAGCACAGGGCCTTGAGTTCCATCTGGACCCCCTCTAGTGGTTGAATTGCTCTCAGTGTCACATCTCACTCCTTACTCAGACCTAGAAAGTCTCCTGTGCCTGGGACCAGCCACTTCTCACCCCACCATGTCCGCCCTACCACTCGTCCACTCCTGGACACTCGGGTCTTCTGTCTCTGGCCCAGCTGAAGGCCTTGTCACTGTTTCTGTTCCCAGATTTCTTCCTCCCTCTTGCCTACCCTGTGTCACTTTCGTCAGAGCCTGGACCACAACTAAACATGTCCCTCTCTGGCTGGCTGTCTACTTATTTATTTTATCATCTGTGTCTTAAAACTTCCTAAAAGCATGCCTCTTACTGACCTGGTACATAGTCATCTCTTGTACATATTCAATTAATGCTTGGTGAACAGAGGTATTGACCCCAGGGGTTCTGAGACAGAGCAAGCACCCATCTCTTGGCCTGTGGGGTCTGGGGTGCTTAGTAAATATGCCTTGTTGGCTTTGTGTCTTCATCAAGGCCTAGAGATCTGCCATCTTCTCCACAGACTTTATTTCTCTAAGAATCAACATGTGACATGAGAGAAACATCAAGAGAGCTAGCACAAACTGGGGAGGGAGCCGTAGGGACTGCCTGCAGTCTCAGGTAGAGTCTCCCCCTCCGGCTTGAGAGTCCCGATGCTACACGGCTTCATGGTGCGTTGTATTGCAGGGTGGGAACTACGTCCTGGTGATGGTGGATCCAGATGCCCCCAGCAGGCGCAACCCCAAAGCGAGATTCTGGAGGCACTGGATGGTGGCAGACATCAAGGTAAGAAGGCCATGAGGCACTTTAAGCCTCATTCTCGGTGGTCGCTGGAAGATTATCATCCAGTGTGGTTCTCAGCTTGTCATTCTGTGGGGAGAGCAGGACTTCTGTGTCAACAGCCCCCCAAGCTTTCAAACAGCTTCACACCAAGTCAAAGGACTAGAGGCGGCAGGTTCGGTGGTAAACCAGCTGTCAGGATGAGTAGAAGAAAGCCTGTAGGGCTTGCTGATCTTTTGTGGTACCATTCCTTCTGCCATGATGGATTTCGGTACTGATTTCGGTTTGTGCCAGTGCATGCTAGACCGGGTGTCATGATGTGGTTAGTACAGGGGTGTCCTGCTGGAGGCCCTCCCCTGCTGAGCCAGGGGTGTGCAGGAAGTAAAGTGATTTGCTCTCTGGTTGGTCTCACACTGGGGAAGGGGCCTGGCTCAGTCTCCCCAGCATTGAGTGCGAGGAGCTCACATTTGGTGGGTAAATGGAGGGCACTGGGGCAAAGAATAAAAGGCTGGATTGCCAAACAAGTCTTTGACAGTCTGGGTTACACAGAATGGCTCTCATTCCTTACCTTTTAGAGACTCATCATCCTGACAGGTGCCACAGACATTCCTTCACATCCTCAGGACCACGCAGGTCTCGGGACTCTCCCGCCCCACTCTACCCTGGATACCAAAACCCAACCTTATGTAAAGGGAGGTCATCTTTGCATGGAAGCTTTACACAGCTACATGCCAGTGGCTCACGCCCAAAATCCTGGCCATTCAAGCGGCTGAGATCTAAGGATCAAAGTTCAAAGCTATTCCAGACTGATAAGCCTGTGAAACTTATCTCTAACTGCCCACCAAAAAATTCAGAAGTGGAGGTAAGGTTCAAATGACGGAGTATCAGCCTGGAGCAAAAAAGCTAAGGGGCAGGCACCCTCCAACCCCCTCCCCAAAGCAAAAGCTATGTACATCCTGCTGTATACTTTAAATCAGATCTAAATTACTTATCATTCTTAATATAAATGTTACATGAATGGTTATTATTCTGTGTTGCTTAGGGACTGGTGACAAGAAAAAAAGTCTATACATGAACCTCAGAGATGCAATTATATGCATTTTTTTTCAACTTGCCATTAGTTGAATACAAACGTGCAGAGCCAAGATGCACACACAGGGCCCACTGTCTAGAATATGCATTGTTTCCCAACCACAAGTGACCATGAAATCTCTTATTCACAAACACAAAGCACCTCGCAGGGCGCTTTGAGGAAACCCACATCAGCCTGTGGCATTCACGAATCTGCACCTACAAAACCAACTGATGGCTTTTGCGATGTGAAAGCAGAAACCCAGAAGTAGGAAAGCTAAATCTGAATGTGGTCAGGATGTTGGCTGGTTACTGGCCAATAACCTCTTGGACCCTCAGGGTTCTTTAGCTGTCTTTAGCTCTTTGCGAGGTCGTGCTGATGGTCTGCTAGCCCATGAGAGAATTCTGGACGACCAGAGGGCCATCCGCAAGGGCATGCGTCTTTCCTGCTGGCCTAAGGCAGGGGAAGGGCAGCCAGCCAGCTACTGACTTCTGAGCAAACTCAGCAGTGGGAATCCAACCTTAGCCTGGCCAGGGCAGCCTCTTGGGCAGTGTCCAAACTTGCCTTGATGGCAGGAACCTCATTTCCTGGTGAGGCTGAAGAAAGTTCTATAACTCGCCAATGGGCAGCACAGGGCTAGGTTCGGGCCACAGCCAGCGGAGGGCACAAAAGGGAAAGCCAGGGATCGCCCCTCAGGCAGAGAGTTGTCATTTTCTGGATCAGGGTGGAAAAGAGTTGCTAGGAAGGGCTTCCCCTCCGAGGGCTCTGGTGAACGATTCTGAGAGCAGAGCTCCAGAGCAGCTGTGGACAGGATGGCATTCTAGTCCAGGGGCTTTTGAAGGCTGAAGCCCCCAGCCCAGCCCATCCAGCCCTTTCACCTCAGTACTCACTCCAGACACATTGCTCACTCCAGCTCTGAGCTGCAAACAAGGGCTGCAACCCAGATGCCCTGCTGAGAGGCACAGCAGGTGGCAGGTGACAGGTGGCAGCTGTTGGGCCAGGCTGCTAAGCCACAGAGCTTATAACCAGGCCACCTGCCCTGTGCAGTGGCCTTTGCTTCCCGCTCAGGCAGGAAGAGGCTCCGGTTTCAGTCGCTGTTTCCACCCACTTTCCCTGGTCTGGGTGCCCAGCAGGAAGCGCCAGCCCTCCTGGGTATGTCCACTTAGCTTGCCACCTGCCCGCATTCCACCAGCCACAAGGAGTGTTAGCCAAAGGGGTTCAGGTCTCAGGGCCTGACCTCGGCCAAAGGAAGCAAGGGCTCTGGTAGACCCAGGAGCACTTCCTCTATGTCGGTACTGGGGGCTGGGGGGTCTCATGCAGCGGGGTGCACCTGCCCAGCCTGGCAGCTTGGGAAAATGTAGGTTCCTGGGCCCAAGACCAATACAGAGCTCCCACTCTGTTTGGCCTCTGTGCTGGACAAGCACTGGGAAGAGTTAGCAGCTCGGGGGAGGGGAAGGTTGCCTGGATGGTTACCCGCACTCATTTGT
>NW_012267405.1:2210026-2243767 GCF_000151885.1 Dipodomys ordii
CGCATGCCAATACTAAGGACTTGAACTCAGAGCCTGGGCACTGTCTCTCAACTTTTTCACTCAAAGCTGGCATTCTACCACTTGAGTCACAGTCCCACTTCTGACTTTTTGATGGTTCATTGGAGATAAGAGTCATGGACTGTGACTGTTATCTCCATTTAACCACCAGATAACTAGAAGTGGTACTGTGGCTCAAGTGGTATAGCACTCTCCTTGAGCTGAGCTGAAGAGCTCAGGGGCAGGCCCCAGGCCCTGAGTTCAAGCCCCACAACTGACCAAAAAAGGTATTCTAGATACTTCCCACAGAGGTATTCTAGATAGAATTGGATAAGGCTCTAGACCTGTAAATAACATAAAGCCTAGGAATTCGAGAGACATCCAGCAGTAGGGACTGGGCTTCCATGGTACTCTTTCACTCATTTAATTCAACAAATAAAACCCATATTTCACACTAGTCACTGTAATACAGTAGTTAAGAGCAATGCCGCTGGAGCCAGGCTGCTGTGTGTAGGTTGCTGTGCTTCGGATCTCAGGCCCACTGTGATGCTCGGTGTGATCTTGGGCTAGTTGTTGAACTTCTCTGCATCTCAACACACTGGTTGTAAAGGTACTCTCCACCTCCCACAGTTGGTCTGAAGCTTAACTGAGTTATTTTGGGTAAAGTACTTCGATTCTAAGCCTTAGCACACATCATCAGCTCCATACCATCGCTGGCTGTTATGTTATGTAAGTGCCTTATGTAAGTACCCCTCAAGCGCTGGAGTTACAAACAAACAAAATGGAGAAAGGCACACTGTTCCACTCAGGGTGGGGTGATGTGGGTCCAGGAGCAGGCTTGCACGGAACATTCTAGACCTATGGGTTACCACTGGCTCAGCTGCAGTGCAGGCAGGGCTGGCTGAGCACTGTCAGCCATCTCTCTGGCACTGTCTCCCAGAGCAGCAGAGACCTCTGCAGAGCGTGGACAGATACCATCTTTGCACCCTGTGTGGATCTTCTGTTTTCCTTCCAGCTACTTTTTAGTTCTGACTCAATCTAACTAATAATCTTCATGGCGGAGCCTAATTAAGATATCAATTAATATGCAGCTTTCAGTTCCAAAGAAACACTTATTGGTTCCTCTTCTGTTTGTCTCCGAAATGAGTGCTCAGGGCTTTTCATGTAGACATTTTCATTAGACTTTTTTTTTATTATTGTTAATGGAATACGCAGCACAGGAAGCTGGTGTGCGAATGAAATATCGTGATTGGTGACAGAGAACACGAAGAACAATGAAGGAGACAAGAGTACCTTTTTATTTTTTAATCTTCCAAAAAAGAAAATCTTCCTAGAAACCATCAATGATTCTAAACATTTGCCCTGAGGATCTTCTTTTTTTGTTTCAGAGAAGAAAAGGAACTGGCAAGTTCACCTCTCTCTCTCCTCCAGCATTCCCCACCCCTGGCAGCTGTAAATGCAACCAATTCTGGGTTGAATTAAAAGGGCCTCGAAGGGGTCATTATTCTGTCTACTTTTCTATAAGATTGGATTTTTTTTCCATAATTAGACTTTTTATATTATTTTAAGGACCTCTAAGTGTGCTAGGTGAATAAGCTAAATGGGAAATGCAATGAGCAAGGCAGAGCGTACAGATTCCTGCTTTTCGGTTCTGTGATCAACCCGTTTGGGGGTGATTGGCCCTTCTCCTGGGTGACCTTAGGCAAGTTGCTTGATCTCTCTGGGGCAAGGACAAAGGAAATTACAAAGGTAATCAGGAGAGGCTTTCCTAGAGAGAGGCACAACAGAAGGCGGTGTATCGTCCGTGTTCCTCATCAAGGAAGTAGCGGAGTCTGAAGATGTTCACATGTGTCCATAGAAGTCATTACATCATTGGGGGGGGTTGTTTTATTTTTAATATACCCCAGAACCCAGCTAATGGTAATACACAGAATAAACTATTGTTAGAAGGACTACCAGTTGAGACAAAGAGCACAAGGCCTGGAAATGGGGTTGATAAAACGCTTCTTTATGGAGACCTTTATTTTTCATCTGCTGCAAGTTTGCCCACGGTGAGGGTCTGTTTTAAAAAATGAACATCTAGGGAGCATGGTTCCTACTCCCAAAGAGGATATAGTTCAACCCATGGGCCATACAGAGCCTTGGCTGGCAGGGACAGTGCCGAGGTGACCTTGGTTAGAAGCCAGACATATTTGTGGCCATTTTAAAGGGACAAGGCCGGGACTTTGGAGTCAGATGAAGCAGTGGAGGGTCCAACTTTTGCTCTTTCTAGATGGGAGATTCTGAGCCTTGGCTTCCTTGGCATTAAAATAGGTACAATGACATCCATTTTCCTAGTGGGATTATGACTCCTGTCACAGAGCTAGGCATAACTGCTCACACTTGTAATTCCGGCTACTTGGAAGAGTGTCTCAGTTCAAGGCCAGCCTAGGGAAGCGGTTATCAAGATCCTGTCTCAAAGAACAAAGCAAGTCTTGGTAGTGCACACCTGGAGTCCCAGCTATAGTGGAAGTGGATACCGAAAAATCCCAGACATACCAGCCAAGGCAAGAAGCTCAGAGGAAGGGTGGGAAGATGTAGTCATAATATTCAATTTGACGTACATATGTGAAAATGGATGAATGAAAGGGAAGGGTGGTGTTGGGAGAGATGGCGGAGAGAATGATCAAGATGCTTTGTACTCACACGCTGATCTGTTGAATTGAACATCCTTTGTATAGAACCACTTAAAAACGAGGGGGGCAGATGGAGGGGGCGGGGAGAGAGAGACCCTATCTGAAAAACACCCGAAGCAAAAAGGATTTGGGTATGGCTCAAGTGAGTTCAAACCCCAGTACTTCCAAAAACTCAAGTTTTAGTCACAGAGTATGAGGACCGCCATCCGGCACTGCCGCCAAGGATGCCATAAATTCCCTTCAGCGAAAATTAGGTCATGCGAAGTTAAAGTTCTGCATAGGGTCCCACATAGCTCATACCTTCGCTTTTCAAGTGTAAATGGGTCTGGGCCCACGCTGAAAGACTTGTCATGACCCAGGCTGTCTTTGGGGAGGTCCACGCTGGAGGTGAGCAGCTGGCCATGTCACTGGATCTCTGGGGATGGCCCTGTGACCTCCGGGACCAGACCACACTCTCCCCTCCCCCATCCTCACCTGTGGCCCTCCGATCACACATCTGGCAGGGTGCAGGAGGTAGCTCTTTGGGCTGAGCCAGGCTGCAGACCCTTCCTCCCCAACCTGTTCCCCCTCTCTCTTTCTCACAACCCAGTAGCACTTCTCCATGCTTCATTATCACCACAGCACCGGCCCAGAGATGCCTTCGCTCCCAGTCCAAAGCGGTTAAGTAAAATGTTGCTACAAAGAGGAATATTATCTTTTGATGAATGTTTTTCAAGCCCTTTAGGTTTTCATGGTAATTTGCGGTGTAAAATTATTTGGAGATAAGAGCCAAATTAGCTCTCCTATGCTGAGGTCGCTGTGTCCTGTAATCCATGTGAGCAGTGTTTAAATATAATCAGCCCTTAGACTAATGCGGCATAATTGTTCATTTGAAATAGCTTTTTTTTTTTTACTCCATTCAATGAGTCATTAAAATATTCAAGGGATAATGCAGTGAATTGGAAATGAATTTATCGTATTATCCCATACATACTGTATTGCTTCAGGTATCTAAGGGGTGGAGAAAGAAAGAGAGGGGGAGAGAGAGAGAGAGAGAGGAGAATATAGAATAAGAATAAGTCTCACAGGGAGAAAGCAAGCCTATGTATACATGAATGTGATAAACAAAGCTTTTTATGGGTTTACGGCAAGCAAGAGGCTGGGAGGGGAGAAAATAAAATGCTGTTCTTCGAGGTGGTCTCTCTCTCTCTCTCTCTCTCTTTCTCTCTCTCTCTCTGCACTCTGAGAATCTGCTCTACCACAGCTCTGCTGTTAACTTATTTTTATCAAATATGTTTATATCAGAAAGTCGTTATGGAAACCAGTTCTGCCATCCAGGAGCATTCCTGGATCAGGCAGAAAAAAACTCTCTCTCTCTCTCTCTCTCACTTTCTCTCTTTTACACACACACACACACACACACACACACACACACACACACACACACAGCATGGCATGGTCTTGCTGCCCCAGCTCTGAACTCGGCTGTGGCAGGCAGGCAAGGCTCCCGGCTTCCCCTCCCGAGGCAGGATTGGGACATGGGACATGGCTCTCTATCTGTCACCCCAAATCCCAACCTACTTTTGCCCTACCCTGGCTTTGTCGCTGTCATCCACCCCCTCTGCAGATAGCCTTAGAAAGAACCTGGTTGGGGGGGAAAGGCTGTGGCAGAATCTTTGGAGCACAGTGACCCACTCTTGATTTCTGGAAAGTTCTGTCCATTGTCACTCTAGAAGCGGCTCCACACACGTGCCTGGCCCTGCTGCTGTAAGAGGCTAGGTGACGGTGCTGATCGCAGCTGCACCTGTGGAGGGCCGGAACCTGGTCAGCTGCTACAGAAAGCGGGGCCGACGGCTCCCAGAGCTACCACGATTCGCAGGGACCTCTCTTGCGGGTGTCCTGGGCAGTCAGCATGGTGGGCGAAGTTGGACAGGAAGTCTGATACCAAACCTTCCAAGAATTCAAACTGCATCTGCTCCCTGAAGGACAGAGCTCCCAACACAGAAATAAGCTGTAGGTGACCTGGGACAGTAGAAGCAGGTGAAGTGGAGGCTGGTCTCCACGTGCTCAGTGGCTCTTCCGCACAATGCCAGCATCACCACATTTCCTCTCCCAGTAGAGACGTCCTTCTTAAAGCTCTTCTCTGTATAAACGAACCACAAGAACAATTGTCCAAAAAGAAATGTACTCTTTACCTGACTGACATTAACTATAACCCCTGTGTACATCACCTGTCTAATAACATTTTTTAAAAATTAAGTTGGAGAAAACAAAGAATAAGGAAGAAGAAAATGCAGAGGGAAGAGGGAGGAAGAAAATAGGAGATGTTCACGTGCTTGGCATGTGGTACTAAGGGCTGTGCTTTACATTAGCATCTCATTTAATCCTCACAAAAGACCTAAGAGGAAGGTAATAGAAATACGAAAATCAGAGCCTAGAGATGGCAAGCAATGAGCTCAAGGTGTCACAGCCCACAAGTGGCTAACTCCAAAGTGTTCTAAGTCCAAAGCCTATTGCACACTGACAAGGAGGAACTGCCTGTATTAGTCTACTGTATGTTGGTATGACCAAATACCTGAGGCTAGATACTTTATAAAGAAAAGCAGTTTCTTTTACTCACAGCCCAAGATCAGGCAGCCACCTGGTGAGGGCCTCAAGATACACGGCATCACAGTGGTAGGAATTTATGCCGTGGAGATCACATGGGAAGACCGGAAGCAGAGAGATTCGGAGGCCAGGCCTGCTCTTTTTTTTTTTTTCTTTTCTGTAACAGCTTGTTCCGGAAGGAACTAGCTCAGTTCTTGAGTAAATTATACAAGTCCCTTTGAAGAACAGCATCCCAATAACCTAACTACCTCCCACTGGGGCCCCCTCACCACCACCACACCGGGACACACCACATCCAAACCTAGCCTTCCCATTCCAGAATTCAGGTAGGTCCCACACCCACTACCAGGGCCCGTGTGGATGGGGTGCCGGTGTGAGTGGCACGGTTTGGCATTGATCTCCCTTCTCCCGTTGGCTCCGCCCAGCTCAGCCACAGCACAGCCCTGACCTGAGCCTTCTAGTGTAGCGTGAACCCAGGAGATGGATTCTCTGAGATAGCTCTGACATGCAGTGATTGATCTCTGTGAGTCTGTCTCCTCATCTGTGTAAGAGGAGAACAGCATCTTCATGCAGGAATTCAGGGGCGCAGAATTGGTGACATGCCGAGCACACTTGGTAGTGTCTATGTACACCAGGGCCCTCGGTTTGTTCCATCTTCAATCACTCAGAATTCTCCACAGGAAGCCTTTGATGGCAAGGAGCATATCTTCCTTCTAAGAGATAGGCCAGGGCTTGACCAGGAGAATGAGCTGTCCACGTGGGTTCAGCTTGAAAGACCATGAGAGAGAAAGGACACCAGCGTCAGGCTTTAATAGGGAGAGGTTAGAACCATCTGTTGAACCGGAACTGTGCTCGGCACTGTGGCTATTTTAAAAATTAAGATTAAGTAAAAGTTAAGTATTTGATGAATCCATTTTAGGAATTTAAAACATGGTTTCTCTGAAGATCCAGTAGAAGAACAAGGCCACCATACAGCTTCCCTTAAGGCTCAGCTCAGCAGTTACCTCCAGTGAACGAATGGCTTGCCCTGGTTTGCCCAGACTAAGCCAGTTCTGCCCAGGCTCTACCACCCTCCTCATCACAGGGCTATTTATTATTTGAGTATCTTTTTCCTCTTAGACCGTGAGTTCCTAGAGAGCAGAAACTGTATCTTCTACCCATATCCTCAACATTTATAATGGTGCTTAGAACATAAACACTCCTTCATAAATGTTGAATGAGCAAAAGCATGAGGGAAGGGATGGACAGATGGATAAGTAGATGGGTATATTCATAGATGGATGGACAGATGGATGTTGAGTAGGTGGATGGATGCATGACTGGCCAGCTGGATGCTGAGTAGTGGGTAGATGGATGAATGGATAGATGGACGGATGGATGAGTGGACGGAAGGATGGATGGATCTATGGATGTTGGGGAGGCAAGTGGACAGATGAATGGATGGATGGATGGGTGCTGAGTAGGCGGATGGGTGAATGGGTAAATAGATGGATAAATCAACAGATCAATGGTTGTTGATTAGGTAGATGGATAGATGCTGGGTAGATGGGTGGGTGGATGAGCTGATGGATTAATAAAAATTAGGTAGAGGTGACATCATTGTGATGACTTCATGAGAGAGATAGGAATTGACCAACCTTGAGTTATTAGTAAGGCTGAAAAGTTCAAAGGATACAAGAGACTGCATCTCAGAAGGGGATAGCATAACAAGATCTCCAAGGCTGGGAGTAGCCCTGTGGCTCAGAGTGGTAGAGCTCTAGCTTTGAGCAAAGAGCTCAGGGACAGTGCCAAGGCCCTGAGTTAAATCCCCATGACTGACAAAAAACAAAAAACACCCAAAAAACAACACTCCATATTTGACAGGGCAGTAAAATGAATCCTAAACATAGATTGAAAAGCCAAGATGACTGAGTTAATTGAGGCCCTTCTCACTGTGTCTGGGTTATTATTGCAAAAGTCTGCTGACTAGTTCTTCTTGTGTAATCTGGCCTAAATGAGAGTATCCATCTTTCCTTCAAGGAATGATTTTACTAAAACTCTAAATCTGAACAGATTACTTTCCTGTTTGAAACTCTGCAGTGACTCCCAGCCCCCAAGCTTCCTCCTGACTTACTTGTGATCTCCCCAAACCCACTCTGCTGTGGAAGCCACTGTGTGCCTCTACTTGCTTCGTCCAGAGGGACGAAAGCCCATCTGCAGCATGCAAACACCAGTTACTTTTAATGGCTCAAGATTTTTTTTTTTTTGTCGGTCATGGGACTTAAACTCTGGGCCCTGGGTGCTGTCCCTCAGCTCTTCAGCTCAAGGTGAGCACTCTACCATTTGAGCCACAGCGCCACTTCTGGTTTTCTGGTGGTTAATTGGAGATAAAAGTCTCACAGATGTTCCTACCTGGGCTGGCTTCCAACCTCGATCCTCACATCTCAGTTTCCTCAGTAGCTAGGATTATAGACGTGAGCCACCAGCACCCGGCCTTGGCTCAAGGTCTTTAGATGAGTTACACCTTCAAAGTCCAGAGAAAGCTAAGATTTGGGATCATGAAATCATCTCCAGAAATAGGAAAGGAAATGTGGATTACTGGAATCAGTATAATATCAATCCTCCTCAAAAGAAAAGAACAATTTAAACAGCAGATGATCTGAAACAAAGAAGAAAACAGTCTTCATTGGCTGGCCCAAAACCAGTTGCTCCTGACCATTCAGATTTCTCACTAGACCATGCATTGTTCCTCAGGATGAGGAAGCAGCTCTAAGCATTAGTCTATGTTAATCATGGCAACCTGTGCACAAAGGCAAGAGACTTGGACTTAGTGGCTGTTGTATGAGATGGGTTTGTGCCTTGTTACCAGGCCAGTCCTGACAATTGAACTATTATCGGTCTTAAAGTGGGTCGCTGGTGACTGCCACAAGAATCTATCATGAGCAACCTTGTGCCATAATTTTTCTCTCAATACTGAGGCTCTTGTTTGGCTTTTTTACTCAATGCTGAAACTCTTATCACCTGAGCCACACCTCCACTTCCGACTGGTTCATTGAATAAGAAGAGTCTCACGGACTTTTCTGCCTGGGCTGGCTTTGTAACCACCATCCTCAGACCTCAGCCTCTTGAGTGGCTAGGATTATAGGTGTGAGCCACCAGCGCCCGGCTGTTCCATATTTTTATGGATAACATGCTCACCAAATTTATAGGTCACGCCAAGTTTAAGGAATAGTTAATATGATGGGTAACAAAAAAAAAATCCCTCATGTAATTTTGGCAAATCAGAAAGTTGGGCCTGCATTGCAAAAATTAAATTTAATGGGGATTGATCTAAAGTTCTATATTTAGGTTCCAAATCAATTGCTTGCATGCAGAATGGGGAAGATTTGGCATGTCAGAGGTTCATGAAGGGAAGAGATCAAGAAGGGTTTTGTTAATTCTTAAGCTAATTTAAATCCAAATTTTAAGCTAATAATAGAATGTCAAACCATAATGCAGGAGTTAAGACAGTTAATATATTCTGAGGCCGCATCAGTAGAAGTAGCAGCTTTAGATCATTGAAGAATCCTGGCTTGCCTTCCCCTGCCTCTGTCAGAGCACCTCTGTTCATTTGTTCATTCATTCATTCTGCATGTGCTCAATACATCTCCGATGGTAGCTTCATTCAGGCACCGTAGACCAAAAGTTTATACAATCAAGACCCTTGACTCCATTAAGGGGCTCTCTGGCTGGTAAACAGAAAAGAAAGATCAGTTGCCACAGTGGGGGGAGGCAAGGGTCAGGATGGAGTTCAGCTCTAGAACTATGGGAGGTGGAAAGGAGGCAAAGAGCTTCCCAGAGGTAAGGGCCCCTGAACAGGCTCAAAACTCACCTGGTGATCCATTGAGGAAAGGGAATCTGGCAGAGAGAAGAGCAGGAAGGAACCCTGTGTGGTCCACAGTCGTAGGAACCATGTGTTCAGAAGGTGGAGTCAGCGAGGCTTCAAGGTAGGCCATGACAGATGACTCACCAGAACCACCTGGGAAGCCACACCCAGACCAACTCAATCAATCAGCAGCAGGAAGCCCTGACAGTCCCTTCAGTTTAAAACTTCCCAGATAAGGCAAAGTATACTGGGATGGGGGTGGGGGGATTGTGATTCAAAGGGTCTAAAGTTTCAGTTATGCAAGATGATTACATTCTAGAGATCTACATTGTGCCTATAGTTAACAATACTGTACTGAATGCTCAGAAATTTATTAAGAGTATAAATCACTTTTTATTATTATTAAATATACTTTTATTGTTATTACAAAGGTAATGTACAGAAGGGTAACTGTTTCATAAGTCAGGTAATGAGTACTTTCTTTTTGATCCGTGTCACGCCTTCCTTCATTCTCCCCCAGTTTTTTTTTCCTCTTATCCCTGTCCATGAGTTGTGCAGTTGATTTTCAACAAAGTGCCTAGTAAGTATCAAACATTTGTTCACATGTAAAATGTCCTTAACATGAATTAAAAGAAACAAAGAGATAGGAAAAAGAAATGGAGGCACGCACTGGGGTTGAGGACTATCCATATAGTAACTTTACTCAGCCTGGGAAGGAGTTTAGCAAAGGGACTACTGGAGATGTGCAAAGGACAGGGGTGTTGAACTGTGATTGAGTGCCGTGGCAGATGCCTATAGTTCCTGGAGATGTGGCTAAGGAGAGGGCAGTTTAAGCCCAGAATGCAAGAATAGCCTAGATGACATAACAAGACTTAAAGAAAAGGAAAAGAAAAGACAGAGAAACAGAAAACAATGGATGTCTTTTAGAAGTGTTCTTTGACTGCCATGTTGGGTGGTGGCGGTGGCTTTCAGGGTGACAGTCATCTGCACAAAGCAAAGGCAGGGCTGTTGGTAGGTTAGGTGGAAAGTGATAGATAAGCCCCTTGGCAACTTCTCGACTTGGGGTCCTTACTGAGATGGGGGCCTTGGAGTGCAGGCAGGGTGGGAGACAAGAGGATGGAAACTTCTGTCATAGACAAAAAAACAAAGTGGAGATTTCAAGGAGGAGATTGACATGAGTCCAGAACCCCGGGACTGCAGCCTGGCTTTGCTTTCAATGCATGGTGGTTACAGGCAGGGGGGTACTGTCTCTGGGTGGAGGGGGGGGGTGGCAGGAGAAGAGTTATCTCTGCTTATTTCTAAGGAGAAGCCACAGCCAGAGCATGTGCACACAAGGCCAGACTGACTCTCAGATGGTAAGTCCCAAAGGCTGCCTGCCTCTAGTCCACCTCCATGGGGCCCAAAGCCATTCAGGAGGAACAAGAGGCCGGGCCAGCAGGGAGGCTGAGCGGGGTGGCCCAGCCAGGATTCAGAAGAATCAGCTGCTAGGCTAGGCTCAAGATCCTCCCACTTGGCCGCCCTCACCCCCTTCTGTGGGCCGAAATGTTGTTCAGAAGCATAGCGGGCTCCCCTGGGCCTCAGAACCCACCAAGCAAGCGGCAAGTTCCACGCGATTCCCCACACTTGCTCTCCCCCATCCACAAAGCCTCTCTGCACACCAGCGAGCCAGCATGGCATTATTAGAGGGAGAACGCGGAAGCTGCTCTCATTTCTTCTCAAAGGCGAATCGCTCACTGGAGCTTTATTATTAGTCACACCTGCCAGGGAGCCTATTCCCTAGTGATTTGTGCCCCACAGTTGGGGCTGGTGTCAGGTCAGAGTCATAAAATCTCAGCTACACGACAGAGGGCTGGAATGGACCACTGAGCAGGCCACAAGGCCTGAACAGCTCTTGTTTTAGGAGAGAGGCAGTGACCTCTTGCTGATACTAGAGGGGGGAGGAGCGGAGACAAGCCCTGTGGCTGGAGGCGGGGAGGGGAGGGCAGGGGGGTGGAGTGGGGGGGTGCTTCAGGAATCCAGTCATGCTAGGGTGAGAGAAACTCTGGCCTGGGGCATCAGGGCTGGGGAGGAAGGCCAAGGGGCAGCCTAGGGCTCACCTGTCAGCTTCTGCACAGAAAGGTCCAAGTAGAGCAGCTATGGAGAGATGAGGCTGGTAGCCTGGGGTGCACAGCACTGTCCACCGTGGGTGGAGAGAAAGAGGAAGAGGAGAGAGGCCAGAGCTCCAGAGGGCAGCGGGGAGCTGCTCTGGTGGGAGAGTGGGCTGGGGCTGAGACTTGGATACCCTGAGTTCCTTGGGTGGCTGGCCTGTCAGGCTTTGGGGCTAAGAATGAGCTCTTTCCTTTTCCAAGAGGTGGAAGTCACTGTTTTCTTGTCTCAGTTGATGAACAGATTCTGGGTGGCAGGAGTCACCATAGAAACAGGTGCTATCTTAAGCAAATGAGCCTTATTAACCTTAAGAGTGGTGGAGTTTTCACAAGATTGCACATATAGGGTAGGAGGGAGAGCGGGGTTCGGTAGGGGGAGGGTCGAGGTGGCTGGGAGCTGTGTGCTGTGGCTCAGGGTGGGGAGGTGTGTGTGTGTGTGTGTGTGTGTGTGTGTGTGTGTGTGTGTGTGTGTGTGTGTTTACTGCATACGTGCAGGTGCCCATCCCCACGTGCTGCTGCAAAGCTGTTTCCCAGGAGGTGGCCTCAGGTTCTGCTTTTTCCCTAAGAAATATGCCTTTGCCCCAAAGAAACTTCCACCTCATTGGAAGCAGTCCTAAGGTTTTCAGAGACCAAGATATGACAACAAGTAGACCTGGGTCTGTGTGACCCCAATCAGTATATCCTTCCAGGACCCCCAATCTCTAAGAGGCAAATAGAGCATGTACCTCACAAGGCAGATGCAAGTCTCCAAAGAGACCATATAGGGTCTTAGTGTGTACCCCCGTCTATCCCCTGTGGGTCACCTCTTGCTGGGGTGAAGGAAGGGCCCTCTCTTTTCAGACCCAAGATTAATCTTTTCCCTAGTATGATCTCACTGGTCAACAGGCTTTCCTCTGGTATCTGCCATGAGTTGTGTGCTCTGTTAGGCTTTAGGTAAGGTGGGGAAGGGGTATGTGTGTGTGTGTGAAGAGGAAGATCAGGACAAAGACCCACCCTCAGAGACTCTGGGTGGGTTGGGGGCGACTGGAAAGAGGGGTGGTAGGGAGCTCTCTGAAGGCAAATAGGATTGGGATAGGCAAGGAGGAGGGTGACCAATTTCCTCCTGAAGCTGAGACAGCTAAATTCTAGACTTAGGTTACAAAGGGGAGATCAGAAATGGGCGCTCTCCCTCAGAGTACAGAGCTGTGGACGCAGGCTCTGAGCAGCACATCTGCTACCCTCTGCAGCCCCTGGGGCAGGACGGTTCCCCAGCTGACACCCCACCGGCCCTGGTTCAGATCCCGTTCCAATGAACAACCCGGAACCCTCCTCCCAAGGGCACTGTTGAATCTTCCTGAGAGACCCTGCAGCCAGAGGCACCATCTGCCCAGTTAGAGTTAGACGGGCTGGAGCGAGCCTTCGCAAAGGTCTCTGGGAAGGCCTTAATTTCCCTCCCCATGAAGAGTGGAGGGACACAAGGTATGCTTGAAGCTGGGACAAGGTTGGCCGCATAGAGGAAGCACTCTTCCCTGCTTCATAGATTCCTAGGTCTCCCGAGCTGGAAGGCGCCTCGAATTCACCTCTAAAGCCAGTGGCCATTCAAACTTCTTAGTGCCAACCAAGGACCAGAACCAAGGGGTCCCAACCTTTAGTCCAACTTGTCCTTCTGCTTACTGTATCCAGCCCATGGTCCTGGGGTGATTTCTCCCAGGAACAGTACAGGCCAGGAAACATCTTTCTGATCTCACTGTCATGGAAAAAAAAAAGGGAAAGTTTTCCCTGGGCTGCTTAGTTGTCCTTTGCTCTCACTTCCTACACCTCTCCCTTCTTTGGAGACTCATGTGGCCTCTGAGACACATCGCTGGAGATTCTAAAAAAGTTCTCCCAATCCACTCAACTCCAGCCCCACTCCCAATTCTCTTCTCATTGGCTTTAGTTCCTTGCTAAAGTTCTTTAATAGCTGGGAAAGCATCATGACACAATTGAAGCTCGGTCTAGGACAGAGGTGACGGGCTGGCCCAGGCCCAAACCTCAAAGCAGTGATAATATTAGAATACTGTCCGGGTCACTCAGGGAACAGAGCAGGGCTGGCTCTCTTCAAAGGGGAATCGTGCTCCAGCTTAGATCCCTGCAAAGTCTGTTCCTTCCTCTATCCCAGCGATCCCCAAATGTGAGGACCACTCCCTAATGTTCTGACAGTTCCCAAGTTTTAACTTGTAACTGTGAGTGAATCATGGTGCAGAGAGACCACTGCCTTGGGAAAAGGCCTTCGGTGCCACACCTCACAAGGCCAGGTGAAGAAGCCTGGGGTGGGTGAAGAAGCAGAGGAGTCAATGGATAACATTATCCCCGTGCCCTCCCCCCCCTCGCCCAGGAAGAGCAGAGGCAGGCCAGGCAAGCTTAGGATTTGGGCTGGTTGGTGTATGGTCGATGGGCTCTAGGTGTGTGTGTGGGGGGGGGTGCACACAGGGGTGGCGTTTGGCTGTTTGCTTCCAGGTTTAGGGCAGTGGCAATATCAGTGGAGGTGGGAGGGATGGGCTCAGAGCTGGGGAGTATATATGTGGAAGGTATAATGGCAGACAGGTTGCTTACGGGGGTCCAGGAATTAGCCCTGGATGGGCAGTTTCTCCAGGATTAGTGTACCTCAGGGGGTGTTGAAGCATCATAAACTGCAGAAAATAAAAGCACAAGTGATACACCTAGAATCCCTCCTCTCCACACTCTGCTCTTTCTAACTAGTGCTGCTCAAAATCATCTCTTCCAGCATGACTTTCTTTATCATCTCCAAGACCCGCCCCCCCCCATCCCCAGCCTCCCACTTAGCACTCAGCCTTGTGATGCACAATTTAGCACCTGATTCCACGCTGTCTTCTTTCCTAGCTGTCCCGGGGCACTTAGCCCAGTTTCTCAGCCCCTGGGGAAGGTTCGGCTCACCTCCCTTCTGCACTGGTGTATGTCCAGCCCTGTACCCAGACGCTCTGCCACTCTCGTTGGTACCGGCCCCTTCCTGACTACCTCCTGGCCATGGGTTCTCACCCTGACCACGTCACCTTTCACACTTTCTTCTCCTGGTCGGGCTGTCACAATACCCTTGCACTGGCAGCAAGATGGTCCTCCAAAAGCCGCCTTCCTCCAAGGGACCAACCACCACTGGCCACTAGCAACTTCCTTCTCTTCTGCACACCTCCTCTCTCACCATCCCCCTGCTGAAATATCCCCTTCCAAAACAGAGTCCTCTCCACTTACCAAACATGGCTTGAAAGAGGCCACATGACCTTCAAAGTTACACTGAAGCCCATCCCATGGGTTCATCGACTCTGGTGACTCCATGACTCTCCTCCCGGGTCTCGGTGAGCTCCCAGGTAAAAGGGAGAGTTGATAGCATGACCGTGTGGGTCCCTTTGGGCTGACAACATCTGGGGCACTGACATTCTCTACCTGGCTTATTCCTCGGTCTGTGGTAAAAAATGTCTTCTCAGGCAGCGGGTAGGCAGAAATGGGGGCTATTGTGGTTGACATATCCTCTCCCTCAGAGCCAGCAAAGAGGGCTTGTCCAGAAGATTCCTTCTTGACTCGTTACTGTGGACCACACTGTGGATAGCGGTAACAGTAAGAGACAGTACAACTCAACCAGGATTTACTGAGCACCCTCTCTGAGCACAGCTCTCTGCTGAGTGCTGTGGGAAGCTCTAAAAGGCTTAAGATTAAATTCCTGCCCTCAGGAATTCAAAATCTCCGTGGGGAAATGAGTCACACACATACACCCTTGGAGAGCTGCCAGAGGAACCAGGGGACCCATCAACTGAAGAGCCTGGTGTTTGTACCAACTTGAGTCACAGCTGGCCATCCCCCCTGGAGATGGCCGGCATCACACTTGTAACTCCCATCCAGGGCACCCAGCACCTGCTGTGTTGCAGGACTGGAGGTCGGAGACTGCCCCTTTGGGATCTGTCCAGTACTATGTCCACTTTAAGGGATCTGAAAAACATCTAGGTTTCAGAATATATCTCCTAAATTATTCTAGACGCTTGGAAAAGCACACACATCTTATCAATGTTGATGTGGGGTTCAGAAAATATGATACATCTATTTAGATTTATGCTAATTAAGGCTGGAAAATATTACCTCATCGACATGAGGCATTTTATGAGAATGTGAAAGACCTGAAAATATAGACAGATCATAAGTTCATGCATTGATGTTTCCTAAATTAATTTTTACATATGCCTGTGCTGATAAAAGGAGATTTTTATTGGAACTTGATCAAATGATTTTATTGGCACTTAAGGCGATTCCAAAGTGCACCTTAGCAGGAGAAAAATGACCCACAAAGAATATTCAAGAAAATTTTGTAAGAGGACTAATGAGCATAAAGGCAGAGGAGACAGGGCAGCTTCAAGTCTAGGAATTAATAAGTGTTATGAAACTGCAACCATGTTCAAGTAGGGGACTGGTGAGACCATGCACAGACGTACCATCAAAATAGAAACAGAAAGGCACGGTGGCTCTCACCTGTAAACCTAGCTACTCAGGAGGCTGAGATCTGAGGATCAAGTTTCATAGCCAGCCAGGACAGAAAGGTCCCCAAAGACTCTTAATTAGAGTCCAATTAGTGAGCAAAAAAGCCAGAAAAAGAGCTTTGGTCTGAGTAGTAGAATGAAGCCATGAGCAAAAAAGCTGAGTGAGGATATAAGGTCCTGATTTCAAGCCCCAATATGGGCACAACCCCTCCCCCCCACCCCGCCTCCAACAACAACAACAAAAGGTGAATTTAAATGTTAACAGGGACTTTGTATGATTTGTTCATTACTTAGTGCCCAGGGCCAGGATGCTATTTAATGAATCATGAGTGCTTATTAAATGTTTGCTGAATACATTAAATATGCAAAACTTAAATATTGGCTTACAAGAGCCTGTGATGTTATTGCACATATATGTGATGAGATGAATATGTATATATATGTATACGTATACACACACACTTCTGTAGTTGCCTAGTGAATATGCATTATATGTTTGTACATAAGCTATGTAGAGGATCCAAAAACTGAATGTTCATGCCTGTGTTCACACACACACACACACACACACACACACACACACACACACACAGAGTGTTTGGGAAAATATCAAAGGGAGAAGCCCGCAGCTTTCTCAGGAATCAAGTGCATCCTTTGAGAATAGAATTCCAATAAAATAGACTTTGGATGGTGTCACAAATAAATTTGCCTTTCTAAAAGCTCCCAAATTAAAATTTGGGAGGCTTGAACATGAGGACAGGATGGCAAGGAATAGATATGAATTTGCTTTATTTGTGCAGCCTAAAAATCCTCTCTGTACCATTTCAGGATAAGGAAAGAGAGCTGGGCGGGGAATGTAGGGGAGACAAGCCGGAAGCACTAACGCTCCCCTGCACCAACTGCCTCCTGCTCCCCCTACCCCATTCCCAAGTTTTCCAGGAGACCCATAAATCATGCCGTTCCTGGCAGTCGGACCCCCAGAAGCCCTTTCACAATTCAGCTTCTCCAAGTATGCCTGCGGAGGATGGTGGTCTGCTTTTGAAATGATCCAGCTTACCCATCCATTCTCCTGGGCCTCCGGCCAACCCAAGGGCGCTGGCTGCCTCCACTTCTCCCTTTCCCTCTCCCCTGGGAAAAAAGTTACTGCTGTCACATGGCTCCAGCATCCCTGAGCCCTGAGGGACCATTGCGTGCCCCCCCCCCCGGGCACGCTCAGATTCCAGATCTTCATGCTAAACACTTTGTTTAAGGGTAATAGAAACAGTTTGATCTTTAAAGAACCCTGGATGCATAATATCTATACATAGTTCTTGAATTTTTCTTCTAAAAACAATTAGCCAAAAAGCCCTTTTTATATGATATTTGCAACTACACTGACAGAAACAGCAATTAAACCCCGTCTGTTTGCTAAGAAAGGAGCCAAGCTCTCCGTTTCTCCAGCAGCCTGTAAAATGTACAAATCCGAAACTAGAACACCAAGGCTTCAAAGGAAGTCACGAGACCCTTCAAGGTCATGCCCCGGCCCAGCCGCTCCGTTGCCCTCCGCCCCACGCACCCCCTCGTCTCTGCCAGCTGCAGCAACCTCGTGATATTTCTAGCGTTTCCTGCCATATCTCATCCTTCACCGCATTCCATGCCTGCCTTCATGGTCTCCTCTCACCCCACCCAAATTTCAATTTATGATGACTTCCTGTTCTCCCTCCGTCCTAAGGGGTGTCTCCTCCCTTGACTAGTGGCGTCTGCCTGTTAGGAAGAGTTTTCACCATCTTGGAGGTTCATCCATTCCACAGGTTCCCATAGCTTGCCAACCTAGGATCTCCTTAGGGTCAAAACTGCATCTAGCTCTGAGCCTCTGTGTATATGTGTGTGTGTGTGTGTGTATGATGAGAGAATGAATGAGTGAAGGCATTAGCAACCAGCCCCCAAAAGGCTAAAAAAGGAGGCAGAGAGTCTAGGGAATGAAACTTGGATCTGGGGCTGAGAGTCAGAGATGGGGGAATGGAGTGGGATTTGAAACCCAAGCTTCCACGGAGACTCACATCACCATTCTTATTCCTAGGCACTGAGGTCCCTGCCACTGAACACTGTCTTTAAGCCTTCTGTGCATGCTTTGCTGACTGGGGAAATGCTTCCAAGTTTTTTTTTTTTTTTTGCCTATTTTCTATTCATTCAACAAATGTGTTTAAGTGGTTGCTCTACACCCCCTCTATCCTGGCCACTTTGGATGCAGTTATGATGGAGCTTACTGTAGAGGAGGGGGACACCCAACAATAAGCATAGTGGCATGTAGGGATGGTAGTGGAAGCGCATGCCTGTAATTCCCGCTGTGCAGGAGGAAGAAGTAGGAAGATCACCATCTGAGGCCAGAACCCAGGCAAAAGCAAGAGACCCTACCTGAAAAATCAATTTAAAAGCTGGCGATGTGGCCCAAATGATAGAGTGCCTAGTAAGGAGACCCAGAGTTCAAACTCCAGTTCTAGTTTTTCAAAAGTGACGCAATGTAAAACCTCAGTACTCTGGAACAGGACTTGGGGTGAGGCAGTCTGCAGGTCACTGATGACATTGGAATGGGGACTTGCGGGTGGGCGAGGGAGCAGGGCTCAGCGGGGAGAAGACAACTCAAAGACAGGAGCAGCCAGTGCCAAGAGCCTGCGGCAGGCACTTGCCTGGGTGTCTAGGGAGGTGCTGGGAGGCTGGTGTAGAACCGAAGAGGGAGTACAGACCAGGCTAGAGCAAGGGAGAGCCAGGGGGCCCTCAGGGCTCCGGGCTCTACTCTGGATGTATCAGAGGTACTGGGACATGAGCAGGAGATGTGTTCAGAGCCACGGCAGTGGTCCAGGCCCAGCGTAGTACCTTCCCTGCAGGAAAGAGAGCCACCAGTCACCACACCAACAGGAGACACAGCGCACGTGCGCATGTGCAGCCACCTGGGGGTGAAGGCAATGCCTTGCCTCAAGGCAGGCAGACAGCACATTCACCCCCCCCTCCCCACGGAAGGAATGTAATTCACCAAGCTCCCCAACAAGGTGAGGTTGCATTCCAGTCTCAGTGTGCAGAACTCAGTGTGCAGACTAACCCAGGGCCACCTAGAGACTGATTTTTCCTCTGGGGTATTGTTAAGTTATCCCAAAAGTCTACAGCAGGCTCAGGCATTGTGCTTCAGTCCTGCAGCACCCCTGAGTTGCACCAGTGAGTGTCCAGGGGATGAAAAGGATAGAGGAGGCTGCAGCTCCGGCCCAGGAACTTGGGAACAGGCTCACGGGCAAGCATCAGCACAGCTCTCCAGAAAGACATCGATGTGTTGGCAGAAACCACAAGTTAGGGACGGGGGGGGGGGCGGGGTGACCCTACCTTGTTCTAGTCCTGGATCCCACACTTTTATCCACATCCTACACTTCCCACCCAGCTTAACTTTCTTTATTTGAAAAGTGAGGGGGGGGCTCCATGAATCCACAACGCTTTCCTCTTCTAAAATCTGTGTCTCACAAATTCTCCACTTTCTCCATTCACTGACAGCCTGCTCTCCGTCCTAATGACTTGAAAATTTCCGAGAACACACTTCGTGTGCAACTCTGTCTCTCTGCTTCATTTTCTAGTTACATTATTCCAGATAATACTCCTCTTGCTTGCCAAGAGAAAGGGAGAAAAAAATGACATTAATTAAAGATTTGGTCTGTATCCTAATCAAAAATTTTGAAAATGAATGTATCATACTGTACATTCTGTAATGTAGTCTGCTTTTTTACTTAGCAATATATCATTAACATTTTCCCATGTCAACACATAATCTTGCAAACCATGATTTTTCCTGCAGAAGTAGTTTACCATATGGATGTACTAAAATTTACTCAGCCAATCCTTTTGCTGTTGGACATTAGGTTGTAGTGCTTTTTTCCCTTATATATGTTATCACCAAGGCTACAATGAACAAAGTTGTGAATACACAACTCTTCATTCACCTCCACGGTAAAACTTTCTTAGGGTAAATCCTTAGAGGCCAAACGTTGAGCCAGAGATAGTCATTCATACCTGTAATTCCAGCCACTTGGGAGACACAAGTAGGAGGATCATAGTCCAAACCAGTGAATGCAAAAGCAGGAGACCCTATCTGAAAAACAAGTGAAAGCAAAAGGGGCTGGAGGTGTGGCTCAAGGGGTAAAGCACTTGTCTAACAAGTGTGGAACCGTGAGTTCAAACCCTGGTACTGTCAAAAGACCTCACATTCAAAGGTTCCTTGGTACATATTACTAAAATGCCAGCCCTAATATAGAATTTCCATTCATCCAGATTCCTACCGATAGCATGTGAAGTCCTCAAGACAATCATATTTGGGGATTGAGGAGAGATAGAACAAAGTTGCAGTCCAGAGCCTCCATTTTATAGGTGAGGAAACTGAGGCAGGGTGGGGGTGAGACCAGCCACAAGCAGGCGTGAGAGTAAATGAAGCTAGGAAGCCAGCCTCTTCTAGTAGTTATCCCCTTAGGCTGTCCACCCCTATTCCCACCACCATAACTCAAGGCTTCTGGAAACTTCCTCCTACCCCTCCCTCTACCCACAGGCCTTTCTCAGCCATGCTGCCTCTAAGAGTTGCTGCCATGGCAACTTTTCCTTTGTCAACCCCCCACCCCTACTCCATTCATCTTTTCCCCATATGCTACCCCTCTTGGGACCTCTAGATGGAAATGTCTTTCCCCCGCAGGCTCTGCAAGGAAGACAGAAATCTCTCTTCAACCCCTCCCGGGCGCCACTGCTCCCCTGCCTAGGGCATCCTTTAAGCTTGAGTCTAAATATCCCACCTTCCCTGGCCTTCCTGGAAGTCTCCTCCAGTCTAGAAGCCACCTGAACCAGCACATTCCCCTCCTCTTCCCCCACCCCCCCGGGTGACAGCGCTTAGAAGTCACAACTCCAGCCCTGGAAAAAGCTGTCTCCCCAACATGCTCAGCCTCTAGATTGAATAGCAGTAGGAGAGGAAGACAAATATTAACTCATTAAATGCTCTTTTCCTCTCTACCATCTGTGGCCAACTAGAAATCTGTACTGAGTTTTTTGTTTGTTTGTTTGTTTGTTTTACTAGGAGAGGGAATGGGTACCATAAAGACAAAAATCCCCTGTCACAATGCTGGTATTTCCCTTCCTACACATTCTCCAATGTCTAGATTGAGATCTCATGATTACAGTTCAAAGCTAGCCATGCAGGAAAGTCCTTGAGACTCTCATCTCCATTTAACCAGCACAAAGCTAGAAGTGGAGCTGTGGCTCAAGTGGTAGAGTGCCAGCTTTGAGCAAAAATAAAAATAGCTATGTAAGAATTGTTAGGTTTTTAAAAAGAGGTAGCCGAGTAAGAACAGCACCACGCATGTGGTATTTAGGAAAGGGGTAGGTTTATTCAGTAGACCTGCTGGGACCAAGCCAGGTTGGCATTCCACGCGGCTGGCAAAAGAGAGTGTCTGGCCCTGGGTTAGGCCTTATATAGGGTAGGGGCAGGGAAAGGTGTGTCCAGGTAAAGGGAAGTGGGACCAGGTAAGAGGTAGGACCAGGTGGGAGAAAGATGTGGCCACATCAGATTCAGATGTGACCTCATCGGATGCAGATGTGGGACACCTCTTCCAGGTATCCCAGTTGCCTAGGTAACGCAGGTACTGGGCTGGGTCTGTTCGCCATCCAGGAATGGATCTTACAAGAAAGTAAGGACCTGAATTCAAGATTTAGAACTAGGAGTGTATTCTCGGAGAGGCCTGCTCCCCAAAATCTTTCTCCTGCTGGAACATTAGAATTCCAACCAAAGAGAATTCCACTTCCATTTGTACAACCCAGAGACACAGCCCATTGACATTCTCTATTACCTCCCTTCCCAACAACCCTGAATGAAGCTGTGTCCAGAATATTTTACTCCCAGGAGTTACTGTTGGTCAGTCTATTCAAGTTTGGTTCTTTTCCTACACTCTCAAGCCTCCCTAGCAAAAATTTCTCCTAGTTACACAGGAGAAAGTTCACTGATACTGTTCCATACCTGTTTATAATATATCCCAATTAATCTACCCCTTCTATCACTTCCCCTTCCTAAAACAATTTCAACAGATTTTGTTCTTCTATTCTCATAGCTGGAAACAATCTATTTTGATGGTATTCATCCTCTTTCATCCTTTTCCTAGCAAGTTTTTTTTTAAGCCATTAAGAGATAGACGCGTTTGCAAAGTACAGAACCACGCCTAGCCTCTTGCCATGTGAACAACACGTGCCACACGCACCTTCTAATCCATTCCCACTGTCCACCAAGATCATCACCCGACTGCCTGACCTCCAAGGAAAACTGGTTCAGGAAAGTTCATTCACTCATCCGGAGCCCCAGGACTAGGATGGAGCAGAGCTGAAATTTAAGCTCAGCTTTTTTTCCTGTTTTTTTTTTTTTTTAAACTTGTCTCCAGTGCCATGTTCTTTCCTGAATGCCCATTGTCTCTTGGGTGGACTTTAAGGACACAGCACCACATGTGCCCGTTGTCCATCTCCTGCTCCTGATAGCACTCACTGAGGACATTTGCCCCCCCTCTCTGTTTTTTTTTCTCTCTCTCTGTGTGCTATTTCTGGGACTTGAACTCAGGGCCCAGGCCCTGTCCCTAAGCACTTTAGCTCAAGGCTAGCACTCTATCACTTGAGCCATAACTCCACTTATAGCTTCTTCTTTTTCTTTTTTTTCTTTTGGAGGTTAATTGCAGTTAAGAGTCTCACAGATTTCCTGCCTGGGCTGGCTTTGAACCAAGATCCTCAGATTTCAGCCTCCTAAGTAGCTAGGATTATAGGAGTGAGCTACCAGTGCCCAGCTGTTGTTTCCATTTCTAGGGAGGAAGTGGGCTCAGAGAAGATGCAAGGGGAAGGAGGTCGGTCTGGCACTGGCACTCCTAATCTCCCCACCTCCCTGCCTACCTGCGGCCAAGGCTTCCTCCCCTGCTCAGCACACATGTGGCCAGGTGGAGATGGGTGCTGGGCAGGAGGAGGGAAGGAAGGCCGGGACCTGATTCCAGCTGGTGCCTCCAAAGCCAGGGAATTCTCAGCTCCATCTCCAATCCTTAGTCAGGGAACCATCAGGAGCCAATGATTCTTTTTTTTTTTTTTTGTCTCAAGTGGAAATCACTGGTGTCACAAATCTAGTGTCCTTGGGGGTCTAGGCTGAGCTGCTCTGTCACCCCACAGCAGCGGGAACCACCGCTAGACCTGGGACGAGCTGAGCTGACAGAGCTGAGTGGCAGGGGTGCCTGTGGATGTTAGCATGCTGGGATTCCACCCCAGCCACAGCACACACAGGGGCTGCCTGGGCGTGGACTACGTCCCCGGCATCCTCACACAGGTGATGGGGCCCCAGATGGAGCACAGAGCATGGGTGATGGCCCTCCCCTCGGCTCACTGCCTTCCTACTGGTGTTTCGCTGTTGACAGAGGGTTATGTAACCTGGAAGGAAGGGAGGCCTGGAGCTCTCCCCAAAGCAGCAGCGAGTGAACCAGGTTTGCTGCCGTCATTTTCTCCACAGGAATCTGCTTTATGCAGATTGGATTTAGGGGTTTTTCCTGGATGCTTCTGTTTCATTTAACATGCAAGGGCTAATAACTTGTCACAATTCAATAAGGCGGTGGTTACAAACACCCAGGCGGCTGCTTATTTAAATGCAGGTTTGTTAATTAGCTTCTCTTAACAAGGCATGAGCTAAATCAGGCCCCTGGCTGGCAGCACCCAAGCCTGGCGCTGTCTCCCAGGATGGGAGGTCAGGAGGTTGGCAGCAGGGCTAGAATTCAAGGCCAGCACGGATGTCCAGGTCATCCCTCTGCCTCAGTTTCCTTAAAAATCAAGACACCATTTTCAGATTTAAAAACAAAACAAAAACAAACAAACAACAACAACAACCAAAAACCCCACCACCTGACAACCAGAAGGACCCTGTCTCTTTTTATTTTCCTGTTCTAGTTCTTTTTCTGCCTCAAATTCCTGAACCCAACCCTCCCTTGTATTATCACTGAAACTGTTCCTCATCCCTAAACCTTCCCATGTCCCCTCAGCGCCCCCACTGGTACCCTTCTCCATTTGAATAGCGCCAGAGACTGCAGACTCAGTTTTGGTGCCAAAGGCCACAGGAACGGGGAATGAGAACTACAAGCCAACATGGGGTACCCACTGCCTACCAGGAGCTCATTCTGTAATCCTCATGTTAGCCTAGGGCCAGATAACTTTGCCCTCTTTCTACAAGTGTAGAATTTAAGACCTAGGGAGGTTAGCTCACCTGCCTGGATCCAGAGCCCAGAGGAGCCAGCCACTGGGAAATCCAGGAGGCCTGTGTCCCTAGATAGCTGCCGCCCAGCGTGGGTGACCGCACCCACCCTTCCTCAGTGGGAAAGTGGCCTGGAAGCACAAAGCCAACATTCATTGGCTTATTCTTGAGGAAGGAGCTAACAGTAAAAGGGAATTAAAAGCGAAATTAGAATGGAGGAGACTGATCCAGGAAAAGGGGGTGGGAGTGGGCAGGGTGCATGTCTATAATTCTAGCTACTCCAGAGGTAGGGAGAAAGGAGGATCACGGTTCAAGATCAGGTACAAAGTTAGCAAGCTCTTATCTCCAAGACAAGCCGAGCACGGTGGAATAAACCATGTGTCAGGTACTTGGGGGAGACAGTGTTAGGAGGCTAGGTGGGGGCGGGGGGAGGCGGTAGTGTAGGGGAGGATCTGAAACTCTATCTGAAACTAAAAGCAAAATGACTGGGGCAATGCTCCCAGTGACAGTGTGCTTGCCTCACAATCAGGAGGCCCTGACTCCAACCCCCAGCCCCCCTAAAGTTGAAGGGCAGAAGAGAATGGGGGAAATAGAGTATTGAGAAGTACCAGGTTACCCAAACCCTTCCCCCAGGAGCCTTCTCATGTGCCCTGTAGCCAGAGTTGAGCATGGCAGGAGAAGCTAGCCAGGTGTGCTTCTGTATGAAGCACAAGCCTTTCCAGAAACATCTGGCTGAGGCTGGACCTGGAGTTGCTGCTGCCTGTTATGGACCTGGAGGTCTCCCCTGTGATCTTGACAAAAGCAAACGCCAGGATTCCTGGGAGGTTGGTTACCAGGTTACCACTGTGGATGGCAATCTCCAACTGTGATTGTGTGTAGAGGTTTTTATTCTCAGGATACCTGGAAGCCTGGTACTTCTGAAGTTGGGCCAGCCTCTCATAAAAGGGTCCCAAAACCTTCATCTGGGAATCAGAGACCCCAGCTGGATGAAGGCAATGGGCCTCTCCTTAGAGAAATACACATGCAGAGATCTGGTCATTCAACAATCTCTTGAAGCCTGTTCATGAGTCCTAGGTTAAGAATCCCTGCTTGAAACAGCCATCGGGGGACTTTTCTTTCAAGTAGTATGGCTCTGAGTCTAGGTGAGACTTTCCCTGTGTGGTCCACAGTCAGTTCCTGACTGAAAATTACAGTTCTCTGATGGATGATTTTGGTGTTTTCACATCCCTGGAGGCAAGAGGTCTCTGGGATGTTTTTCAAGGACCAGCGGCCTATTTAGCACATGGTAGGTGATCCACAAATATGTATTTAATATATAAGTAAAAGGTTCCCGTGCACTGTCCATTTTGGTACCACTCTATTTGTGTAGCCCATGTGAGTACCCAATTAATTCAAAACATTGAGCCCACTGGTCAAGTGCCTTATATTAACAAGGTCAATGTTGTAGCCTTTTAAAGGGGGAATGCAGTTTGAAAACTCAGCTACTCAAGAAGCAGGAGCTTATGAGGATCATCATTAAAGGCCAGTCCAGGCAATAGGCTAGTGGTACATGCCTGTTGTCCTAGTTCTACAAGAGATCTTCAATAGGAGGGCTGTAGTCTGAGGCCACCCCTGGGCAAAAGCACAAGATCCTACCTCAAAATTAACTAAAACAAAAGAAGCCTGGAAGCTAGTCACAGCTCGTGCCTGTGACCCTAGATGCTCAAGAGGCTGAGATCTAAGAAGCATGGTTTGAAGCCAGCTCAGGCAGGAAAGTTAGTGAGATTCTCTATCTCCAATTATCCAGCAAAAACTGGAAAAGTGAAGGTGTTACTCAATTTGTAAAGCACTTGCCTTGAGGAGAAAAAGCTAAAGGTCAGCACCCAGACTCTGAGTTTTCAAGCCATTTACTGGCACAGGAAGGAAGGAAGGAAGGAAGGAAGGAAGGAAGGAAGGAAGGAAGGAAGGAAGGAAGGGAGAGAGGGAAGGAAATAAAGAGGAAGAAAGAAAAGAAAGACTAGAGGAGAAAAAAAGACTGGAGGTAGGCTCAAGTGATAGAGTCCTAGCTTGCCCTTCAAGGAAGCACTACGCTGTAAGTTAAAAGGGCTGAGGGTGGTTTCTGGCCTTCTGGGTCTTCCTCTACAGTGTTTCTGGCATCCATAGTAAGAGATTACCCATTCCAAGCCTTGGTCACCTCTACCCAGTCAAGGCTGGCATGGGCAATAGCAAGGGAGCCAAAGAGAAGGAAGGGAAGAAGACCACATACTCCAAATCATCTTTCTAACCACAGACACGGTGGCCTCCCGTGTGGTCACAGCCTGGCCACTCCAAGTTTTCCGAGCCTTGCTGGGTTAGGCCTAACTCTGTCACCTCTACCAAGGTGCCTGATCTACTCCCTCGCCCCCAGAAAGGCATGAAGAGACCCAGCCATGCCCAAAGTGCAATGTAGGTACCTTCAGACATGACCTAGAGCTCCGAGCCTGTGCCAAACTCAAGAACCAAGAATATGAGGGCCCAGAATGAGGCCTTAGGCCAAGCACGGTGACCGAGCTTTCCAGATGTCTCCAGGGACTGGCCACCTGACACTGCCAACAGAGGTGGGGGTGGCTGTGTGGGAGGCCTGGGTACAAGGGGAGGGAACTCCTGCCCCCGCCCAGGCTCAGAGCATTTGAAAGGCAAATGTGCTGGGTTGCCTAGGGAACGGGAGAAAAGGGACTTCCCTAGCACCGGTGACTAGTAAGGGATGGAGACTGGGAGCTGTGATGCTGAGAAAATTGTTTCCAAAAAAAAAAAAAGTAAAAAGCGGTGACTAAGCAAGCCTGGTTATGTAAAGCGATCCCTGAGGAAGTGTGGGGAAAAGCCTGGAACCCACCCCCAGGTCCCTCCTCCCCGTTCTGAGCCCCGGGCCTGCTGCCTTGGGAGTTTCCACCAGCCACACCCACCCCTTCTCCCGGAACTCCCTACTCCTCCACAGGATTCTGGGGAGGGCCTCCATCCCAGCGCTCACTCTCCCCACCCCAGCTCTCACGGCCAAGGGCGGCCCTGGGCTTGAGGCTACTAGGCCCTGTCCCCACAGGAAGCTCTCCCCTAGCCCCGAGATGCCCCCGGGACCTCTGTTCAGACCACAGAACCCAGGGTCAGCCCACCTGTTCAGAATCAAGAACCGTGCACTCAGAAACCAGAGTTCCAGACGCTCTTATTTGCTGACTGTAGGGGGAGGTACTAAAGCCAGAGGCTGGCTCCTGACCTGGACACCGGCAATGGTGTCCACCCGGCTGGACTGTGGGGCCACTTCACCAAGACAGCTGGTATACGGCTGCGGGCAAGAGGTGATGCAAGGGTGGGGGCTATGCTAGTTCTCTTTCCTGTTAGGCTGAAGGAAGAATGGAGCCCATCTGGTCCATTCTTGGACTGTAGAAAGAATCTGACATTGAACATGAGACTCACTAGAGATCTGAGGAGTCTACCAGCCCTGCAGTACCCTCTATCCACATCCTTGGCCAAGGAAGGGCCCCCATCGAGGCATAGGATCTCCCTGGTACACACATGGCAGGCTGGGCCTGGGCCTGGAAATCCCCACCTCAGCTTTCCATCTGAATTCCCAGTTAATCCTTTTGAGAGCATCCCAGAAGTGGGCATGGTCAAAGGAAAGGGTCCCTGAGGTGTTGTAGGCCCCAAACCCATATCTGGGGATGTGGACCACAAACACTCCTGACACTCCCCCCACCCCCCGCCATTTCCTCTCATGTATATCCCGTCACCCTTATGAAATGGCCTTCTCTGGACAAATGATTCCAAGACAGGAGTTACCTGACAAAGACAGGAGAAAGAAGGGCCTGGAGAACAAGGGCTTCTGTTCCCAGTGAACTTGACCAAGGCCTGAGTGAGAAAGGAAACTGTGACCCATCCCCCACCTGCTGGCAGGGCAAGACTGCTGGACTGGTCCTGCTCAGAGCTGTCTCTGAGACACTACTCACCCAAGGCCACAAGCCAACCAGATCCCCTGTGGGTAGTTTAAACCTCGTCCTGCTCGCCCACCCCTCCTTGGAAGTGAAACCCAGCTAGCCACCTCGTGTGTGTTCACCTTCAGCAGCCTCGTGAACAAAGAAAAACATAGTTTGGGGTTCCAGGCCCACAACTCAACATTTTTGCAGAGGTCCAAGGGACTTGAAACTGTCCTCTGTTCCTTTTTAAGCTCTGCTTCCTGACATTCTTGAACTTGATCTTAAAAGGGTCGTCAAAGAGCTTGACTCGGCCTGCCTCGGGAGCGGCCAGCGAGACTCCCAGCAGAGGCCTGGGGCGGGTGGGGGGGGCTGCTCTCCTCCATTCTACTCCTTCTTCTGTCCTGGTGGCTAGATCTATCGCACTGCCTGACAGAGGCTCACATCTGCGCTGACTCAGTTTCCTTTTGGGATCCTTAATACCTCTTGCCTTTCTGTTGAACTTCAAGGCTCAACCGAAAGTCTTTTCGTTAAGGGCATTCCTGCCCCTTTGCAGTACATGGCACAGGGTTAAGTGATGGAAGCATTCTTTCTCCATGATTGAACATTGCCAGTAGAGGTATGCCCAGATGTTCAGGGACTCTGCCTGTTAGTGAGCAGGCAGGATGGGGGAGCAGCTCTCTCCCTGGAGCTTCTGTCTCTCCATAGGATGGAGAATTACAGGCGGCTCTTGTGACCTGTGGCTCAGATGCCCCATTGAAAGCCTCAGAGTTCTTGTCCCGCAGCCTCCACAACCCAGTGAAAGCCACTGGTCTTGGAGTTGGCTCTCCATGTTCACTCAGCCTGACATCTTAGCCAGGTAACCTTGACTCTCGACAAGCCACCTATTGCTCTGTGCCTCAAATTCCTTTTACTGTAAGTTGAAGCCACTATCAGCTAGCTCAGGGTGGTGGGACCAAGAGTGTGGGGGTATATTAGTTGTCCTCAGAAAACATTAGGTGAATCTGAACACAGACAGCCTAGGACCTTGCGTGGGGTCGGGTCCTGTGAGAAGTCCGGGACCCCGTGGCTCCGCTGTCTTGGGAAAGCAAGCACTCTCTTCTGGCTACCACCATGGCACAGGGAGCGGCGAGGCAGCTGACTCGGTGAGGAAACCCCGCTCCCACCTCCCCTGCCTCCCTCTCCCACCTTCCCACCTCCTCCTCCAGAGGCTCATCATTGGTGGTGTGAGGATTACTCACGCACCAGCACAGGCTGCCTCCCCCACAGCCCAGCCCCCCCCCCCACACACAGGCAGACGGGCTGAACGTTTAATTGGAGTTCCTCACACCTCCAAGGACAGGCTGCCATGAAATGACAGAGGACTCGGAGCCCAGTGCCTAGCGGAGGCCAGCAGCAGGCCAGCAGCAGGTGCTAAGACTGGCCATAGACCTGGACTTCTCTAAAATACATTTCCTTCAGATGGACCTAGCAGTGCAGAAAGTAAAGGGCAGGGCAGGGAGGGAGGCTGGGAAGTAGCCTCAGTCCCTAGCACTTAACCAGAGAGGACTTCTAGAACTTTCTCCTCGAAGGTTTGCTGGGAAGATCTCAGTAAGAAAGGTGGCGGTGCCCAGCCAGCTCCAACGGCAGGCTCTTCACCTCCCAGGGCCACAGGCTGAGAAGAAGGGAGAAGTAGCTGGATAGAGCAGATGCCGCTGGCTGAGCGATGGAGGGGGGCAAGGATCTGGCCAAGGGCACCTGGGTCCCCCCTCAGCTGGCCTTAGAGGAGGCTTAGGAGGCTCCTAAGAGGAAGCAGGATTATTGATTGGGCTGCTGGAGATAGAGCCTGAGCAGAGCTGGATGAAGCGGACTCTTGCTACAGTGCTCAGATGAACTCAGGACAGCCAAGTATAGACGCATGACCAGCTCCAGGGGGTCAGGAGGCAGTGCCCCCACCACAATTCCAGAGACAGCTAGATGGGAGGAGGTAGCAGCTGTGGCCACTTCTCTGGTAACGTCACTCTCTGTGGGGACCGTCCCAGCTTCCAATGGGGTGGTGGTCAGTGCGTAATGATGGCCTGGAGAGAAGAAAGTGGAGCATGGGGGTGGGGGGGGGAGTGAGGGAGCCAGGCTGTAACGTCTCACTGAGAGCCAGGGAAGCCAGAAAGCCAAAAGCAACCTTTTCCCACGCGCTGCGCAGCTCCCCAGCCTTGCATGTCTAATTGGATTCCCTCTGCCTCCTACAAGGTTATCCTTAGCGCCAGGAAAATACCTCATGGTCGCTTCTCTCCTCCTTCTCAAGAGGAAGCTCTGCCATTCACATAATTTCCCCCAGGTTCCAGAACACCCCCAGTTCTGAGATGACGGGAGTACCCTGACGGGGTGACAAGTGGAACCTGGAAGGAGCAGGGCTGGCGTGGGGGTGAGGACCACGCATGGAGCTTCCTCGCTATCTTCCAGCCAGAAGCCGCCTCAGCTTCACAGCCTGGCTGTCCTCAAGGAATGTAGGTACATTCCCAGCATCCTCCCTGCCCACCTTGGGCTGCGGCCCAGGGTGCGCTCTCAGCCTGCAAGGCTCCCATCCGCCGTCTCACCCCCTCAGCCCAGCACCGACCTGTCTGTCTCAAGGTCCCTCTGCTCAGCCACAGCGGTCCTTCCTGCGGTCCACCTGTGCTCTGACCTCCACCAGTAGAGGGTTCCCCTGGGGACAAGGTCACCGCCTGCATCTCTTTTGTCACCATTGAGGCAGGGATGAGGGGAAACACCTCAGTGGTGGGTTGCTCACACTCTTCTAGGCCCGGAGCCCAGACTTCTGCGCAAAGAGCCTGTTTTATCCACATCTTAGGCAGCAGAAAGAGACAAAGAAGTGCTGCTTCCTGCCGAGTGATGTTCTCTAGTCCAGAGTTCCTACCATTGTGGGATCCAGCCAAGTCCAAGACAAGTGCCCAGTCTGAAGAGAGCTAATGCGGTCTACCTACAACCACACGGCCCAGTGGGCCAGCAGGAAACAAGCCCAGATGTTTTCTGAAAACATCTGGTCTCAGGAGAGGGTCCTCCCAGCTCCCCCAAAAAACGTACATATGGCCCAATGTTACATTTGAATACTGCCCAAGCAGATATACCTCTTCTTCCCCAATGTCCTCCTCTGATCCGCTCCACCTCCTTCCCTCCATGCGGCCCCTCTCCTCGGAGTCACTGCATTTGTTCCATTTCTCTATGGACACAGGAGGTGCACGTGCTGAGAGGAGATGCGCTGGACAGTGGAGGACTGTCTGTACAGCCCCCATCGTTTTAATGCAGAACACAGAGCTTTGAAAGGATGTTTTGAGGGCTGGGGAAGCCCTCCCAGGAGGTCCCCCGACACATCCACACACTCCTTTTCTACCTTGTAAATGTGATAGATGCTCCAGATTGAGAGGCACAGGGAGAAAGGGAACGGAAATGAGGGCTAAAGCTGAGAGGAGATGAAAGAAAAAAGTGGAAGTGGGGGAGGGTGAGACAGGGGTGGACAACTGCATTTCTCGGGATTTCTGTTGCGGCTGCTCACTGGCTGACTCTGCTCCGTTGCCTCCTCTGTAGTCCTCTCCCTCCAGACTCAATGGGACCTGCCATCCTTGAGGCAGCCCCAACGGATGACAGGAAGGCACCTGCCAATCCCCTCCCTGCTCAGCAGATCCCACTGGGCAGCCACTCAGAGCAGGAGGTGTTGGCCGACTTGGGATTGTTCAGCCCACATCTTGGGTACCTTGATTAGAAAAATAGCCACCCTTCTCTCCTTTCAAATCTACCGGCTCCTTAGCTCCGTATCTGAATTGTGTTTTAATACATAGTACAGTTATAGGTAGGCACTGGGCGTTTTCAGATAGGAAGAGACATGTGTATCAAAGAAAGATAAGCAAAGACACAGAAGTCTCTACTGATGGAGAAATTGACGGAGGGAGCTGACAGCCTAGATGGAAGACCAGGGGTTTTAAAGCTAAGAGCAAGGCAGGTGGCTCGGGGGCGGGGGGGGGGCAAGAGTCTGTATCTATCCCCCTAACAACCAAAGGGTTTCACGTGCTGCATTCCCATAGAATTCTTCCCAAAGCCATGCCATTGTCCCCTCAAAAAACAAAAAACTGTATTGCAAATGGGAGTGTGGCTCAAGTGGTAGAGTGCCAGTCAAGTAAAAAAGCCAAGTGAGAGCAGGTGGCCCTGAGTTCAAGCCCTACTACTACCCCCCCCCCACAGATCAATAGAAATACATTAAAAACCCAGGCACCAATGGCCCCTAACTATCTAGGAGGCCGAGATCTGAGGATGATGGTTCAAAATCAGCCAAGGCAGACAAATCTGAGAGATTCTCATGTCCAGTTTACCAGCAAAAACCCAGAACTGGAAGTATAGCTCAAGTGGTGGAGCATCAGACATGAGTGAAAAAGCTGAGCAAGGGCACAAGGCTCTAAGTTCAAGCTGCAGCACGCACATGTGTGCCCATATGCTTATACACACAGGCACACACACACAGACACAGACACACACACATACACATACACACACACACAAACACACACACACACACACACACACACACACACACACAAGATTACAAGCAGAGCCCTCAGAGATGGCCCTTTGTAACCTGAAGAATATTGGTGTTTCCTACCTATCTATGAATGAAAGAAAGATGAAGGGAAGGCAAAAAGTTTGAAAGGCTCCTGGAGACCCCTGTACCCCCAAACCCTTTGACATGAGCCTTCACTCAGCCCGTGAACCGTAACGGCAGCATTTCAAGATTCTGTTCTACAAAGAAACCAATGCCCACAACTGAGGCTCTCGGTGCTGCCTTGGAGCCTAGAGGAAGGAAGGGCAGGTCCTACGGGGGTAAGAGCATCTTTCCTGAGCAGCCCTAGCCAGACACCCCCCCCCCGGCCAGGTGTATCAGAGCCCCCCTCCCAACGTCCCAGGGGTGAGCCCAGACCACCATGGCCACCCCCAGTGGGGACAGATGGTCCAGGGGAGCTCATTGCCAGTGCCTCCAGCACAGAAACATCCCCCAACCCCCCCAAGAGCCAAGGAGTCGGGCAATCCTTCCTGCCCACTCAGAGATTCCGGAAGCCCTTCCAGCCGGGAACCCGCCTCCCCAACCTCTCTGGCGCTTCCTCTGTCTGTCTCCTTCTCGCGACTCCTGCGAGTGCACAGGAGGGCTGAGGGAAGCCCGTGTGCCTGTGATGAACAGAGCTAATTTCTGGTTTGCTGGTATGCCGCAGAGACACTGCCTCCGTCCCCCTCCCTCCAGAAAACCCTCTCCCACACACAGACAAATAGGCTGCATATTTAATTGGAATTCCTCACACCTACAGGGTAAAGCCTTGTCAGTAGAAATAGAGCCCACAGCCAGCTGGCTTCCCCCATTCCACCCACCTTGTCTCTTAAAAAGAAATCCCCCCCCCATACGTGAACACCACCCACGGTCCCTTGCACGTCCCTCCCAGCATGGTTGTAAAGGAGGGATTGGTTGGCAGTACCACTCCTTGCTTGGGCTGCTACAGCTGGGCCCACCCAGCAGAGACCACCCAGGGGCTTCTCCCTGGCAAACAGGCCCTGATGGCCACCTAGGGGATCCCATCCCTCCCTTCCCCTCCTTGTCAAACCTCTTAGGGCTCCAAGATTCCTAAAGGACAGGGCCTAGAGATACAGGCTGTTTGAGGATATGAGACTCAGGATGGGTAGAAAAGGAAGAAGAAGGAGGAGGAGGAGGAGGAGGAGGAAGAGAAGAAGAAGAAGAAGAAGAAGAAGAAGAAGAAGAAGAAGAAGAAGAAGAAGAAGAAGAAGAAGAAGAAGAAGAAGAAGAGGAGGAGGAG
>NW_012267405.1:2243932-2256432 GCF_000151885.1 Dipodomys ordii
AGAAGAAGAAAAAGAAAAAGAAGAAGAGGAGGAGGGGGAGAGGGGGAGGGGAAGAAAGAGGAGAAAGATGAACCCCCAAACCCAGAACATTACATTTAAAGGGACCTTGAGCCTATCTCTCATGGTTGTTAGTATTATCCCCACCTTTGGTCCTCAATTCCACCCCAACCTGAGCTCCTCCCTCCCCTAAGTTTCTGCCAAACAGCTGGTCACTCCCTCTCTCCAGCCAGACCTACCTTGCACACACTTACCTCACTTCCGCCCTCGCTCCCCCCCCCCGCCCCGCATCTATCTATCACCTGGTCCCCTGCAATGGTGGTGAAGGATTCTTACAATGGTACTGTTGGGAAACAGGCCAGAGAGAGACAAATGAGAACACATGGCCTGGCTAACTTCATGCAGAGCTGGGCTGAACCTAGGCCTCTGCTCCAAAGATGCCACTCCATCCCTTGCCCTGTGGCATCTCTCCCAGAATGCAAAGGAGTGGCTCAAAAGGCTGGAAAGACCAAGAGAGGAGGGAGGGACTCCTCAGTGAGAGCAGGTGAAGGACAGGAGGGCTCCAAAAGACAAGAGAAAGTGCAACAGACCTACATGGGGGAAAAGCAGGGGAGTCTGGTACCCATGTGGCAACAGGGAAGGAGATCTGGGGACACAAGAGAGGGCAACAGAGGTCAAGATGACCGGCCCGGGGGAGGTTGAGCTCCTTGGGACAGCCTCAAGGATACCTACCCCAGAAATATAGCTGGTCATCATCCCTGGGAAGGACCGATGGGTCTAAGATAGTTCCCACCAGCAGCAACACAATGAGACTCCCCCTGCTCCACCCACGTCTCACGTTGTGGCCTTGACATTCAGGTTCACCATCCTTAGCTGGGTTTGCAGGAGGCTCAGTGGCCCATGAGTGCATTCCTGTATCTGCTGTCTGCTCCCTGTGGGCCTCCTCCTTCCCTCCCTGGCTCAGACTGAGCCTGGCACAGGCTTCCGCCAAACCGGTGTGTCAGCGAGTAGACAGCTGCCTGGGGGGCTCTGAAGAGAGCTATGACATCCTCACGCTCCCCCACAAAATATCATCTCAGTTTGCCTGAAAGTTCACCATTAGTGACTCATTTCTTTGGGTTAAACATAGCCCTCCCTTCTTAAATGCAGCTGCTCTAGGAAAGAACTCATTGAGATCGTAATATCCTAGTGTGAATGGGAAGATCCCGGAGATCAAGAGAAAAGCCTAAGAGGAAAGGGACAAGGAGGAAATAGAGAAGGAGACAACACAGCAGAAAGGAAAGTTATTGGAAGGAAAAAAAAAAAAAAGACTGCACAGAGACACACCAAGCAGATCCAGCTCCAGCCATAGCCAGCCACAACATGGCCAAACATAGCCACCACCTTGACCGGGGATGGCACACTGTGATTCACATCCATGCTCATTCAATCCTCATGGCCATTGTCCTCCTTTTACAGGTAATGAGATTTGGGGAGGCTGGAGGACTTGCCATCTAGTGGAGGAGCAAGAGCCACTCGACTCCACCCACCTCTGTACAAGCTGTCCTCATTGTGCTCCCTGCCCCCATCTCTCTCAGAGTCCGGCCTCTCTGGTCAGTTCAGGGAAGGTGGTTGGTAGAAGAGTAGGAAAGAAAGGATGAGTGAAAGAGGCAGAGCAAGGCTGTCCCCAGTGGGGGCAGCCAGCAGGCCTCTATCCTGAAGCCCACAACTAAGACCATCCAAGGAGAGAGAAAGATATAAATGTGAGACCCGTACCTAGACCAGGTGGAAAATGGAGGCAAAGCCCCAGTGACCCTCAGGAAACAAGTACCCATGCCAACCCAGAGGCCATGCATTCTCTGGGGCTGCAGGCCTGCTGAGGGCTTTACTGGCCTAGATATGGGCAGGGGGCTCTGAAGGGAACAAGGCAGGTTGGACCCCAAAATCCCTGCTGGGAAAACCCTCCAGCTTCCACTTCCAGAGCCCCTACTACTGTCCTCCCTCCTCCTCTAGCTGCCTTCCTCCAGCCACAGCCCTGCAGGAAGTTGCCCGTCCGCCATATTGAATCTCTGTCCCTATGTCTCCCTCTTAACGAGCCAGGTTAAATACGCTGTAATCAGAGTAATCATACACCTGGGCTGGTTCTCGAACGAACTGCCTTTTGTACTGCGATAGGACATTAATAGCAATTATTCTACTTTGTAATTGGAGCTTTAAATACTAATTCAAACAGCCAGAGGAAAACCAATTAGTGCTAATTTATCTCTATGTGTTTTCCAGAGCTGGTGTCTGTCACACTGTGAAGAAATAGGTTGGTAATTAGTACAGTTGGGTGGTAGATAGAAGTAATTATCAGATTCTTTCATTTTTCTTTGGGTGGGGGGGAGAAATTGGGTGGGGGTGGGGAAGGCCAAGATAGGTTCTGGGAGTCTTTGTTCCCTTGAAATTTACAAGGAGGGCCAGCCTGTGCTGGCTCTTGGGATCCCAGCCTTCAGCATACTGAGTTGTGCTTCTGAGAGAAAGGTGGGCTGTGGCCCATGGAAGTACTGTCAGCAGTATTACTAGTCTTTCTGTTGGTCTGAGGAAGACTGTGAACCCCACAGCTACAACAGTGGAAGGGGGTTGTTGGGCGCGGCTCCCAAGCCAGACTCTCAATGTATGGCCTGGACAGACCCACAGAAGTTAGTTCTCTGATTGCTGTTTTAACAAACAGAACAACACCTCCCTCGCTGTCTTATTGTGAGCTTTGAATTCAATAAAACCAGCTATATAACAGGCTAGGACCCAGGAGTTATAGGTACAGCACTGGAATGCTTACAGGTTGCCTGAGACTCTTCCAGATGCCTTTATAGATATTGTCTTTTAAGGCTCCAAAGCCACCTGCTAGCAGGCTTGCTGTGTTGATTTCTTCCTTGCTCCCTCCTTCTCCTGTCCAGATTTCTCACCAGCTACACAACCCAGAGGAAGTTGCTTGATTGCACTCAGTCCCTCAAGGCTATGTATACAACAGGGCCAATATCAGTATGTTCCTCATGTAGTTACGTTGCAGATTGAATGAGGCAGTGATTGTACAGCTCCTAACCCGAGGTCAATCATAGCGTAGAAGCTTTGCCATGGTTATTTGTCATTACAAGTGTCATTATGTTATTGTTTCACTGCATTCTGTCCTTTGTAGGAGGTAGATATGGCCCTACAGTCCATTTTATTAGTGACTCTTCCAAGTATTTTATCAAGTGCCTGACACATCCTCTGTACCATAAGGAGCCAGCCCCCCTAAAAACATGAGATTAACACACCATGAAGAAAGGAAGATGGGGGGGGGTTGTGGCATTTCACAGGGCCTCACAAGATGCCTGCACAGGTATGATTCCACTGCCTTCTCACCTTTCTCAGGTAGGAAAGCAAGGCTCAGATGATTTAAGTGACTTGCTCAAGAACATGCTGAATTCAGTATTTCCTGCAAACTCTGCAGAGGCCCTCTATACCTACTGGTTGAGTGGATAAATAAATAAATGTGTTTCCCACTGACTCAGATATGCTGCACTGACCAGGCAGGTGTGGATCCAACCTCTATGTGAGGAGGCAAATTGATTGAGGAGAGGTTAATCTGGGGTAAAGGAATAGAACTCATCTAAGGATAATGAACGAGTGGTCTAGGCAGTGTTGAATTACAGTGCTAACAATGTCAACTTTTGTTGCTGTTATTGTTGTTGGTCATAGGGCTTGAACTCAAGGCCTTGGCACTGTCCCTGAGTTTTTTGCCCAAGGCTAGAGATCTACCACTTTGAGCCACAACTCCACTTACAGTTTTCTGGTGTTTAATTAGGGATAAGAGTCTCACAGACTTTACTGCCCTGGCTAACTTTGAACCATGACCTCCTGAATAGTTAGGATTATAGGCATGAGCTGCCTACAGCACCCAGTTCAACATGGGCTTTTTGATACGAGGGTGATACAAACATGATCGACATTCAATGAAAACCATTCTTAGAATGAGTTTTGATCTTCTCCCAGACCCGCAATAAATGCTGTAAAAGTCTTCTGTATAGTGGGTAATGTCGGTGACCCACAGCTACCATCAGCCCTATGATCACAAAGGGAGACAACCAACCCTCTACCTTGTGCTGCTGTGTTGCTAAACTTGTGATATGCTATACGCTAGGTAGATAAAAAGGGATGATGGTAACTTCCATATATGACGAGCAAGGAGTACCTGTAGTAGGTAGGCAACACTAAAAAATTGGGAGGTTCCATTTAATAATAATTAAAAGATCTGGCAAACAGGCCTTCTTCTGTTTGTCACAGACTCCAGCCCACCCAAAGATACACATAGATGCCCTTCCCTGAGGTGTGTCCCTGGGCAAGGGTGAGCATAGAAGAGGAGAGAGAACAAGGCTTGGGGGAGGGGGGGAGCGGTGCATTGCCTCCAAAAGCTTGAGGAGGTTCAGAACATACTGAGAACATACTGAGAGTCCAAGCAGGAAGAGCCCAAGCAGGGAGGGTGCTGGGGAAGAGAGGCTTTAATAAAGAGGCTTTGCCAACCATACAATAGAGACAGATTTAACCAGGGCCACCTCTTATAATCATCCACTCCTAAAGGGTTCCCTGCCCTCTGCCCACCAAGTCACCTACTCAGTCCTGGTATTGTTTGTGGTTCGTGGTTCTGGAGACTGGGCAGTTTGAGAGCACTGTTGTCTGAGCAGCACATGATAGGAAAGAGAGTGAGCATGCAAGCTTGGATCTCTCTCTCTCTCTGCTCCTTCTGAAGCCATCAGTGACATCATAGCTCCTGACCTCATTACCTAATTACCTCCCAAAGGTAACTACTTCCAAACACCATCAACATATGAACTGGAGATTAAACTGTCAACACAGGAACTTTGTGGGACACATTCAAACCACAGCATGCACTTCCTCTGCCCTAAAGAAGACCTTCTTTCCAATTCCCACAGAGGCACCAGCCATATGCCTGCCAAGCTGTGGGCTTCTTCCCAGGGGGGCACTTACTTCCTGTAGGCTCCTAGCTGCCCTGGATTCAACACATAGGAAACAGAAGAGTTTGAAGGCAGTGTTTGCAGAGGTTAGACTGGCCAAGATGGTGAGAGAATATAAGAGGAGAGAATCCGAGACCCTGAGGGGATGAGGTGACAGGAATGGAGAGCAATTGAAGGAAAGAGAAGGGAGCAGGCATGTAAGCAGGGGCAGGAGACGAGCTGGGCATGTATCCAAATAATAGGAATAGTTAGCTACAATGGAGGCAACTGTGGGTAATTTTTTTTTTAATTTTGAGCATGGTTGTTCTATTTTCTAAATTTTCTACTCTGAGCATATTTCTCCTTTATATGAAGAAAAAACAATGAAGTTTACTTTGTTAAGAAAGGAAAGGACATATGCTGCAGACATTTTGAAGGAAGAACTGACAGCATTTGATAAGTAACTAGATAAGGGCGATAAAGGAAATAGATGAATCAAAAATAGCTCCAAGCTTTTGAGACTGAGTGGTAGGGAAATGACAGGGCTTAGGCAGGCAGGGAACAATGTGGCAGAAAGGGGATAGGCTCAGTGTCAGGCTATGATGCCCCGGTTCCTGGAAGACCATGGAGAGTGCTCAGGTGGTGAAGAGGAGGACCTCTCAGAAGTAAGAACCATGTCGAGGCAGCCCTGCTACCTGGAGCTAAGGACAGACTTCAGGCTGTTCTATCTTTATCCAGATGCTTGAGCCAGAGCTGCTAAAAAGGAACAGAGCATTGTAACACCCCCAAGTGAAGCCCCTGAAGACCAGACCCAGCTTTCCAGCCTGGGCACTTAGCTGTGTGGCTGGAGCAGAAGAGGTCTGCAGAAGGCAAGGATAGCTTAACAGCCCACCCAGAAAGCCAGACCCATAGGAGCCATGACTGAGGTAGTACTGAGGCTCAGCAGGATGAGGCCTGGAGAGCCAAATTGCACAGGTGGGAGCTCCCACAGCTGTCAAGTCACTGGCGATGGCAATGTAAGGACAGGAAGCAAGGAATTCCCCTCTGGAGTCTCAGAAAGTGCTGATCACATAGAAGAAGGGGCCTCCAGATCTTAGTTTCCATCCAGTCCCTCTCCAATCAACCACAAAGGCACCCAGTACTCAAGAACACACTCTTCCCACTGCCTCAACTTGACTGAGGCCTGCAGAGGCTTTGGACCTGGTAAGAGCCACAGAATCCTACTGCTTTGTATCTTCTGGTAACATGACCAAAGGCAGGTCTCCTGACTGTGAATGGAATGCTATATCCTGACTGGGCTGTCCAGAGGTCAGCAACTAACTGCCCCAACTCCCCACCCTGTCCTGCCTTAACTATCTCTCCAGATATCTCTTCTCCCTCTACTGCCCTCCCCCCCCCACCGAACCCCCTTCCTCCCTGAGAATTGCCTCAAAAGACTCCATATTGACCAGCACAGGCTCCACCCTGGGCTGTGTCACTGTTTCCTTGGCAACTGAAGGAGTAGATGAAAAGTAACACACAAAGCAAATCAAATGAGCTACACATGCACGGCCTGGGAGCAATCACCTCAGTGTGCCAGGGTCTCTGACTTGTGGTCCACCCAACTCTCTTCACTGAGGCTGCTCCGGGGGAGGAAGCTCCCATGAGCACCCCCAAACACCAGGCAGGAAACACTTTGCATCACACTGTGTAGTATGCATGTTCTTACTGTGCTATAGAGTTGTGTCACCAGGAGATATTAGGTATCTGCTGAGAGTCCCATCTGTGTAGGCACTGGAGCTAATGAGGCTGAGATGTCATCCCTGAAAAGCTAGTTATCTGCCATGGGGGTGGCGGTGCGGGGGGGGGGGAGTTGGAAGAGCCGCACAGCCAGTGAGTAGAGGGAATGGATGGAACTGCTGCCAGAAGAGCTTGGGTGAGCATTGGCTCCCAGGAAAACTGGGCTTGTTGGGGAGCCTAGACTCTCAAGACCCTGAGTTAACATCATCACCCCACTGTCCCCACTCAAGACCATAGCACATTTGGGGAGCTTCCAACTGGTACGGCAGAAAATTCCCTGTGGATGTGTGGTTACGAGTCCATGGTGGTTGGTAATAATTTCTGTGCAGTTACAGGTGTGTATGCCAAGGACACAGAACTTCAACCTCCAACCGCAGGTCTATTTTCAATACCCTAGGCGCCTTCCCCGCCCCTATGATGCCTCTTTCTTGTCCACTTCTGCTTTGGGGACCTCTGTCACCACCGATTGGATATATTCCTGCACGATGTGAATGACAGCGTGTGTTGTTGGTTTATGCCCAGCCCCTTTCATGATATCTGCCACAGGAGTTACCTATGTGGCTGTAGGAAGCAGTAGATCTTTCTTTCTGTGCTTCAGATGTAGCAATCAGCATCTCAGAGGTCTTTGAGTAGTGTTCGCCTGTCTCCCAGTCAGGGGCTTACAAGTGCTACCTATTCCAGGCCATCCATAGACCTATGACTAGACATGTCACATATGGCCTGGCTCAACCGCTGGGTCGTCCCTTCTCTGCCCTGCCTGAGGAATCCAATGGGAAGGAAAGCAGATCAGACAACATTAAAGGATAACCTTGAATTCCCTCTAATTTATAAAAAAAGGGGGGGAATTATTCGAAAACTGTGACACTTTATTATTAGTAACATATTTGTCTGTGATACATCTCACAACTGCTGGTCCCACACCAGCGTGTCACAGCTTTGAGGCTGAGAACTGCTAGTCTAAGTGGTGTGATTTCAGACGGAAGCGAAGGCCACTTCCTGCCCCCAAAATATCTCCCTTCTCCACCCCACTGCTTCCCCCCTGAAGTTTCACCCAGATCAGTTTATTGCACTGTATAAAGCAGCTCAGTGTCTCCTTTAAAAATGTGAATATCAGCCAGGTGCCAGGGGCTCATGCCTGTTATCCTAGCTGCTCAGGAGGCTGAGATTTCAGAATTGCAGTTCAAAAACAGCCTGGGCAGGAAAGTCCATGAGACTCTGATTTCTAGTTAACCAGCAAAAAGCTGGTGGCTGAAGTAGTAAAACACTAGCCCTGAGCAAAAAAGAAAAAAAGCTAAGGAGCATGTTCTGGCCCTGAATTCAAGCCCCAGAACTCACATAAAAACAAAATGTGAATACTTCTGGTGGGGAGAGAATCCATTAAACCCACAATGTCCTTTAGTGTGACTTACAGAGAAATTGAAAACTCACCTTTCATGTCCATAATCCTGTGTGGTACTCTCGCTGTCCCGTGGGCAAGGTAAAGAGTATGGCATTGTTTCCCCCCCTTTGCCCCTGGGGTAAAGAACTGGCCTAAGACAACACAACTATCAGGTGACACAGGCAATCTCTCAAGCCCAGTTTACTCTGTGCTGGGACCACCCTGGAGAGAGGGGCCAGGAAATCTCAGGCAGCTGTCCACAAGGACAGAGAAGCCATGCTGAGGCATAAAGCAAAGTGTTAAAGAAGGAAAGAGCATCTGCGCACTTGAGATCAGATTCCCTTGGGAAGTAACTGCTGACCCAGACATGCTGGGGTACCTTCCAAGGACACCAACACCCACTCCATTCTTTCTCCAAGGTCAGCAGTAGAGATCTGTCAAGGCACAAGGTCACATCCCTAAAGAGATGTATCCGGTGATCACAAAGGGCCGGTTTCTTTGTGAACATCTTGGGATGCACAGGAATGCCCACTTGGAAACTTTCCAGAGCATTTATTCTGCATCCAATGTGTGATGTGTTTTATTTTCATCTCTGCGGCAAACCCTGTGGCATGGGTGTTCCAGGTTCCTTTTGTAAATGAGAACGTTAGCAGCCATTAGGCCCAAAACTCCATAAAGGCATGAACTGTAACTGGGCCTGGCCTCATCTGGGTTCTTTTATTTTTTTGTTGGTCGTGGGGCTTGAACTCTGGGCTTGGGCACTGTCCCTGTGCTCTGCAGCTCAAGGCGAGCTCTCTACCGCTTGAGCCACAGCACCACTTCCGGTTTTCTAGTGGTTTATTGGAGATAAGAGTCTCATGGACTTTCCTGCCCGGGCTGGCTGAACCAGGATCCTCAGATTTTAGCCTCCTGAGTAGCTAGGATGACAGGCGTGAGCCACCGGTGCCCGGCTCATCTGGGTTCTTATGACCTGTAAAAGGGCTTTCCAGCCAAAGTAGGGCCAGCTGTGCCCGACCCTTCCATCACATTCCCACCATTAGAAGGCCTCACTGCAACGCACCTAGATGAGGAAGGAGGGGTTGTGGGCATGGTAGAGAAGGAGGGCCTGGTTAATGGGCCGTCCAAGTAGACCCAAGAGCTGGCTGTCTAGATCTGCTGGGGAGAGGCATGAGTTTTCTCTCCCAAATCCTTCCACACTGCCAAGAGGAATGAGTCTACTGGGATTATTTCCTGCTTTGAGTCCTCAAAGTAGAAGGCCATGGTGTCATGATTCTCCAACCTCATGTCCAGGACCCAGACTATATTAGGTTATAAGAAAACAAACTGAGGGGCTGGGAAGGTAGCTCAGTGGTAGAGTGCTTGCTTTGCATGCCTGAGGCCCTGGGTTCGATTCCTCAGCACCACATAAGCAGAAAAAAACAGAAGTGGCGCTGTGACTCGAGTGGTAGAGCACTAGCCTTGAGTTAAAGAGCTGAGGGACAGCGCCCAGGCCCAGAGTTCAGGCCCCACCACTGACAAAAAAAAAAAAACTGAATAAAAATACAAACTTAGCCTCAAGTGGTAGAAAAGGAAAGATATGAAGACTACTGAGTAGAGGCAATCCGCAGACTGCGGAAGGAACCCACGTATCTGGAGAGCCACCTCACACGCACACGGGCCATGAAGTGTAAATGTTCATCTTGTGCCAAGGGGCTTTTCAATAGAACAGTACCAGGTCAAACTGTTCTAAGGCTTGTTTATTGGCTTGGACCATAACAGGATGAGGGTAGAAGCTACAGATCCCTTAGAGGTGGTTACAATGGTCCAGGACTTGGCTCCTGTGTGGCTGAATTTGTCTCTAAGAAATATGTTTTTAAGAAAAAACTAGGACACCCCCCCACCACTGACTTCTGGAGGGGACACCAGTGAAGGAATTCTCAACTTGGTCCCCTGTCAGAGCCTACCCAGGGCAGAGAAAGTCAGTCATCGCTTTCCACTGACCCATACACCCTGATGGCCAGCAGCATCCCCAGAGATCACAATCACCATGCAGGAGAAGGGTTTTTTAAATAAGAAAAAAGAAGCGGGGGGGGGGGGGGGGAACAAGCGGCTTTCATCAGATATGTCCAGCAAGAGACAGAGTGGTCACACCATTTGTCACTTGCCCCCTAGGCCAGACTCTCACTGAAAAGGTGGTATTAACCAGGTAGACAGCAGACCCCTAGTGTGTGGTCCATTGCTCCATCAGACCTTACTTCCAAAATACAGAATCAAAGTCCCAAATTATTAGGAAGCCAAAGACGACAAACACAGAGCACTAAGTCCCACATCGGAGACCTTTAAGGCTGGAGGCCCTAAAGGGAAAGGGTGGGGAAGGTTTAAATCATGCTGAGGAGCATGTGAACAGTCTGAGGAGTGCGCCTCTCACGCCTCTCACGTTCCTCTGGGTATGAACTCCTTGGAAGCAGTCTTGGTCTACAGAGGTCGCCTGGCAAACGCTGTGCTGTGAATGAGTGAAGTAGTTGAAAGTAGTCAAGTAGGAGAAAAGTATCTCTCAATCTTTGAAGGGCCAGGAAAACTACAGCCATAGTAGCTCTTGAGGGGGGAGATGGTTACTGAGATCATGGTTTTACAGAGAGAGGGCTCAGCAACAACGGTGGCCAACCCAAGGTGGCCTACCTAGCACGGTGGACACCGAGTGACATGCTCTCTCTCATCTCATCCCCATAAAATCCCGCGAAATGGCCTCAAGATCATTCCCATTCGACAGCCAAGGGGGACGCGAAAGAAAAAAAAAATCGAAGTCACTCCACCCAGGTCAGGTAAATGGCAAGGGCAGTGCCCGATCAGAAGCCAGGTACATTAGCTTCAGAATTCACTGCTTTTTAACACTTCCCGCCACAACAGGTCCCCATGGGGGAGGGGAACCCGGAGCCAAGAAGGGACACGGCAGCCATGGCAGGAGTGGACTTGTTGGTCTCAGAGAAGATAACTGTCCCTGTGGTCCTGGGCCTCGGGCCATTCTCTTATAACAGAGGAGTTGCCTGGGACCACTGTGGTAGAAGTGGACACTGGCCTGGGGTACGGAACCCGGGGTCCAGCCATACCGGCAGGTGGCTTTGTGATCATGAGGTATACGGTCCCGCTGGGCCAAGGTTCCTCAGTTATAAAAATAAGACAGAGGAGCTCTCCAATCCCCCTCAACTCCTGGATCCTGCAGTTCTTCGTTGTGGTGTGGAGGAGGAACAGGAAGTCCACAGATGAGAGATGACCCCAGGCTGCCCCACTCTGCTATGTGTGCAGACCGTAATTCTACCCCCTGGAGGCCTACAGTCTCCTTTATCTTCAGTGCTGTGGTCACTGGAGGTCAGCGTGCAGCCACCCCATCTCCATGGAACTTGGACTTGGTCCTCCCTTCAGGAACGAGAATCTAAGAATTGCCCATTGGCAATATCTGTAGAGAGACATTTTGAAGGCATGCATGCCCTCCCCCCCCATGTTACTTCGTGTGTGTGTGTATATATATATATATATATATATATATTTATATACATATAAATATCTCTTTCCCCGAGGGACAATGAAACTCAGCCAAGTGGGAACTTTAGTGTGATCTGCTAGGATTTGTTGCAAAGGAATTTGGCTAGGGTGGGGTAGGTAAAAATGGTGTATTCGGGACACTGCCTGCTTAATAATAATAATAATAAAAACAACCAAACCTGTACACCTCCCAGAACACACAGATTTCCTTTTCTTTTCTTTAACATAGGGTGTGTTTCTCTCTCCCTCCCCCCCCCACCTTTTTTTTGTCAATTTAAATTGTGCTGTTTTTCTTTGAGACAATAAGCAAACTAACAGTAGGGGTTAAATAATTTGTTAAAGGGTGGTGGGTAGAGAGGAACCGGGGCTTGGAAAGGGAGGGTTGGTGTGGGGGGGGTGACTAAAATCTGCCAGTAGCAGCAATAAATGTAGAGTATGCCTTAGGCATAATATATCAAAGAAAATATAATGCATCCAGCTTAAAACTAATGATTGCCATATAATTAGATGAGAAGCTTTGTGCTATAAATGTGTATTCTTTAGCGTGCTGTGATTTTACTGTAAAAAAAAAAGGGGGGGAGCGAGAAAGAAGGAGACAGAAAAATACAGAGCCCAGCAACATACTATAAAAAGAACCCTCTGTTGACTTCTCCACTGTTTAGTATTCCTTGGCTGTTCTCCCTTGGGAGTGTGTAATTAGTACTTTATGAAGAGTACATTTAAAGCAGTTTAATATTCACCTCATTCAATCTGAAACAATGTGATCCATGCTTAGACAAATCAGTGCTCCTTGCTGACATAATCTGTCAGAACATTACCTCTGAAAAGACCTTTCAAGAGGTTTGGCTGTTAATTAGTTGTCTATCATGTATAAA
>NW_012267405.1:2261432-2315588 GCF_000151885.1 Dipodomys ordii
ATGCCCCAGACAAGGAAGCGCTTAGCAGCTCGCAGCAGCTTGGTCCTCCCAGGCCGACTCCCACTACTGAATGCTTCAGATTTCATCCTTCCAATAATTGTTATCAGCCAGCGCTGAGCCAAGTACCTTGTGCTGTCCCCTGGGTAACAGAGATGTACAAGGCACAGGTACACAGAAGTAGCAGGAGCGTGGAGTCCCAGTGAAGACCACACTGGCAAACACAGGAGCACTGAACCACCGTCTCCATATTCTGCCAAAGGTCAGGTTTAACACCTATGTTCAGGTCAGGGTCACCAACTACTACCAAGAGATCCCCGGGACGGGCTGATTTCATGTGACCAGATTTTCCTGTTAAGTTATTCATCAACTGGCCCTGGCTGGCTAGAGAACAATAAATGTTTAACGATATTAATAGTGGATGATGATGGTGGTGACAATCAAGAGGTTAGAGCAGGGTGGGCGGTCCTGTTTGGCCGCAAGCCCTGGGGGCTTCGGCCCTTTGGCACCTCTGTTGCACCCATTAGAAAACAGAAAACCAATAGCAGGAGTTTCAGAAACGTGTGAGAAATCAGTCACACTGACTTCCTGACCCCATGCAGGACCTCAGCTCCATCAATCCAGGAAGAGTTACCATGGCCCAGGTGGGTAAGCCCAGCAGTCAACAAGTGGGGTCAGGACCTCCCTAGATACCGTCTTTACCAAGCCTAAGTAAAGGCAAAGGCCTCAGCCCAGATGCTCAGGAGATGGTGGATAACATAGCCATCAAAGGCTCCAACCCTATCCTCTACCTTACTGGATGCAAGGGTCCCACAAGTCAAGCTTTCCCATTATACAATTGAGAACACTGAGTCCCAGAGAGGAGAAATGATTTGCCAGAGCCACGCAGCTGAGCTGGTTGCAAGCCCTCATCTCCTTTCATTGCACTGTGGATACCAGCAAGGTGACAGGGGTCATGGATGTGGGCTGTCTACCAGCCTGGAGCCCACCCGGGTCTCTGTGCTTCCTGCCTCTGGCTGTGCAGCAGGCAGGGAACGGCTTTATGTACAGGGATAGATGACTGCCCCAAGGAGGCTGCGATGCCAAGCCAGTGTGTAAGTTCCTAAGACAATGCATCCAATGAATCTTTCCTTTCTCTCTCTCTCTCCCTCCTCCCCCTTCCCCCCCCTGTAAAAAGGCTAACTTATCCTCTGGGGCCTGAGGGCAAATTCCCAATGAGAAGTCTAATCCTGCTTCTATCTCCCAAAGATCTCTCCCAGGTGTCTATGAGGGATAAGCTTTACCAGCATATATTTGAAGGCAATTAGAGCAAATGAAAGAATAGAAAAGAGAACACCTTGTGTTCGTTTCAGCCACCAAACCATGGAGTCACTCAACCAACTTCTAATGGTCCCTTGACTCAGACACCTTCTTCATTACCATCTGAACAGCCTCCAGCCTCAGCCTCTATCTTTGGACCTTCCCCCCTCCCCTGCCCCAATCTGGGACCCAAGCCCAGCCCATACTCTGCATGGAGGCTGTGGGAAGGGCCCCACCAGACTCACCCCCCAGACAGATGTGCTCTGTTCCCCACACAGCTGTCCGGCAGTCCATCCCATCCCCACTCACTTCCTGCCCCTCACACTTCCCACACAGGGGTGGGGTCGTCTAGTCCAGAATTTTTTTTTTTGTCTCAGTCCAAAAGCCAATATTGAAACAGCCACCAGCATAGTAAAGCCAAGGACCCCTAGCTTTTGCCCTCCCCAGCTCCTCCACCAGGTAGCATCTTCATTTGGCCCCTTAGACTTCAGCGCCAGCCCCTTGGCAGTCCTCCCAGCATCCTTCATTCACATAAAGCACACCAATACCACTAATCTGACATCATTATTGTCTCAAGACTAAGGAGTCCACTTCACTCATGCCAGCTGCCTCCTAGGAAAGAAAAAAAATGTTTATTTTATTTATTTAGTCAGTCCTGGGCTTGAACTCCGGGGCTGGGCACTGTCCCTGAGCTCTTCTGCTCAAAGATTAGCCTTCTACCACTTGAGCCACAGCTCCACGTCAGGCCTTAAGTGGTTAATTGGAGATAAGAGTCTCACAGATTTTCCTACCAGGGCTGGCTTTGAACTGTGATCCTCAGATCTCAGCCTCCTGAGTAGCTAGGGTTACAGGCGTGAGCCACTGGTGCCCGATTGTGAGGATGGGGGGGGAGGTGCATTATTTTCAAAGAGAGTTTGATTGCAAAAAGATGTCCCACTGATTTCTGACTTCTTGTTGAGATTCATGTGGCAACTTTGGTCTGGTTACACCAGTAAGTGTGTGCTGAGCCAGCCTACTTACATGGGTTGATCGAACAGGCCAGTGGAGGACCTGATTAACCCATTCCATCAGCCTTTAGGAAACTCATCTGAGGTGCTCAGGACAAGGAGAAACGGAGCAGCAATATGTCCCCATGATGGAGAATAGAGATGGAGGGTGGTAAAGGAACAGGGATCTGGACTGTGAAACTATCAGGTTTTCCCTACTCAGCTACAGCCTTTTCTTCAAGAGTGTGCTCTTGTGTATGGGGAAAGGGGTAGACAGAAAATCCTTTCCTTGTCCCAGAAGCACAAATGTGTTAGGAGTGTGCCCACAGGATCCTACACCCGCTGAATGATGGCATTAAGTACATGAGAATTGGATTCTCTGGGGAGAAATGAACCCCCATATCAAGAGCTGATGCCAAGGACAAAAGCAAAGAGCGAACCTAGGCTTTGCAGTTGCAAGGAGGGCCTTCCTCTCTTGGCTGCCATTTGTAAATGAGGGTTAATGGCAGCGCATCCACTCTCCCTGTCACGAGTGGACACATCGAGTGGACACATGCTGTCTTGGCATGGGACTGGAGGTGAAGTGCAGTGCTGGTCTTTCTGCTAGGCCAGAAGCCCATTGAACACTCGGAGTCAGTTTGGGTTTTAAATAGCTCCCCCAACATGAGCTGCCTCTGGGTGGCCAGGAACTTATTATTTCATTTTCAAAGGGCTTTCTAAGTATCTAAGGAAGGAAAGTTCTTTCCCAAAGGCATTCATGTCACCTACTTTTGCTTTTTTTTTTTTTTCCATTTTACAAATCTGGCCACCATAATTGTGATGGAGTTCTCTGCCATTCAGGTCCCAGCCTGAAAATTCTGATCTGATAAAGTGTGAGCTTAACTAACGTCACAAAGAGAGAAGACAGATGAGTGGCTGGTGATGACAGTCAAGCAGGGAGGCAGGCTGATCCCCGTGCAGCGGGCCCAGAGACCAAGGCCCAGCCTTACCCAGGAGTCTCGGAGGCAGAAGAACTCTCCTCTGCTTCCGGAATCACAGTGACGTATGTCCCTCCTGTGGCTTCAACCAAGAGCAATCAATGTACTCTTTAAATATGAACATATAGGTGCGTGCGTGTATGCGTGCGCATGCGCGCACACACACACACACACACAGGGTCCCTCTAGATTCTTCCACTAGTTCATTACAATCAGAAGCCCTAAGATCTCACATAGGTTCCTTAGTATCAGACCCACACTCTTTGAGGCAACTGGAAGGAAGGGACAACATCTGGCCAACCTCCTGACAGTCACGGGCAGTGGTGGGAGCCCTCAGAGGTCCTGGCTTCTTACATACATATGATAGCATTTCTAAGCTCCTGAGTCAAGACCCTCCACTTCTGCATTCCTATTTATAGGATCTTGAACCAGGGTGGCCCACCCAAGTCCTATCTAAGATCAGGGGGCTTGCCCTTGGACCCCATGCAGTATGGATTCTCTGGGTTGGATTTCATAACACCGCACTGAGTTTTACTACAAGTTTCAGACAAAGAAGGTGTGTCTCGGAGCCGAGAGCATACTTCTGCCCGCTGCGTGGGCGTCAAGTTCAATGCCTTCTTGTCAACACTTGAATGTGTTGAACATCACTCACAAGGGCATTCTTTAAGAAACCTATTAAGTTAATTACCCAGGCATTTTTTCCCCCTCTCTCCCCCTATCCATGCATCTCATATAAGGAAAAAAAATTGGCTTTCTTCCTTTCTTAGATACTTTTGATGTAACTCCTTCCCTTTGGCATAATAACATCTTGTTTATTTCTCCAACAGTTAGTTAGGGTGGCTGCACTACACAGACCTACTTCTTTGCTCAGGTCTCAGTACTGAGGGGAGATAAGGAGGTCTGTGACCCTAGGGATAGGAGACTGAGTCACCTGGCATCCTCCTTTCTGGCTACCTGCCCTCCAGGAGTGACAATGGCGAGAATAAGAAGACAGAGGATGACACAGGAGTCACCCAGAGGTTCAGACTAGGAGGCATTTATTGAACACTTGTCATGGGTCCCTGAACTGTCCACATTGGTTGTGAAAGAAGAAAAAAAATTCTGCCCAGACAAATTTTTCCCAATTTTATGCATATCTGAGCCCTAGGAAAATAAAAGCATCAATTTCTTATTTAAACAAACAACTAAAACAACAACTTTCTCTCTGCCAGGGATTGGTGGCTCATGCCTATAATCTTAGCTACTCAGGAGGCTGAGATCTGAGGATCATGGTTCAAAGCCAACCCAGGCAGGAAAGTCCATGAGACTCTTATTTCCAATTAACTACGTGGTAGAGCACTAGCCTTGAGTAAAAAAGAAAAAGAAAATCTTAGGGACAGTGCCCAGGCCCTGAGTTCAAGCCCCACAATCAGAAAAAAAAAAATTCTCATGGGTACTGGTAGTTCACACCTGTAATGCTAGCTACTCAAGAGGCTGAGTCCTGAAGATCACAGTTCAAAGCCAGCCCAAGAAGGAAAGTTTATGAGATTCTTACCTCCAACTGACTACCAAAAAGCCAAAAATGGAGATGTGGCTCAAGTGGTAGAGTGTTAGCCTTGAACAAAAAGCTAAGGGACTGTGACCAGACCCTGAGTTCAAGCCCCAGGACTGGGTGGGGAAAAAAGCTCAAACTGGGACTTAGGAGCACTGTGTTCTGTGTTCTGGACCTACCCATTGTTGTTTGGTGCTGCCGATGTTGTGACTTGGAATGTGCCCCTCTGTCAAATAACTGCAGGGAGGCTGTGGCTGGCGGGGGGCTCTGCTCCCTGGCATGGCTCACCTGTGTCTGTACTGCTGCCTGTGCCCCACTTGGACAGAGAGTCTGCTCTGAGGAAAGCAGGAGGTGCTTATTCAGACAGACTGAAAGTGAGGACCACCTGGGAGAGGCCATCTACATGCTCTGTGGGGTGGCTGAGCCCTGGGCAGTGACACCTCCATTGAGTGTGACAGGTAGAGGCAGGGCCTGGGGCAGACAGAGCTCTCCAGCTCTAGCACGTAAGTAGAGGTCATGAGCCCGGACCTTTTGCATTCACCTAGAAAGCAAGAAGAGTTTCAGAGAGCTCCACGGAGGCAAAGGAAAGCAGCCAGACCTCAGCCTCCTAATCACTGTATTAGAGGAAACGAGGGCTGCCAGCTTGGATACAGAGGAACACACCCCACAGTTTCCTTGCCAAGACCCTACATAACCCTAAAAGCATCCCTTTCAGGGATGCAAAAACCCTGGAGCAAATGCAGACCTGGCAACAGAGCCCTGTGGCTTCCACCCTCCTCCACCCACCTCAGCCCCTGACTCCCCCCCCCCACTGTCCATTTCCCAGGGCCCAGAAGCAAACCACCCAAACCCTCCTCAATGGATCAATCTGGGTCCACCAAGCAAAGAAACACTGATGTGGTGAGAACTCTGTGTAGAATTGTGGGGTTCAGAGGAAGCCTAAGAGAACATCTGGGCCAGCTCCTCACCCCCAGGCACTTGTGCTCCAAGTCTCAGCTTGGTGGTGGCCTCTTCTAGTCTCCTGGAAGGAGGGAGGGAGGCCAGGGCCACAGAGAGCAAAGCCCTGTGCACACTGGGAGCTGAGAGCTGAGAATCCTAACTTGCAGAAGGACCTCCTTTTTGCCCTCTGATGCTCTTGTTCCTAGGGAGTCCCAAGACCAGCTAAAGTTGTTCCCACCATCCTCCCTGCCCTAGCTCTGACTTAGCCCAGCAACCTCCGATTCACACCCTTCCTCTTCACTCCCTGCTCCGGGAGACCCCATCTATCCGTGCGTAGTCTAGTGCTCGTGGGGGCTGACATGGGAGAGAAGAGCGAGCTCTTCCATGGAGGACAAGGATTTGACCCTGAGCGCCTTGGGATTGGAAAATTGGGCTCATGAGACCTCATTGCCCTTTTCCCCAAGGCATCTAGCACACAGTTTCACTCTGATGCAACAGTCTGCCAGGCGGGTTCTGTGACCCAGGATCCCAGGGGCCTGGCACCTTCTGGGGCAAGAAGAGAGAAGGCTTCTGTGCTCCCCACACCATGGCCACCTTCCATCACAACTGACCCCTGGCCTTCTCTCCCCTCACCCTCAGGGGCTCCCTCCAAAGATCCAACGGACCCCAGTGCCTTGGCTGGAAGTCACGGCCACATCCAACCAGACGGAGAGCAGCCCTTCTGAGGGATGCCCAGCTCAGCTCCAAATCTGGGGAGACCTGTGACTGGACTGACAGAACTAAGTAGCAAAAGCTAATTTATCTCCCTTTCTTACTGTGTGTGTGTGTGTGTGTGTGTGTGTGTGTGTGTGTGTGTGTGTGTGTGTGTGTGTGTGCCCCAGTTACTTAAGTTGACTGAGTCTAAACATTGCATAAGCCATAGCCTGAGTTCCTCTTCCCTCCACCTAGGCAGGAAGGTCCCAGCACCAGGTCATGGCTGTGAGGGAGAGCTCAAAGCCTGTGCATGCGCGCACACTCTCTCTCTGTCTCTCTCTCTGTCTCTCTCTCTGTCTCTCTCTCTGTCTCTCTCTCTGTCTCTGTCTCTCTGTCTGTCTGTCTGTCTCTCTCTCTCTCACACATACACACACACACTCACACACACTCCCTGAGAAAAGCCCCTGAGGCCTCTGTGGGAAGCCTTGCTGGGGAGACTTTTATGGCCAAAGAGGAAGTCTGGGCACTGTGGGCAGCCCAGGCCAGGGAATGGGACAGACACCTGCCAGGAGTAAGTCAGACCACACAGTCTTCTCACCAACTCCCTCCCTGCACTCAGCCTGCTCAGTGAAGTGGGTCAGGCGGGAAAGAGGATCCTTTAGAGGCAGTTTCTTTCTCACATGTGTGCATACACATATACCCATAGGCACACCTTGCCTGCCCCACTGTTCACACTGGCCCACAAGGTGTGATCATAACAAACTTCCGGGCAAAGAAACACAGACCTTCAAAGCTTGCCCGAAATTATCCTCAGCCAGGCAACTGTGTCTCGTGCCTGTAATCTTAGCTACTCAAGAGGCTGAGATCTGAGGATGGAAGTTCAAAGTCTGGAAAGGAAAGTCCATGAGACTCGTGTCTCCAGTTAACCAGCAAAAAGCAGGAAGTGGAGCAGTGTCTCTTGAGGGACAGAGTGCCAGCTTTGAGTGAAAAAGCTAAGGAACAGTGCCCAGGCCCTCAGTTCAAGCCCCAATACCAGCAAAAGGATGAGAGGAAGAGAGGGAGGGAGGAAAGAGGAGAGGGAAGGAGGGAAGGAAGGAGGCAAGGAGAAGAAAGAAGAGAGAAAAAAGAAAGAGAGAGAGAGAGGGAGGGAGGGAGGAAGGGAGGAAGGAAGGAAGGAAGGAAGGAAGGAAAAGAAAGGAGGGAAGGAAAAAAGGAAGGAAGGAAAAAGAAAAAGAAACGTTTACCCTTATCATTGTACAAAGACCACTGAGGCCCGCAGGAAAGTGACTGCCCAAGCACTGCCCAGGCCTCTGCAGCCTTTCATGTGTCAAGGATCAGACACTGGGCCTAGGCAAAGGCAGCTGGGAGAGGGAGTGAGCCTGGACGGGGTGGAGCGCAGCGCTCACCCTGGGCCTTCTGAGAGGTGGGACCAATGCCTGGTGCCACCTGGAGCTCTGCTGTCCAGTTGCATAACTACCGGTTACAAGTGGCTCCCTCTATTTCCTTTAACTAAACTCAAGTCCCTGCTGCCGCAATCCCCTTCCTGAGTAGCTCTGGCTCCCTTTGCAGGGTTGGCTGGGCACCTGTAGCTGGCAGCTGTGCCATGGGAAGCATGGGGCACACATTCCCACCATCACAGATGCTGGAGCGGACTGAGCCTATCCGGATGGAGGTGGCTTGAGAATCAGTTGGCCTACAGGAAGCTGCTCCATGATGAGGGATGAGGTCTCCCACAATGAAAAACGAGGGAGAGAGAACAGACAAGTTGAAGGCAAAAGAGAAGAGAGGAGGGAGGAAATCAAAAGATACAGGAACACAGGAGAGAGAGAGAGAAGTCAAGACGAGATAAGAGGAAACAGAAAAGGAAAGCTTTTTGTTCAAGGCTAACACTCTACCACTTGAGCCACATCTCCATTTTTGGCTTTTTGGTAGTTAGTTGGAGGTAAAAGTCTCATAAACTTTCCTTCTCGGGCTGGCTTTGAACTGTGATCTTCAGGTCTCAGCCTCTTGAGTAGCCAGCCACCCAACCAGCCGGCCTCTCCCCAGGGGGTCTCACTTCCCCACCCTACTCAAGAAGGCCCAGAGCCTAGACTCACAGATACAAAACCAGCTAGGACAAAGAAATGGCAGTGGTGGGGGTGGGGAGGGGAGAGGTGCTCCAGACCTGAAGAGCCAACCTGTATCCAAGTGTTCGTCCCTCCACCTCCCCGGTGCTTCCACACCTGGGCTCCTCGTGGTAGACATGTCTTTTGCTCTTTTCCACGAGGAGGTCCAATCTAAGAGGAGAACCCTGGGGTCCTTTCCACTGTTTTGTCTCAATCTTGGACCATAAAAATGCCTCTCCCACCATCAAACCAGGGATTACTCTGAATCCATCCCCTAGACGCAAGCAATCCGTCTTGTCGCTTTCCCCCACATCCTTCTGAGCAAGCATTAAAGAGGCAGTGCTGAGCTGGCAAAGAGCAGAAAACCCACCCACCCACCCCCATGGAATCAGCCTTTCCCTCCAGTTCTTCCACTTCATCACTTGGACAAGGGCAGCCCTTCCCTGAGCCTCGGTTTCCCACCTTACAGGCATGTTGTGATTGTGAAGGGTTCTGACAGACACAGAACTGGAGACTGAGAACATCCATTGGCCAACCTCAGCAGAAATTCACCAACTCTTACCAGTCAAGCGGGGTGAGGGCCCTGAGGCCCCAGCTTGTACTGGGTTGCCTCCAGCCACTGGAGGCATGGCAGGCTGTCCCGCACCCCTGCAGGTCTCCAACATCAGGTTTCAAGGGACACCTCTGACTCATCACAGTCCCAGCCCCGCTCCGAGCTCCCCACGGCCAGTGCAAGTGATGCAGAAAGTGGCCTGTCTCTTCTGGAGATCTTCCCGCCCTGGACTTAGCATGATATAGAAAAAGATTTAGGAAGCTGCGAACACACCCAGGGTTGCAGAGTCCAGTAAAAGGGGAGAAGCCAGTGCCCCCCTTCAGAACTGGCTCCCTGACGCTGCCCCTTTGTTCTGAAGTGCAAACAGGAGAACATGAAGGTGTGAGTCAGGAGGAGGCAGACATGGGCCAGGCTACCCAGATGCCACTCTCACATCTGCTACTAAACCTCTGCTCCACAGGGACAAGTCAGGGGTGATCCTCTCTGCCTTCCAGTGGAGCCGGTAGGGTAGTGCCACAAGGGCTGGAGTGGAGATGCTGTTCCATACCCATGATGTTGTCGGTTCCCTCGGACCACAACGCCCTCTCCAAGTGACTCGCCCAAAAGCAAGCACCTACCCCTTTCTAGACCTTGTTCTTATCCCACCATTGTGTCCTGTAGAAAGCTGAGTGTGACCTGGAGATATTTCTCTGTGGGCCCCGTCTTACAAGAGGACGGTTGTCTCCCAGCAGAGAGGTTAGAGTGCAAGGAACCAGCATTCTCGGGATCCTTTGCCCTCTGCTAACCTCAATGATCTGTCGGTCACCTGCAGGCAGGGCTGGGCCTGCCTCCGGATGGGCACACCAAGACTACAGGCTGATTCATAAACGAATCCCTCGCCACTTGCACACTCTGCCGTGGTTGGCCCCATCCAGACTCTGAACAGAAGGCCAGTTAGGCAGTGGCAGAACTTTGTGGGGCAACAAAGTGACCTGTTTCTCCATCCTCGGAGGATGGGGGTGTGGCTCTCATTCTGCTCATCACACTCCCTCTGCTGCGGCAGTTCCCCAAGACCCCCAGCCACCCCACCCCCGACCCCGTGCATCACTCTGACAACTGGGCTGGATGGATTTCCACTATATGTTTTATCCCCGGTTGACCAATTTCTACAACCCAATCAAGGTGAAGACTCAGAGAACAACGTGAGTCTCTCTCTCTCCTTGAACAAGTCCTGGGAACACAGGAGCAAAGTATCACTTTAAAAAATCCTCTCTGTATAGCAGGTCACACTGGCCTGCAGCCACAACACCCCGGGCTGTGATCTCACCAAGCTCCAGGAAGCCAAACAGGGTCAGGCTTGGCTGGTCCTGAGTGGGAGACCTCCCAAGCAAAACACAGGTGTTGCTGGTGATTCAGCAGGCCGGCTCCTCCCTCCCGGAGTCTAGATCTTCTCAGGTGTTGGATGGGGCTGGGATGATTCAGTGCTCCTATCAGCACCTGCCTGGAGGAAGGGGGCGTGGTGCTGCCGCAGGCCTTGGCTGTGCTCTCCAGGTCTCCATAGGTTCCTTCCATGAGCTCCGTGGGTTCCATTCTTAAGAATCACAGCGTGTGCACACATCCTTCCTTCCCCCATCCGGGCCCAGTTCCTAAAGTTGGTCATGCCTAGTCATCAGCCTAAATTCTCAGGCTGTCTCAGTCAGGTAAGGATGAAGGAGGGAAAGGCAGCCTCCTGGACTGATGTTCCCCCCACACACCCCAATTCCAAAGAGCTATGGCCTGTAGCTTCCATCGGGCTCTAGGTCTCAGCCCCTAGGACAGTCCCTTTCGATTTGGGAACAGTCAGGATAAAAGGGGTCCATGAAATGAGGGCCATCATTAGCCTGTTTTACAAGCACACAGATATTCATTACACGTCAACCCCATCATTAGAGGCCACAGTGAGAACTCAGGGCATCTTCTTTATTGCAGTGGAAACTGAAGGGTTTCTCCCCCAAACGGTGTTCTGCTTAGGCATCCAGAAGGCCAGAGGCCTCGGTCCCAGGCCTGATTTCTCACTATCCTTCCTCTCTCCTCCCCACTGCAGCCAGGAATTTCCAAGGGAGGGCCAAGAAACTCCTAGTGGGTGTACAAAAGGCATGTGGCTTCTTGGAGACCGAATCCTGTTGTGGGCACAGGTCTGGGGGCTGGGAACAAGGGGAAAGGGTCACCCCAACACAGGGCTCTCCCCACCTTCCTCCGCCAGCCATCCCTAGTAGAAGAGTTGTCGTCTATCAGCTTCCTCTGGGAAGTCCTCCCTGCTCTCCTCCTCCCCCCCCCCTCCAAGGCCCTCAACTGTGGCCTCTTCCTAGGACTGTCCACAGCTAGAATATCTCTTTATTCTCAGGTGCCTACTGCACTGTGAGCCACCCCTGTCAGAGCAAAGCCCTCCGCGCCTAGCAGGCACCCACAAAACATTCAGGCTGAGTTGGCATCAGCCGGCGGCCAGAGCAGGGCCTGTGAACTGGGAGGCAGGGGGACTCTGTCCTTGCCTCAAGGCCTCTTTCCGTCTCTTCCTGTGGGGCGAAACATCTGGCAGCCTGCCCATCCTCTCAGGCCAGTCAGTAAGTGGCTAAAGGTGGAAGTCAATCAAGACTGTAAGTCAGTAAGGGTCACTGCCCTTAATCTAGACGGTATCCTCCTTAACTCCTAAATGTAGTCTCTTTCCACAAATCAGTCACTGAGCAGCTACTTGGACCACTGTTGCCCGATGGGACCACTTCCCCATAAGTGATCGCTTAATGACAAAGTCTAGGTCAAGCCCAGTCTTCCAGCGTGAGCCCTGAGATCCGTCTGGTGTGGTAGGATGGTAAGACTGAAGATGGGGGGGGGGAGGGGACAGAAACCCTGTGGCAATAGGTTGGAGCCCACCCACTGGGACAGGGCATGGAAACTGAATGGAGCGTGGCCGGAGCCCACAGAGAGGCACAGGCCTCTGGAGCCAGCAGATGAATCAGCTGTCATTTGCATTCATTACAGACCCCTTGCTTGTGTGCACGCTGCAGCCTCAGATGCCAGGCAATTAACTGCTCACAGCACAAAGTTCTGTGGAGAAGTTTGTCTCAGCTCCCGTGGCCCAGCCTGGGCGATCCCAGACTCCTCTGTGTTAAGGCTTTGGAGGCCCTGAAGCCTCAGTGGGAATCTGCTCTGAACTAACCACAGTGCACTTTGCTTGGCAGGAGGCAGGTTGAACCCCAGAGAGGACAAGGAGGAGGACTGGCCTGGGGAGTCAGCACTTGTCCTTTCACCCCCTTTGGGGTTACTCTCTGTCGTCACCTGGTCCTCCCATCTCATGCCCCTCAGCCCCATCACCTGGAATGGCCCGGCCCTCAAAGTTGTGCAAAGACTCATTTCAACACTTGGAGAATGAAGATGTTCCCCACCAGGGCTGGATGCCAAACCCCACAAGCTGCCCTGCACACCAGTAACTGCATGCCAGGAGCAGCTGGGGTTACCTCAGCTCCCAGCCTTCCCAGGGGCTGCTGGCATGAGTAGCCCTTAACAAACGACCACCAGGTTCCCCTGGGGTACGAGACCTCCTCCTTCTTCCTGGGGTCATGTCAATCCCTAATAGTTCCAGAGACCCATGGGCCCAACAGTCAGGCCAGGGTGGAGTTTACCAGGCTAGTCTGGGTTGTTTTTCCCATTGTAATTGCCAAGCTCCTCAGGTTGGCATTTGCCGCTGGGCACCATAAAAAGTGACACAATGAAATGAGAGTAAGCCCTTGGCCTTATGGTGACTGCATGGCCCCAGACCCTGGCTGGCCCCTGTGGGTCCCCTTTCACCCTTCCCTGGGTCCAAATGAGCCACTGGCAGGCAGAGACACAGAGGCCAAAGAGCAGGAAGGCAGGATGGCACTTACCAGGGATGGCAGCTTGTTTGGGTATCAGGAAAGAGGGAGAACTAAGCAAGAGCCTTTGTTGCCAACTGCCTGCTAGGACCAAAGCCCCAGAGAGAGGATTGTGACCCTCAAGACTGGGCACCCCATCCACCTACCTCTGATCTTCAGGAAGAGAAACTGTCGCTTGTCATTGCCTTCCTGTTTCTTCCTTTCCCTATGTCCTTGAGGTCTCTGCTCACCTGGGGAACAAGCATCCTTCTCCTCACACAGAGAAAGTAGGTGTGTGGGGGGAGGGCATTGTCTGGGGAAAGAGCATCAATGGGAATCCAGTGCCCACAATCACCTCCACGCAACCATCGAATGGTGCGGCCAAGAATTCAACAGCTCAGAGCCTGTGAGCCTGGATGGGGAAGGCGATACACGCCACCCCATCTGACCGATCTGAGACAAGGCCACCTCGGGACCTGAAGGTTGGCCAGGACCTACAAAAGAAAGGGCAACCTCAAGGGGCCAGTGTCTGGAAGAGACAGGAAAGGAGGCATTTGGGGAATAAGAATTCAAAAAGGATTCCATTGAGGCCATGTCTATTAAGGAGTTAATCCTCTCCCTGGTCCCAAAAGCCCCACAGAAGCCAGACTTAGGGGCAGAGATGGTGTCCAGGTGCTAACTAACATCCATGTGAATCACCTCAGGTGCTTGTTAAAAAGAGAGATTCAAATTTGCTAGGCACAGGGTAGAGCCTGAGATTCTGTATTTCTAGGGCGCTCCCATCCCAGGCTGACTGGGCTGCTGCTCTGAGACGCTGCTGTATTTGAAGCAGCAAGGGGCCAGTGGCGAGGGGCTGGGGCGACTCCCTGTCAGTCCTCAGAAAGAGCTGCCAGCACCTTGTCAGCACCTGGCTTCACAGACTCTGGCCAGCGTCTGTCTTTGAAAAATGAAAAAATAACAGCCTAACCTTTCCACCATTGGGCGCTTCTCTTCTTTCCTTTTCTATTCCCCCCTTCCTCTCTCCCTCTCCCCTTCCTTCCTCCATCCCTTCCTTCCTCCATTCTTTCTTCCCTTTTTCATTCCTTTGTTCCTTTCTTCTATCCTTCCTTCCTTCCTTCCTTCCTTCCTTCCTACCTTCTTTCCTTTTATCCTTCATCACTCCCTCCCTGTTCACCAGACAGCCCCAGACTTGAGAAGTTCAAAAGTCTGGATTGTAGCCATGCACCAGTGGCTCGTGCCTGTCATCCCAACTACTCAGGAAGTTGAGATCTGAGGATCACAGTTCAAAGCCAGCCTAGGCAGGAAAGTCCGTGAGACTCTTATCTCTAACAAACTACCCAGAAAAAGCCAGAAGTGGTGCTGTGGCTCAAGTGTAGGGCACCAGGCTTGAGAGCAGAGAGGCTCAGGGACAGAGCCCAGGCCCTGAGTTCAAGCCCCAAGACCAGCAAAAAAAAGTCTTCGTTGTGCAGAAGAGGGAGGTAAAGCAGAGAAGGGGGGGGCGCTCCAGTGGTGCAATCGGTTAGCGCGGTACTTATACAGCGGAGAAGGGAGCCTGGGATCTGGCTCCTGCTGCTACAGCTTTTCATCTGTGAGGACACAGTGGAGGTTCCTCACTGTTGGGATCCCCCAGCCTCCATCCATCCCCCGGCCCAGCCTAAGTGACCACGTCTCAAAGAGGACCCTTACCTTCTAAATACAAACTGAAGAAGGCAGAGCAGACAAGAGATGGTTGGTAATAGAATGTGAGGAGCAGGGAAGAGCAAGCAGAGGGGACACAGAGGACTTGGTGGACGGGAACTAGAGGAAAGTGATGAGCCAGACATACTCTGTGGACCCAGGGAGCCTCCATCCAGAAATCACAGCCAGCCCAGGAAGCCCCAGTCAGAGGGCTCCCCACACCAGCCTGGTCAGGCCAGGTGGGTGCCAGGAGTCTGCTGGAACCGTCTTGTGGCCAGAACCCGCTTTGCCCCTTCCCAGTGGCTGAGTCCTTTCCATCTCTTCTTCCTCTCCTCCCCTGGGGGTACAGCCACCAGCCAGAAAGATGGGTGCTAGAAATGAGAGATGGAGAATGATAAAAGTCAGGCTGAGGCCCGAGCCCTGCAGCTCCCTTCTCTCCCATTGGGTTGCAGTTTCTCAAGCCCTGTTTGTTTTAGGGATTAACTGAACCCTTTCCTAATTGCTGGAGCCAGCAGACAGGCCTGCAGCCTCCTACATGCAGCCCCGGATGAGAGCTGGGTCCCACCAGCCCAACTCCTGGCTCCTGCAGCCTCTTCTCCACTAACCCTCCACAGTCCTCACCCCCTCTCCCTCCCCCTGGCCCCCTCCCCCCAATGTCCTCAGCACTAGTCAGTTGTCTGTCTGTCCTGCCAGTGGCAGATTCCCACACCCACTTTTAATCCCACATTCTATGATTTACCTTTGTCTCTTCCTAAATGCCATCTTGCTCTGGTCCTCCCATCATTCCTGCCCCCTAACATACCACCTCAGAGAGAGTGAGAGAGAGAGAGAGAGAGAAGGAGAGGGAGAAGGAGAAGGAGAAGGAGTATGTGTATGCACGCCAATGTGTATGAACATGTGCATAGGATACATACATGTATGAACATGCTGTGAGCACATGTATGTAAATGTAGGTGAGTGTGGGAGAGTAGATGTCAGTGAGCATGTATGAGTGTGTGTGTGGTCACATATGAGTATATTGTGTCAGTTATGGGAAATGTGTGTATATGAACCTAAGTGTGAGTTTGTATACTGAGCGTATATGGTGTTTATATCTGTGAGTGTTTATGCGCGTGTGTGAACATGTTGAGTGTGTTAGCGTGTTGTGTGTGAGCCTGTGGGTTGAGCACTTTTGCATGTGGATGTAAGGAGGTGTAACTTTGTATGTATGTGTATGTGAATAAATATGTGTGTATGTGAACATATTGCCAGTGTGTAAGTCTGTATAAGGGGTGTGTGTAAATGCACACACACATGTGTGTGAACTCTTCGGATTTGTGTATGTGAGGGCAGTAAGAGAAACAGCCATCGTTCACCCTACCTCTGGCTCTCTCCCCTGCCACCCAGGGTCCCCGACCTCCCTGTACTGCTGTCAAAGACATGGGTCTTCTCCAGCCCAGCCTCTCCTATGGCCCCCAAGCCCTGCCTGTTCTCACCAGTTCTGGAAAATTCTTGCCACTGTTTGGCTTTTCTTACTCCAATCCCTAAACAATCTCTGGCCACAAAACCAGCAGTGTGTATCTTGCTGCCTGCCCTGGACCCTCCCTAGGGTCCTACCGCACCCCTACCCCAACCCACACCCAGCCGTCTCCTGGATATCTTTCCTGACCCTCTATTCTGAGCCACCTCAGGATCTGCCCACGCCCTGGCCCGTGGCAATGCATCTGTCTCCATGGTCCGGGGCGACTGAGAAAGGTGAGAGGGGTAAGAAAAGCGAAGAGGCCAGGCTCTGATGGCATCATTAAGAGACATTAATGCCCCTCATCAAGGCATATTAATAGACATCATGCGCTGCTTGCTTTGCACGCCTAGGGTGCACGCAGGCCCAGCAGGACGGGCCACAGTCACAGCTGGGTTACCCAGAAGCCCACAGTACAGCCATTAGCCTCATGAGCTGACCCCGCCCGCCCAGAGATGTCTTGGGCCTGTCACAGCCAAAGAGCACTGTCGAGTGGGTTCTGAGGGCTCCTCCCCGCCCTACCAGCCTGGAGCTCAGGTTGGTAATGACCCTTACACTTGGACTTCAGAGCACCCTGTTTCCTAATTCCATCTTCACAACGACTCTGAGAAAACCAGGGCTGCATCGTTAGCATCACTACTTTATGGGTACAGAGTTGAGCACTTCGAAATGAAGTGGCTTGCTCAAAGTCATGCAGCTAATTGGTAATGACTTTGGACGGAAGCCCAGACGGCCCAGTAGCATGGCTGTGCTGGGTGCTGAGTGGCTTATTGACTGACATCTCCATTTCCCTAGTTGCTGTGGCTGCCAGAGATCAGATCAAGAAGCGTGAGTCCTTAAGCTGGGCTGTGTGTCTTTGCCCTTTAAGTGGACACTCTCCCCACCTCTCTACTCTTCAGCAGGGAATTTTCTGGAAGGTGGGAACTAGAGTGAGCTAATTCGTGCAAAAGAAAAAAAAAACCCTGCCAACATGCCTGCCACATGCTCCACAGAAGTTAGCTCCCCTTCCTTAGATGGCAACCACCACATTGACATCCGTGCGGTGGATGAAGGAGGTTGGTGCAGGTGAAGTCTGAAGGGCCTGTTCTTGTTACTTGTTTTGCAGCTCATGATGTTGCCCGGTATAAAATCACTGTGGCAACCACTATAGTTTTTAAAATGACATAAGGTCTTCTCCATGTCATGTGTGTTGAAGAAGATAAGAACCAATGGGAAGAGTTGGGGAATTCTTTTTAAAATCTAAGATAGAAGAAGACAGCAGGGGAATATAGTTATGAGGAAATACCTCATTGCTTACATGATTCCAAACAAAAAGCTTTGACTTATGTCCTGAGTATGTAGAAATGACCATCTTTTGAGACTCAAGTGCAAAGAAAGTAAAGATTTTTTAGGGCAGTGCTATGATCCAGAAACACTCTCTTTCTGTCTCTGTCTCTGTCTCTCTGCCTCTCTCTCTCTCTCTCTCTCTCTCTCTCTCTCCCTCTCCCTCTCCCTCTCTCTCTTTTTCCTTTAATTTTTCTAAAATAAACACTTATTCCTGTTATAGCCTGGAACAAAAAGTTACTGTTGATAAAGGAGAGGTGTTCAGGGTCAGGGTCTCAGACTCACCTACTCTGAGTGCAGCTATGAGTGACAGATTTCAGAAGCATCCTTTCTACCTGTTTCTCAGGTAGCCACTCAAAGTCTCACCCTACCTATAGCTCTTCTCATCCTGCTGCTAAAGCAGCCTGGTGACCCTCCTGGGACACAGCTGTTGAACATGTCAGGAACGGGAAAAACCTTGTCTGGGATCTATAGACTCGGGATTCAGCCTGTTGAGAGCTGTGACTTTTCAGAAATCAGGCACATTGCCTGACATTTGAGCCTGACCTCCTGCCTACACTACCAGCCTTCTCTTGAGTCTCTTCTAGCCTTCTTCTTGAGTCTGGTGGCTGACTCTGTCAGATGGACCGGTCCTGTGGAATCTTTTATCTTGCTTACACATCCAAGGCATTGCTTATGCAGTTTTCTTAATCGAAGCTGTTCTTCCCTTCCCTACTTATCCAGCGGAAAACAAAAAAAAAAACTCCTATGTATCCTTCAAATCCCAAAGTATGGCCTCCCTTCTCTGATCACCACCCCCAAGCAGTTATGTTTTCTTTCATCTGTGCTCCTCTACAGCATTGCCTAGAGACCTCAGTGATTTAAATCTGTCACAGTTATTTTCTTAATGATGTATCTTCCTAGCTAGACCATAAGCTCTCAATACCATGAACTATATCTTATTAATATTTCCATCTCCAGGGGCTGGGATATAGCTCAGTGGAAAAGTGCTTGCCTAGCAATTGCAATATCCTGGGTTCGATCCCCTGTAACAAAAAAGGAAAGACCAAAATATGTGTGTATACACACACACACATATATATATATATATACATATATATGTATATATATATATGTGTGTGTGTGTGTGTGTGTATGTACAGTTAAACAACATTTCCATCTCCAACACAAGGTCTGTTATCCATTCATCTACTGTTCTCTCTAGCTGTCATTTTCCTCAGGATCAACTCCATACTAGATTCCCCCCCCCTTTTTTCACATACACACACACTTAAGAGAAGAGCTATTGGGAGTCTATCCATGAATACTTCATGTGGCCTAGAACAATGAGCCTTAATAAAGTAGACCCTTCAAGCCACAGACCACTTTGACCTTGGCCTTGGGAAATCTTGCCAGTGTGATGGAGGGTGATTAAGTTCTGGGTGAAACTCTTACCATCCTAGATAGCAACTAATGGCAAGAAGTCAGTCATTCCCTCTAGGCCATGTCCTACCCCCACTCTAGCAACTGGAGATGGAGGGAAGCAACCAATTTGGGCTTTCCAGCCAAGGTCAGATTCAAACCTAGGATTCCTTTTGCCAACTGGCGTCAAGAGATCAGGATGTGCTGCCAATCCCTTGTTGTATTCCAACGACGCTGTTCACCATGCTCTCCCAAGAACCTATCATGGTACAGGGAGGGGATCTTGACATTTCTTAAGGGAAACAGGTACACAAAAATCATTGGCCACCCTACAGCCTGGGGTCAGGTGACACTCAGCTCCCAGTGGTACTCAGATCTGAGTGCTCCTTCTTACTACTACTTAGGGACCTCATTCCACCCACTTCAGTGACCAGCCCTCCTTTCTCCACCCCCAGGGCAAGAGAGCAGGCCATGGTTAATTGAATGGAAGCCTTTCTCTTGGCACAGGCCACATCTCCCCAGCCGGGTCTTCTCCAGGCTGGCATTCGGTGGCCTGGCAGCCATGGCCCCTGGGGATCTCAGAGTCTGGGAGCTGTCAATGCCTTCCACTCACTTACCCTTTGTTAACTACAGAATACACAGATTGCTGGGTAGCACTTTCCAGAGCTGTGCCTTTTCCTGGCTCCTTTGCCACTTGGCAGCCTGCAGGCAGCTGTGCAAAACAGCAAGCAGTTTTCTCATTCAGAGCCAGTGTCAGAGAGACTGGGACTCTGTTTCTATTTTCTTGCTCTTTAATTGTTGTTGTTGTGTTTGTTTGCTTGTTTTTCATTTTCTATCCAAGGGTTGTTTTGTTCATTTATCCTTCCCTCACTCATCTTTTTGTGCCTTACTTTCCAAGTGAAGGGGAATCCTTGTCCCAGAATTTTCTTTTTTTAAGTGACACTTCCCACTCAAGACAGGAGCTCATAGCCCAGCCAGAACTGATTGAATCCTCCCGTCCAAATGGAAAGGAGGGAATGAAAAGATTAAATCATCTCCCAAGCCCTGTAGGAAATGTGTGGCTGACCCTCCACTGGTCTGCTAGCCTCGGGGACCTGGAGCATCGCAAAGGTCCAGGTGGGCGGCAGTTGCATGAACATAATTGCAAGGGAATGAGGGCACCAGCCAGCCAGTATCCCTACTGGGACCAGCAACAGCCAAGCCCCCTTTCTCCCCACCCACTGGTGGTCACAAACCAAATCCAGATCCTTTACCTGCAGGACCCTGCACTGGAAAAAAGGGGCTGTCTCCCCACCTTCAGCTCTCAGATGTCCCCACACAAACAGGAAGCAAAGGGTAGCGGTCAGCAGTGTTGCAAGGGCTAGAAGAGAAGTATTTCCTATGCACTGAGTGTGCAGTGCATCCCAGGGCAGGCAAAGACTGAGGCATGCAGCTCCTACCCCTTTATGTTAGTCCTAGTCTGATGAGGATAATGTCCTTGGCCTTTCAGTGCAAGGGGGTATTATGAGGTCAGACCATGAAGTAGTGCCCTGGAGAATAATCACCAGAAACCTCTCAGAACTATGTGCTAAATATCACACATCCACACATACTGCTTCCAGTACTATGTGTTTGACTTGGCCAAATGATTCAGAACAAGTCTTGTAAGACAGTCTATGGTCTCCCTGACTACGGAGACTTTTAATTATGGTCCCAAATTTCCCTAAGATTCTCATATGCCAAACTAGATTGAGAGAGAGGCAGTGGGTGCTGAAGTGAAAGGAAGCACATGTCCACAGAGTCCAGTGTCCTCTGCCATTAGAATAAATTTGTACTGGTACCTGGGCATATAGTGTGGTGGTAGAGCACTTGTCTGACATATGCAAGGCCCTAGCTTTGACCTGCAGAACCTCACAAAAATAATTTGTGCCTATTCCTATGCTAGACAGTTATGCACATACCAAGTACCCTACCCCCCCCACCCATATACACACAAACACTTACTCACCTAAGACTAACTTCTTGAAAAAGAAAGGGAACGATTCCTTTTTGTTGTTGTTGTTAGGGGAGGGGGTTGTTGTGGGGCTTGATCTCAGAGCCTGAGCATTGTCCTGTTGTCCCCAAGCTCTTTTGGCTCACGGCTAGGGTTCTACATTTTGAGCCACAGCACCATTTCTGGTTTCCTGGAGGCTTACTGGAGATAAGAATCTCACAGATTTTTCTTGTCCAGGCTGGTTTTGAAGCATAATCCTCAGATCTCAGCCTCCTGAATAGCTAGGATTACAGGTGTAAGCCACCAGTGCCTGGCTTTGATTACTATTCTTAAATCCTGAGCACATGAGGGTGAGTGCTATGGAGCAACTTTCCACTCCTCCCCTTCCCTCTCTAGGTACGTCATGGGTATCAGCCTTTCTGAGCCCACAGGTCACTGCTAAGGGGAAAAGTTACCTGCCTAAGGCTACCCCTGGAGCATAAAAGGTCCCAGAATGCCACCCCAAGCACCCCAGGGGCTCCTGTCCTACCATTCTAAAAAACCGACCATTGGCATATAAACACACATGTTTCCTTCTCTTGTTCTGTAATGGCAAGACCCCTTGGGATTCTGCCAGTAAGAAGGTCAGCACCAAATCAATGGCAACCTTGTACCTCCAGAAGCATGAACCAAAACAAACCTCTTTTCTTCCAAAGTTGTTTGCATCAAGAATTTGGTAACACAAATGGACTATGACACCTATTATGTAACAATGCGTGCTCTTTGTGTTCTTTTCTATTAACATATTAATTGTTCAAAGATGTCTCATGGTGATATCTCCATACACGTTCATAATATACTTTGAGCATATTACAGTACTTCCTCTATTACTTTCTTATCTTCCCACTTTTTATCATTACTGAGGTGATTCATTATTCTATTTTCATAGATGTATGGAATATATTGAATCTAACTCACCCCCAACATCTTCTCCTTACTTCTCCTTCCCTCTGATTCCTCTCCAAATAATCCCCCTTTCAGATTTATGTCATCTTTTTACAATCTAGAGTCCACAGCTTAGCATGGTAACTTCCCATTTTACTATTTTTTTCTACACAATTCCATTCTTTATGGCTGAATAATACTCCATTGTGTATATACCCATGCACATTTCTTTTATCCATTCATCCATTAATTCCATAGTTTAGACTACAGTGACCAACACTGGCTTATAGACATGAGAATACAAGTATCTCTGTTGTGTGAAGACTTATTGGGACTATCTGGCACTTTTATCATTATTTTTCTAAGGAACCTCCATACTGATGTCCCTAGTGGCTGCACAAATGTCCATTTCCACCACAGCATATGCGCATACCTCCCACGTCCTGGCCAGCATCCGTTGTTGTTTGTTCTCTTGATGATTGCCATTCTGATGCAGGTGAGATGGAATCTTAGTGTAATTTTGATTTGCGTTTCCTTTAGGGCCAATACATGTTCTAGGTTCTGAGAACATGGCGGTGACAAGAGTAAAAATAATTGTGGCCTTTCTCAGTTTACATCATAGAGGGAAAGGTAGATTAACATATATCTGGATGTCATGACATACTATCTAGAAAAAAAATACCAAATATAGATGCTACATTGCAGATATATACTATCGTTTAAGAATAAAAACAAGGTGGGGAAGAGCGTCGGCAGCGTTAGTTGGCTGTGACCTTTGATTGGGAGCCCAGGAAGGCTTATTTAGGAAGTGGTATTTTAGCCAAGATGGGAAAGAAAGGAGTGAAGGAAAGGAGTTAATACACGATGAAACTTTTAAGGTAAATCATGAATTCGAAATAGAGAGAAATGAAAGAGAAATTGAACTGAAAGAGAAATTGCCTTTTCAATGTTTCTGAGGATCAGAAACCCAACTGCGTCTACGCTGTTTGTAATTTCCATAATTATTTCCTTTTTTTAACCGAAGCATTTAGATAAGTTCTTTTTGAAAATGTCAACCTGTCTTCAGCGTCAGAAAGGGAAGGGAAGGGAAGGATTGGTCTGTGCTCAGCCCATCTTAAAGAGGTACAAGCATACCTGGAAGCTGACCGGACAGGCAGCAGCATGGGCGAGAAGAGGACGCCCAAGCGGTGGTCTTAGCAGTCCCTTGCCTCCTTCAGGTTCTCTTTCAGAGTGTGCAGGTGTGGTGCCTGGGCTCATCCAACACTGGCCCCCTACCCAAGTCCCTACCAGGGGTCCCCTCCCTGGTTCACCTCCAGGGCAGCGTTAGCACCTCTCAGTTTCCCCATTCACCTCCATCCAGCTTCCTACAGTGATATCATGCTGCATGGGAGATTTTTTTTTTCCTTTTTGGCAGTTCTAAGGCTTGAACTCAGAGCTTCTCACTGGCTAGGATTGTGTTCTACAACTTGAATCATGCCTTCAGCCCTGCTGTCTTTCTGGGGAGGTGGGGAGGTGGTGATTTTGTAAATGGAGTCTAGTATACTTTTCCACCCAACTGTCCTCAAACTACAATTCTCTGGATCTCAGCTTCCTGAGTAGCTAGGACCACAGGCATGAGCCACCAGCTCCCAGCTCTTAAATGAGATTTTTTTTTTTCTGGTTGGTCATGGGGCTTGAACTCTGGGCCTGGGCGCTGTCCCGCAGCTCTTCAACTCAAGGCAAGCACTCTAGCACTTGAGCCACAGTACCACTTCCAGTTTTCTGGTGGTTAATTAGAGATAAGAGTCCCACGGACTTCCCTGCCCAGGCTGGCTTTGAACTATGTTCCTCAGATCTCAGCCTCCTGAGCAGCTAGGATTACAGGCATGAGCCACTGGCACCTGACTTCAATGAATTTTTTTTAAACCCACAAGCATATTTAAAGAGAGCTGATATATGGGATAGAGAACCATTTCCATTGTAGGCAATAGCTGTATACAATTTAAGGTTTGGTTTGGTGCTGAGGACTGAACTCAGGACCTTACATATGCTAAGCACATGTTCTACCATTGAGCCCAACATCCCCAGTCAATATCTGTATCTTAGTAGTGGTCTTCTGAAAATGATGCCTAATAGCAGAGCAGTGGGCTTGTTGAGACACTATGGGAAGGCTCAGGACAGTGCTGTATGATGAAAGGCCTGAGCAGTTGACCAGCTGATCTAGGGCCCATGGACCCTTCCTCCCCAACCATTCTGGGCTCTCCCAACTCATGGTTCTAATGCCTTGGGATAATTCATCTGACTCCTCCAGATCCCAACTTTCTCATCCTTTAGCATTTAGTCCCCCACAACTCTTGCAGTTGCTGATTCCATGGTAAGAATACCAGTCCCTGCAGGACTGACCAGGGGAAAGGTTTACAGCCAAAGAGCCTAGCCACTCTCAACCCAATTCAAGTCAACCACAGTCCACTCATTACAGAAATTCTTCTGCCACGGGGCCCCTCCTGCCAACAAGGAGCAGCGTCTATCCACAGGACAGGCCTGAGCTTGAACAGCCTAAATGCCCTCAGCGCTTCAGTCAAGTAGAAGGGACAGAGACTGAGGAGCACCGGGGAAGGCGGAAAGGGCTGGTGGCTGGCTACTACTCTGTGAGCCCAATCTAAGGGTAGGCTCGCCTTTGTTACCAGGTGTCACACTCCCTGGGTGAAAGGAATGGGGAGGCTTCCCACCCTGAGCCAGGCCACAAGTCAGACTTTTCCCCAAGGCTCAGACTTGCTCCACACAAGCTGCTCCCTGACACCCTCCCCCTCCTCAAGCAGGCTCCAGCCCCTCCCTCTCCTCTCTGTTTATCACTTGGGTGGGACCCAAGCCTGTGGGGAACTGAAAATCAACAGCCAACCTGGATTGCTATTGTTTGGTTTAACCGAACTGCGGGCTGGGGGGCCTGGGAGGGGAATGAGGGGGAGGAGAAGGCTGGGGAACACTGAGCAGGCGGCTTCCCTGGCCCCGCCCCCAGCCTTCTCCATGGGGCTACAGTAAGTAAGCAGAACTGTTTTGGGAAGGTGACTGCTAGTTCCTGTGGACTCCCGACCTAGTCACCTGGAAAGGATGGGAGTTTAAGGAAGAGGCCACCAGGCTCCAACCTCTTACCCTCATGCTGGAGCCTGGCCCCTCGGCCGCTTGAACACACGGGGGTCCTAATGCCAGCCCTAGACCATGCAAGGCCCGAAGCAGGGGAGTCAAGAGCCTGCATCCAGAAAAGGGCCAAGCAGGCCTGGGTGTAGACAGCCACCTGGGTGCTCCAGAGCTACGGGAGTAGGGGAAGATGGGAAGAAGAGAGAGTGGAGGACCTAATCTAGAAGGCTCTGGCAGAGTGACCTGTCCTTCTAGCCTCCTGCCCCTTCGCTCAATCAAGCATGGCCTCGTCCCTGCTGAGTAAGCCTGGGGAAAAAGCCACTCAGGCCATATCAGCTAAAGATGAGGGGGTCAGAGGGCTTAGGAAGGATGAGTGGCCAGCCAGGGTTGGCTGTCTTCTATCCTGAGCCCCACTCTCCTCTCCTCCAGCTTTCTCTTCCACTTGCCACCCCCCACCCCCGCCATGAACCCCCTCCAGGAGGCAAGGGGCAGGGTCTGCACCCAGGAAGGGCTGGGTAGAAAAGGGGCCAGGGCACAGTTAGGTGTTGGCAGAATCAATTAAGAGTCACGCTAAGCTAATCACCATCATTAAGGTTATAAAACCCCACACCTAGGGGCCACAGGGCTCCCTGGCCTGGCCTGAGGCCCTGAGCTATGGCATGGACCCAGGGGCCCGGCTCCAGTCCCTTTCATCTGAGCATCTCCCGGTTCTGCACAAACAGTAATTAGCACCCGCCCCCGGGGAGCACCTCATTATCCCACAGACACCAAGCAGAGGGGAGGAGGGAAGGGAGAAAGAGGAGGAGGGAAACTGAGGCTAAAGAAACTTCCTTGAACTATGGGGTTGAGCAGGGAGTCAGGCAGGCCTGCCCCTGCTGCCCTCCCTCCCCCTCTGCCTGCTCAGATGGCCTCATTTGCCAAAGGCTGTGGGAGAGCGAAGCCCTCACTAGGGCAAAGATGGACTGAGAATAGTCAGAAGGAACAGTTACGTCCTGTGCCCAGTATCGGGGTGCAGCCCTTTGGGACAGGTCCTATCAGAACTTCCCAGATGCCCTAAGGCCATCCCCCCAAGACTCCCTGAGTCTGTCTCTAGAGCAGTTATACCCTTCCTGCCCCGTCCTGCTCCCCCAGGGAGAGGCAAGCAGACCAAGGGGACAGAAGCATGGGGGGAGGTCAGCCTTCACTGGGTAACCCAAGTCTCACCTGTCTCTCATTTCAGGGCAGCAACATAAAGAAAGGAAAGATCCAGGGCCGCGAGTTAACAGGTAAGCAAGCCCTCTAGTACCCCCTTCCTCCAGCCAGGGAGCTGCTTTGTGATGTGTAACCAGCAGCTCTGTAGAGTCTGATGTCACCTCCACAACTTCCTCACAAGGTTGCCGACATCCAAGTCATCTTATAAAGAGAATGAAACTGGGGGGCCGCAGGCCTGCCCTGTGACACAGGGTTAGTAAGGGACAGAGCTAGCTGGAGTCTGATCACAGGGGCCTGTAGGACTGGGCAGTGCTTGTGACTTCCAAGGCCCTCCCCTCCCTGCTCCCAGCACCCTCTTACTCCCATTCCCCCACACACACCCCTACCCGCCCCTCCACCCCCAGGGTGCTCTCTGGGCTCCATCTGAAGGGATTGCTCAGGTGGTGAGCTCACTGCACACAGGGACTTAGTATAGCCATCTCTCAGGCTGTGAAGCAGCATGGGCTCAGGTTTCTGGGTCCCTGGTCTCACCTCCCAGAGCCTCAGTTTCCTCATCCAGAAAGTGGAGACAGTTGTAAGTGAAGGTTATGCATCTAACCCAGGGTCTGGTCAGATGAGTGGCTCAATGGGTACAGAAATCCCTCCCCCCCACCCCAGTCATTCCGCCCCCCCCCCCGCCTTTACATCTAGAGATTTTAAGTGGATGATTCTTTTGGTGGGCATGCCAGGATTGGGGTATGAACCAAGTGCCTGAAAGCTGTCCATTAGCTTTTTCCACTCAAGGATGGCACTCTACCACTTGAGACCACTTGAAACACAGCTCCACTTCCAGCGTTTTGATGGTTCATTGGAGATAAGAGTCTCATGGACTTTCCTACACAAGCTGGCTTTAGACCACAATCATCAGATCTCAGCTTCCTGAGTAGCTAGGATTACTAGTGGGAGACACCAGCACCCAGGAAAGTGGATGACTCTGAAGTAATGCCCTGGTGATGGGGAAAAGTCTCCAGGTCCCCTGAGGCTTCATCCCCCATTGCATGGAACAACCACTGACTTGAGTACAAACCTCTGACTTGTCCACACTGATTCCTGTCCTTGACGGTGGAATATGCCCACCTCAAGGGTCCTCAGCAACCCCAGTGCCCAACAGTCTTAAGGGATACTGCCCTGCCCTTCACACACCAATGCACACAAAGCTCAGAATGCAGGGGCATTCAGCATTGGTGATATTAGAGAAGAAACACTGATTTACCTGAATTCACACACACACACACACACACACAGAGTCTCTCCAAAACAACCTAGAGCTAGCCCCACAACTCTTCATATGCACAGATCTGTCCCTGTGTAAACCCTCAGACACACACACACACACACACACACACACACACCACACACACACACACACACAGTATCTGCGATGGGAAAGATGGAACAGTCAGGAATTCCCCCAGCTGTTGGCACGCTGTAAGCCCCGTGGCCGGAAGTGCACTATAAGGAACACTGTTAGCAGTGCCAAACAGTTGATTGCTCTTTTGTTTCAAGGTCTTGAGAATAAAGGAGGGGAACTGAACAGCCGTGAAATACCCACCCGTGCTCCCTCCCACCCACAGCCTCATCCAAAACACTCCTTCCCCACCCTTCCCAGGAAGATTCTTGACTCCAGCCTGCTTCTCCTCTTTGGAGAGAGAGATGGAGAGAGGGGAAGGGAGTGGGAAAGAGCCAAGCACTCTTGGAAAAGACCCAGTTTGAAAGACCCTCATCTTGGCCAACAAAACCCTGGGTTCCTGAATACACTTGGGAGAAGAATGAGGGATATCTCCACTCCACTTTTATCTCCCCTCCCCCCCCCAAAAAAACAAGCAAACAACAAACAAACATACAGAAAACAGTATGGAGGAAGAGTCAAGGGGAGGGAGATGAGCCTTCTCGCCAAGGCCCCAAGCACCCAACTCCTTCAGCGCCTGTGATCAAACCTTTGAACCCAGTTCCACCCACTCCCATAACCACTTCCAGATCTTCCAAACCCAGCCAAGAAACTGGCTTCTTTAGGGATTGAGTTCATAAGGAAATGCTGAAAAAATAAATAAAAACCCACGGCCAAACACACTCACAAGGGAAGATGGGTTTCTCTTGAGACAGGAAACACAGCAGGATAGACTAAAGCAAAAACAGGACAACACCAACACCCGTTGGCCCAGAAAGTCCTGGGAACCATGCCAAACCATGCCAGCACCTTAGACCTTCATGTTAGCCTGAAGCCTTTCCCCTCTATTCCTCACTCTCCCCATGTCCCCCCCCACCTCGCCCCTGACCAAAGGTGAAATCCTCATAATGTCTAATGGGAGAGACTCAGAATGGTCAGCAAGGACCATAGAAGACAGGGACACTTTGAGCAGCTAAAGATAGCTACAAGCAGAACCTCTCTGCCCTGGGTAGCATGTACCCGAGCCCACCTATCTATTCTTTTCTTGTCCTGCAGCCTACCGCCCTCCCACCCCACCAGCAGCCACGGGCTTCCATCGCTACCAGTTCTTTCTCTATCCTCAAGGAGAAAAGATCATCTCTCTCCTTCCCAAAGAAAACAAAACTAGAGGTAAGGCTTTCCCATTCCCAAGGTGGATGCTAGGGCGAAACTGAAGCTTTGTGCGTTCATGGGGGAGTTAGAACCTTCATGTGGGAGTTTTAGAGCCTTGACCCCCACCCAAGAGTCTTAAAGACTGGGGTCAAAGGATGGGGTTTCTTGGTAATGAACTAAAATGAGAGTTCTAAGAGATATTGGCTTTCTGTGTGGGGTCCTCCCAGAAGTAAATCCCGTAGACCAAGGAGCACCCCCAAAATCTTTGCACGGCATGTGCAGGCAGCACCCCACAACATCTCAGCAGGTAATTGTGCCCTATAATTGAGGCCAATCTGTGCTAGAGGGCCCTGGAATGCCACTCTGCCGGTCTGTCTTCATTGGTGGCTAATTGCTTGTTCTGCCCTGCCATCTTCAGTGGTAGGGCAAAGATGTCCCCAGACACACCCTTTCCACCGGGTTCTCTGAGCAGCCCTCCATGAACTCTAGAAAGGACCCATTTTCTGTGGATTCCTAATGGCCAACCCAACCTGCTGGGCTTAGCCCTCACCCTTCTGTCTCCAAGGCTGGGCAGCAGGAGGAGCTGGGGCCTGCGGTGACTCACCTGTGTGAGCCACACCCTTCCTCTAGCCTTAGATTTCTCTTCAGGAAAATGGGAAATAAATTAATCCCTATGCACTCCATCACCTCCCCAGTTTGAGGATAGAGAAGGTCGTGTAGAATGCACACGCGGCGGCAATCTGAAGGTACAAAAGGTGGCTCCCTCAGGCTGTCGGCAAAGGAACGGGAGGGTAGGTATCAGCTCCCATTTCCTCTCCCCCAGTGACCCCAACCAACCTCCACCCACTGAGAAGCCAGCGCAGGCATTGTCACATACCCAATGCTTGAGGCCCCAAAGGAGAGGAGCCAGAGCCCAGGGAGGCAGTAGGTCCTGGCAGAGCAGTGGAGTCCTTGAGATGGGTGCCAAACAGGGACCGCCAATGACAGACGGCCCCAGGCACCCGAAACTGCGTCAGTGCCACCTTTCCACCCATGAACCCTCCCCAGGTGCCCTCAGCCCCTGGCCAACCTGCAAGACTCTTTCACGGCTCTGCCAAAACACACTTTCAAGTTTCCATACAAAGAGACAAGGGAGTAAAAAGTGCATGTCCCCCAGGCCAAACAAGTTTCTTCAGCATCCTGGGTACCAATCTCTCCAAAGATGTCAGGAAGCCCCTTCTGCCAGCCCAGCGATCGTCACGCACACCGTCTCCTCCAGCATTACCTAACCTGAAGATTCACGCTGAGTTAAAGCAATGTCTCAGGTCCCCCACCCCCCTTGAGATTCCAGGGGTCCAACACCAAAGTCTCGGGCAGAACCATGCTCAGACAAGATCACACCGAAGAACCTCTCCAGGCACTTGCTGTCTGTGGCAGGATGGCGTGGGGAAGCAGAAGCATTCAATGATGCCAGGAGGAGCAGTTTGTGACAGTGGCAAAGACACTGCCCAACTCTGCCAAGCCAGGGCTCCTGAGGTCCAACCACAGATTCACCTCCAGGAATCACAGCGCCCAGAACACAGGTAGCAAGGCAAAGATGCTGGAAATGTGTGGGACCTGAACTCCATTATCAACCTCTTGGGATCTTTGCTAGAACTACAGGCACACAACACACCCATGACCCACCTTCCATTTACAGGAAAACTTAGACCGTGGGCATGTATCTGAGCCAAATTCTCTTGGGCACCTGTGCCGTTTTCATTTGCTCCCAGACGACAGCCTCGGCAGAGGCTCCGGCCTTGCCATGGGCTGCCTTCCACGTAGCTGTGCTGTGGCCTGTGGAGAAAACTCAATCCCAAGGTCCCAGGGGATTGGTTTTTTCCTTGCCCTCAAGGGGCTTACTGTGCACTTTGGAACCGACATAATAACAACACAAAGCAGCTTATCAGCAAGTGCTTCCCTACATGCTTCTGACTGTGAGGACACTGAAGACCACCAGGTGGGCTGAAGGACCCCCCCTTTTGTTGCTGGGGGTCCCCGCTCTGTCCGGGACAGCACAGTGTCTTCATCGAGGGGAAGGGAGCAAACGTGCTTTTAACATAGGATGGGGAAACGCCACTTCTACTGTCTAGTGATATAACTTTGGGGTGAATCAATGAACCTGTATGGGCCTGCATTTCCTCTCTAGAGAATGAGGAGGTGATCGTTTGTAGCCCATCTACAAATCTTTGGGACCCTGAGGCTCAGTGGAGAAGGCTGGGGATGTGGACTGAGCCCTGTGGAAGAAGATTGGAGTCCTCGATGGAAGGAAGAGTTCCCTGGGCCAGGGAAGCTAGAGGCAGTGAGGGGCTGGCGTGGATGAACCCAAGACGATTGCAAAAGCAGAAACAGCAGTCTTTGCACAATGCCAGGCTCTGAGGGCCTGGCATACTGTAAGTGCTTGGGGACTCATGGAGCCCCAGGCTGGACTGACTCAAGGAGGCCAGGGCACAAGGCCTTGCCAGAGAATGCAGGTCCAGGGACTTGCCTTGGTCTGATTTTTCTCTCGGTGGGAATGGAGCCGGGAGGGAAGGGTGTGGCATAACCAGCTTGGAAAGGGGAAAGGTCAGGCTGGGTATGGGAATATCCCTGGGGACAGCAGGGCAGTTAGAAGAAAGTTTTGCAAAGCAGTTTTGAAACCAGAGTAACCTACAGGCTCCCAGTGTGGTGCAGGGTTCGAAAAAAACAAGTGAAGAACCAGTCTGTTGTTGATGATGGTGATGATGATGATGATGATGATGATGATGATGATGATGATGATGGGGCTTTAATTCAGGGCCTGGACACTGTCCCTGAGTTCTTTTGCTCAAGGTTAGTGTGCTACCACTTTGAGCCATAGCACCACTTCCAGTTTTCTGGTGGTTCATTGAAGATCAGTATCTCACCGACTTTCCTGCCCAGGCTGGCTTCAAATTGCACTCCTCAGGTCTCAGCCTCCTGAGTAGCTAGGAGTAAGGGCATGAGCCACCAGCGCCTGGTAAGAATCAGCCTTTTAGGAATCGTATTCTAGTCCTGTTTGAGCACTTGTCCTCCCTAGAAACTCATGTGTGAATGACAGAAAAGGGTGAGAAGAGCGCTTGAGGTGATCGTACTGAATCTGCCATGACTGTGCAGAGGATGACGGGTGGCATTTCAGAGCCTAGGGGGTTAAACCTGTCCCCTGGGTCCCTCTTTATCCTGTGACTCAGCACAAGTGCATGTGGTCAGCAGATAAGGGCATTCACACCCTCATTGAGGCCAGCTCCAGTGGCTCACACCTGTAATCCTAGCTGCTCAGGAGACTGAGATCTGAGGATCAAGGTCCAAAGCCAGCTGGGGACAGGAAAGTCTGTGAGACGCTTATCTCTAGTTAAGTATCAAAACGCCCGAAGTAGAGAGCTATGGCTCAAGCGGTAGTGCTCCAGCCTTGAGAAAACAGAAAACAGCTAAGGTACAGCACCAACCCCGGAGTTGTAGCCCCAGTACCAGCACAAACAAACACCCTCATAGTGAGAACTTAAACAAGCCATTTCACATCTCTGGACCTATTTCTACCTCATCAAGCCAACAGGTTAGACTAGCTAGTCCACCGTGGAATGACCTAGAACTGATTTACTGTCCACTTCCTGAGCTCTTGCACCTCTGAGTTGTGAACATGAATGGAAACAGCTGAGCAGGCTTGACTGGCAAGACCAACCCCAGATATTTGTGTGTAGGGGTATGTGTGTGCGTGTTGGTTGGTTGGTTTGTTGGTTGGTTGGTGCTGGGCTTGAACTCCTCACTCCAAGCCCTCTCCTGCATCCTGCAGTCCTGAGCCTGAGAAAGGTCAATCTAATCAGTGGCCCCTTCCTAGGGGAAGGCTGTGGTGAGCCTCAAACTTCTAGGGGGCTGTGGCTCCCCATGCCATACCTCAGCCACTTTGCCCAGAGGTGTCACAAGCCGGCCTCATGCTCTCTCATGAATGAGTCAGGGAATTCCTCCCTGTGTCTCACAGGGTAACAGCTAACTTGCCACAGCAGGAGTCAGGGACCAAAGGAACAAGGCAGAGAGGGAGCTGGGCAGGAGTGCTGGGTGTGGGGAAGAGAGGAGGGAAGAGCCCTAAGAGGAAAGAGAAGCCTGCCTCCAGAGCAGCTGCATCCTCAGACTGTCCCCCTCCAGCACGCACACACACACACACACACATACACACACCCCACCAAAAAACCCAAACAAACAGCCCACCCCATGACCTCCCACAGTGGTTCACCTGGCCAGGTTCCCAGAATCCCCCAGGGCCCAGCCTGTGATCACCGTGCAGGCTTGTGGCAGACAGCTCCCTTCTGCCTCTGAAGGGTCGCACCCACCAGGCAGGGCCAGTAGCACTGGGGGACTGGCAGCCATCCAGCCAGGGTCATGCTGGGCAGCCCTCAGACAGGCACCCTTGGCCAGGAGCTACCTAAAATCTCTTCAGGCCATAAGTCCAAAACATCATCCTTACACACATTAGATAAATCATGGAAAACCCACAGATGTCCCCCAAATTCCAGCCCAGTTCAGCAAGCAGTTGCTACTCCCAACTATTGGAGCTGATAACTGTGAGTAAACTTGGCAGCTTGGACCCCCTTATTCCCCTCCCCACTTTTCTTCCCCCCTTAGCCTCAAATAGAGGAGGAAGGAGACTGGCTGATCCAATCAGCAGTCAGCCTTCCAGAGCTAGGCAGAGGCCCCAGGGGTAGAGCCTGTGCCCTACCCGCCAGGCCTCCTGGGTTCTCTCCTCCGGAGGAGACTGGGTAGCTCCTTGCTATCCTGGAATGGCCCAGCCTCTCTCCTGCTCACTCAAACCAAAGTCCCAGTGGTCCTTCCATCCCAAAGCCTCTCAAGTCAGCTGGATCAGCCACTCAGCAAATACGCTCTAGGAGTAATTGGATGTGATGGAACGAGGGCTTTTCAGCTCCTCAGTGAAAGTCTGTGGATGTCATTTAATGGCACAAAAAATAAAAGGCTCAGGCCTCCCGCCTACCAGTGCCAGGACATCATTAATCTCCGCAGAAAGGCATCAGCGTTCCATCATTGCAGCCAGCCCCGATGAGCCAGACAAATTACAGACCTGAGCCTGGCTCTCGTGGGGCGGTTATTAGGTTGGAGTTGGATTCCTGTTGTTTTCTTCAGGGCCACTTCTGTCCCCTGACCAGAAGTGGTGACCTGCCAGGTGATAGAGTGGAACAGGGAGGAAGGGAGGGGGGAACAGGGTATGGATCTTAGTTGGCCATAGCCTGGAGGCACAGGGCAGCTCAGAGTCATAACCTGGGTCACTGCAACAGCTGCCCAGGGCAGAAGGCCAACTGCCAAGGGTTCAGCACTCCGTGCCTTGCTCTCTCGTTCACCTGAATGGAGGCCTGCCTCCATCGGCCTCCCAACTCTTACATCCCAGACTGAGAGGAAAGCATACTTCAAGGCCGCCAGGGAAGGACCAAGTAGCAATTCAGGTGGGAAACGTTTGTTGGCTAGAACGGGCCAGGCAGCTGTCCTAGGCTGGCAGGGGACCTAGGAATGAGGCTATTAAAGAGACTCTAGGCAGCAGTGCCCTGACCAAGGCCTCCCTTCCAAGGATTGGTTTGTAATTTGCCTTGTGTTAATTATGTTACATCAGAAACTCATGGAGGCCGGGCACCAGTGGCTCACACCAATAATCCTCGCTACTCAGGAGACTGAGAGCTGAGGATCACGATTCAAAGCCAGCCCAGGCAGAAAAGTCTTTGGAGACTCTTATCTCCAATTAATCAACAAAAAGCCTGAAGTGGAGGTGTGGCCCAAGTGGAAAAGCATCAACCTTCAGCAAAAAAGCCAAGCAAGAGCTCAAGGCCCCCAGTTAGAGTCCTAATATTGGCACACGTGCACACACACACACACACACACACACACACACACCTGGAACTCACGAGGGCAAGAGTGAGATTGGATAAAAAAGCCACCACCTCCCATGCCTGACAGAGGCCTAGGGAGGCCCTGCCCCCTCAGCTCACAGCACACACACTCTGCATCTAATGGCCCCATTCTTCTCAGTCCTGCAAGGGGGTGAGGACTAGACTAGTTAGAGCATCACTTTCCCAGTCTCCCCAGGCCTGTTTAGCCCTGACAGGCCCAACAAAGCTGGCCAGGAGTATCCAATAACCACCTCCAAACCAGGCAAAGCCAGCTCCGTAGATCCGGGACCTGAAGATGAAAAGCGAGTGTCAACACGTGCCCCAGGCCATTTCTGACTATCACTCCCAAGAACTGCTCCCAGACAATCCCTGCAGCTTGCTGGTGCTCAGCAGGTCAGGCATACAGAACCCCTGGCTTTTAGAGGAGCTTTCCTTACTCTCCCTTCGTCCCCTCCCACAAGACATCCCTGAACTTTACCCTAGCTCCTCTAACCTCAGCACTGGCCAGTAAATGAGGGGGTGACGGCCAGACAGGGCTGCTGGAGCTGGCTGTACAAGATAGGGGGCACCCCAGGGGACCAGGCCCCTGCTGGAAGGCTCCAGAACACCAGAGGCCGCCGCCTCCTGGAAGCCTCTCCCCTGTGGCAGGAAGAGTCTGGCGGGCTACCGGTGCAGCCATCCCGCCCCCTTCCTGCATGGCAGGGGCCTCCTGCAGCTCAGGGACAGAGCAGTGCCATACAGGAAGGGGTTTTCCTCTGAGTGGTGACCACGGAAGCCACAGCTCCTCATCTCTCCCCACACGCCCCTGAGGGCCTGACTCACCCCGTCTTTCTTCAAGAACTTGCTTGGGGTCAGTTCCTCTTGCCCTGTGTGGCAGGAAACTAGTGGGGGCTGTGAGGAGTCCTGAGTGAGCCAGAGAAGGAGGCGGCGGACGCTAGGGCCTGACATTGTGCAGCAGCTGCCCAAGATGCAGAGAACCACAGGACAGTTGGCAATGGGGCTAAGCAGGAGCCTGAGGCTCCGGGGTCACGGGATGCACACAGGAGGCATCTTGTAGCTCAGGGAGGCCTCACTGTCTGGCACGAGGGGAGGCAAATGAGGGCTCATGCGGGTACAGGGGATTTCTTTCCACCCGCCTGCCCTGATCTCGTGATGGGTTTCAATTCCTTCCTTGCCACCCAGGTTCCTTCCTGCCCTCCTTGATGGGGAAAGCCACCTTGTCACCTCGGGTGTGCCCTGCACCAGTTCACCATGAGCTTTTTCCCTGGCACTCACACATGTGCACACACACACATACATACACATATACACACTGGGGTACATACACATATGTATGTATGCATACATACATCCTGGCCTACAAAGGTTGTACCAGGAAGGACACCAATCTGCACCATGGAAATACCTAGTGCAGCTAGCATCCATCTAAGGTCAAATTCTTAGCACCTGGGTCACCCTGCCTCCAGGACACTCCTGCAAGTCCCCCCTCTCACGAGGCCTGGGCCCATAGTTGCTGGGTAAGACAGCACTGAGGGAATGTCAAAGGGCCTTGCCCACATCTGTGCCCTCTAAGAGCTTCCTCACTGGAGCTCCATTCTAGAGGTTCCATCCCCCCTTCCCTCTGTGGTTCCCAATGCTAGTGTGTAAATAGCTCCTGGAGCACCACCAGGCACACAGGAAGTCCTACAGGGGAGTACTGTTGTTATTGTGCTTGTGCCTGCTTGACTTTTAAAATTGTCCTGGCCTAGCCAGGCACCAGTGGCTCCTACCGATAATCCGAGCTCCTCAGGAAGCTGAGCTCTGAGGGTCTCAGTTCAAAGCTAGCCCAGGTAGAAAAGTCCCTGAGACTCTTATCTCCAATTAAACCACCAAAAAGCCAGACATAGAGCTGTTTCTCAAGTGATAGAGTGCTAGCCTTGAGCAAAGAAAGCTCGGGGATGTCATTGTCCAGGCCCTGAGTACAAGCCCCAGCACCAGCAGCAACATATATAAATAAATAGTTCTGCCCTTTAGAACATTTTTGCAATGCCAATCACCCCTGGGAGGGAAGGAGAGCTGCAAGAAAAATATTAAGGTAGACTCAATTTCTATGTCTTTATGAAAAGGAGGGTGTAGGTGTACACACAGCGGCCTGTGAATCTTAGGTGAGTCTAAGAGAACTTCTAGGCTCTTAGCGCCTTTCCCTTATCTGTCTTGGTATCAGAAATGACTGGTCTTGGCCAGGAATGGATGCCTGTAATCCCAGCTCCTCAAGAGGCAAAAGCAGAAGGAACAGGAGTTGGAGGCCACCTGGGCCTAAGACAGAGCGCCTCTCAAATACAAATAATAAATGGTCTGGGGTGTGGCTTAAGCAGCAGAGTGTTAACCTAGCATGTGTGAGGCCCTGAGTTCAATCCCCAATACTAAAGAAAAAAAAGGGGGTAGGCGGAGTAAGGGGAAAAAAAGAACTAAATGACTAGATGACTGGTCTCCAGCATCTCTTCCATATCTGATCTTGCTCTGCTCTGGACAAGGCCTTCCCCAAGAGCTTTCTCCACCCATTGCTAACAAAAAGAACCAACATGCTGGCGCCGGTGACTCACACCTGTAATCCTAGCTACTCAAGAGGCTGCAATCTGAGGATTGCGGTTCAAAGCCAGCCCGGGCAGGAAAGTCCAAGGGACTCTTATCTCCAATAAACCACTAGAAAACCAGAAGTGGCGCTGTGGCTCAAGCAGTAGAGCTCTGGCCTTCAGCTGAAGAGCGCAGGAACAGCACCCAAGCCCAGAGTTCAAACCCCACCACCACTACCAACCAAAAAAAAAAATAAAAAAAAGAACCAACAAACACCAAAAGCGCAAGAAACTGCAGGACACATGTAAATTCCACCTCAATTTAAATTTCAGATAAACAGCAAAAACTGAAAAATAAAACTTTAGTACACTCCACACAACAGGTAGGATACACTTACACAACCAACATTTTGCTGCTTATCTGATATCCAAACTTACCGAGGCTTCCTTTATTTTCCTGGCAACCATTGACGCAGGGTGCCCGAGGCTCAGGGTTTGGGAAACAAGAGCGTGGGAAAATGCCTCTGACCAGTTTCCTCAGCCTCTCCCCAGTGCCCGGGGCTGTGCCCTGCTTACCCTGCGTGTCCACACTTGCCCTAGATGTACCCCTGTTGGGTTGGCTCCCCTCTGAGGTCCCCTCCAGCCTGGGCAGTGACTGGACTTCTCCAACCCCAGCCTAGGGATGTGTCTCCCTCTGTCTCTGCCCCTCCAGGATCCACGTGCTGTCCCTTTACCTCCACCTGAGGAAAGAAGCTCTGTGGCAGGGGTCAGTGGGAGTCCGGAGGAGACGTCTGTAGGCAGGGCATAGATCCCCACCCATCATAGCCCCAGCAGCTAAGATGAGCAGGTGTCATGGGTCTTCATGGTCAGGAGATCCATGGGGAAAAGGGTATGGGTAGAGAGGGCGAACTGCTCACCGACTGGCATTTCCTTTCTGCCTAGATATAAAGACAAATGTGCAGGAAGCCCAAGATGGCTTTGGTTCATCCTCTAACAAGCAGGCACCTAACCCTCCGCCACTTCTCAAGGGCTGTGTGAGCATCCATGGGCCACCTCTAACAAGGAGCCAAGAGGCACTGTCCCCCACAGCCCTGTGACCAAGGCCATCATCTGCTGTCTCCCTGTCAGGCCGCTCCCAGCTCTCAAGAACAGAGTTCTCGGGGCTGGGAAGGTGGCTCAGTGGTAGCGTGCTTGCCTTGCATGCATGAGGCCCTGGGTTCGATTCCTCAGCATCACATAAGCAGAAAAAGCCAGAAGTGGCGCTGTGGCTCAAGTGGTAGAGGGCTAACCTTGAGCTGAAGAGCTGAGGGACAGTGCCCAGGCCCAGAGTTCAGGCCCACAACCGACAAAAATCAAAAAAAAAAAAAAAAAAAAGAACAGAGTTCTCTCTCACTGCCTCCCTGTGTTCTATTATTTTTTTTTTTAGGCTCTTGGAAAATGGACAGCTTTCTGACCCGCTATCAGCTGAATGAGCCTGCAGCAAGCACCCAGTTCATGACCAAGAATGCTCAGGACCCAAAATAAGAGGAGACATCATGGAGTCCAAGTCCAAGGACAAGCAGAGATAACTGTTGGGGAGATGGTGGGCCTCACCTTCCAGGTGTATGTCCACATCACCCATCAGTCCGCAGATGGAACACCCTCTGGGTATGAACCCCTTCTCTTCCAAATTAAAATCATATCATCCAAGGCTTGGTGTTTTGCTTCCTAACCTGTCTTCCTTCAACACCAGCAAGGAGGAATCAGCCAACGTCCAGCCCTGGGATTTGGGACTTTCTTATAAATGAGAGCAGATGGGACTGAGGGCTGGTTGGAGAGCGAGGAGGTAGAGAGCTCTAGGCCTAAATGACAAGTTGTTCATCCTTTCTAAGACTCTGACTCCTCAACTGGCTATCAAGGTAGAAAGAAGCATTAGAGGACCATTGATTTGTCACCTTGGGTCTTGCCAGCTCTGCCATTCACAGCATGCCCTCAATGAATGTTCTCACACCCATTTTGGCCAGCGTGGGGGAAATGGGGCAGACTGTGCAGTTAATAGGGACTCATGAAGCTTCTGGTCCAGTGGGAAGGGTTTTATGGCTTATCAACAAACCGTAACAAGTGCTTCAGGACCTAGAAGGGGCCTGGTTTCTTATGGGAGTCAAAGGCACAGACAAGACCTCTTAGAAGAAGTGATGTTTAATGTCAGAGCTTCAGAGCAGGACAAGGGTTAACTCTGTGAGCAGAGACAAACCTTTGCCAAGCTGCCGTGGCTAACACAGGCATGAGGGCATCTTCCAGGAAAGGAAAGGCCAGTAGTGGAGCTGAAACAAAGTATATGCAAGGAAGGAAACAGCATAGGATAGGTGGGCAAAGGTCACACCATGCCATGTTGATTTTGGATTGTATCCTATACAGCAATGGGAAATCATTGAACAGTAAATAGAGTGGACAGAAATAGGTGTCAGATCAGATATGTGACATGATAAGTTATTCAGGATCCCAGGCATCCACACGGAGTAAGACCCAAGGAAGACACTCTTAGTGTGTGCCTCTGACAATATGGTTATCAAAATGAACTCCAGGAGATGGAAACAAGAGGGTTTTTTTTTCTTTGTTGTCATTTTGTCTTGTTTGTTTGTCTATCTATCTTTGGGAGGGCAACGGGGGCTCAGAACTGGAGGGACAAAGAGTGAACAAATGCAGCGATGGTACTCACTAGACTCTACGTTGAAAATGAACTATATAATTTGTGCGTGGAGATGGGAGCGAAACCTGGGTTAAAGTGATAGAAGGGATGACACTGTCCAAAAAGAAATGTACTCTTCACCTGACAGGTAACTGTCAGCCCTCTGTACATCATCTTTATAATATTGATAATATCATTTTTTAACTCAGGAAAAAAAAATCTCTAAGGGAGCCAGGTGCTGGTAGCTCACATCTGTAGACCTTGCTACTCAGGAGGCTGAGATCTGAGGATCATGATTTGAAGCTAAGCCTGAGCAGGAGAGCTTGTGAGACTCCTATGTCCAATTAACCACCAAAAAACCAGAAGTGGAGCTGTTGTGGCCCAAATGATTCCAAATCTTGAATGGAAAAAAAAATAAGGGACAGTACCCAGGTCCCAAGTTCAAATCCAGCACACACACACACACACACACACACACACACAGTTGTGAGGAATCTCATTTTGTATTGGCATCTAAGCACCACAGATTCCTCTGTACCCCTTTTTACTTTCCCACCCAAGGATTCCCTGGAGACATCTGTAGGCTGGCCCCACGCAGACTTTAAGCCATGGCTTCTCAGCTCTCTTCTTTCTACTCTAGTCTTCTGTATCCCTTCTCCAATCCCTCCTCCCTCTCCCCCTCCCGGATCCCCCCCTCCCAACTCTTCCTCTAGGAGTTAGTAAGTCAAAGAGACATTGGTGACTCAAGTGTGCAAAGTACTTTGAGATCCAAGCATTATCTTGAATATGAGGAGCAAATGCTTAGGCTCTAAAGGGCATGCATGGCAGCCCAGGACAAAAGCAACCTCCCCACTCCTTCAACCCCACCAGGAAAGCCTGCAAAGAGAGCTCAAAGAAGCAACAGCAAGGATCCCATTTACACTGTCATGGAAGGAAGCCTTGGAAGAAACTGTTTGGGTCCCCTATCCCCTGGGACTTTCCTCCACTGCTCACACCCCACCCAGTGCATGGTGTAACTGGCAGCTCCGGCTGGTGCACGGTGCCAGGATAAATAGAAGGTCAGCTTGCTTAAAACACCCCCGAATCCAGACATATCCTCCCTCTTCTGCTTTTAATTCCTTGTGGCCAGTGTGTTTATTTTGAGTAAGGGAAAAAAAAATCGGATGTTTATCCTTCGAGGAAATTATCAGCTTGCTTCTTTCCCTCCCCCCACCCCACCCCCTTTCTTTTGCCCTGATGTTTGGAGCTTTGACTTTAGTTGCAGGGGAGACATGGCCCCCAAAAGTAGAAAAAAAACCACCACAGCTGGCTCAGCTCTAGGCTGAAGCCAGGCCATCCCTGGAAACCACAGCAAAGGACAGCTTGGGGCAGAGGGCGGAGGGCCATGAAGGACCTGGGGGGACCCAGCCTTGACTGCTTTTCACCTGCAGAGTCCTTTGGGTCTCTCACCCCTTCTGTTTTCTCTACCTCCAAGAGGAAACAAAAGGAACATGCAAATTGCTTTGAGATCCCCAATGAAGCAACCAAGAAAAACATAAAGGAACTTTCTGACCTGTGATCAGGGAAAAAGAAGACTGACATTTTTGACATGCTCTGGAGTCTTGAACTTGTAATCCTGGCTACTCTGGAGGCTGAGATCTGAGGCTCACAGATAGAAGTCAGCTCAGGCAGGAAAATTCACAAGACTCCTATCTTCAATTAACCCCCAGAAAGCCAAAAGTAGAGCTGGGGATCAAATGGTAGAACACCAGCCTTGAGCAAAATAGCTAAGGGACAGTGCCAGGGCTTTGAGTTCAAGTCCCAATATCAGCCCTAAAAGAGAAGAAGAGAAGGAAGAGAAAGAGGAGGAGGGAGAAGACTGACATTTTGTCATCATCATTATCTAATTCCATTTCTTGAGAACGTTCTACTTACCAGGCACTATCAAAAGTTTTGCGTGAGTATCATGTAATATATCCCCACTCCAATTCCTAGTCTACCTGGTTCTTCCTACCTATTCATACAACAGTCTACTAATGCAGGTTGAGGAGAGATAAGGAAGGCAACAGATTCCCTTAAGTTTAAGGAATGTATCTTCTGCTCACTAAATGGTAGTGCTGGAACCTGATGTTAACTCAAGCCCTCTGACTAGTATTTAGAGGTAAACAACACTCTAATTTACTTTTTGGGCAATATAAAATAAAAGTCAGGTCTCTGATTCATTCGCGAGCTAGACTGGGCCAAAGAGGGAAGGCTGGAAGTTCCAGGTATTAAAGCTTTAGCCATCCTGGACCAGGTATGACTTATGAGGAAGGTTAGAGCTTCTGAATACTCAAAGCAACAGCCTGGCTGAGTACAAGACCTATTACCACCCTTCCCCAGCTGCCTAAGGCCACTACCTCAGCTCACTGAGTCACTCCTCTTACCTGCCCCCACACACCTATGTGCTGCTTTAGGAAGAAAGGTGGGCAAGGAGAGAAAGCCACTGAGGAAGATGCACAGGTGATGATACTGGTGATGGTGATGGTGGTCATAGTATCGATAATAATTATGACGGTGGCGGTGATGATAATGGTAGAGATAGTGTGGTGATGGTGACAGGAATAATGGTGATGATAGTGACGGTGATAATGACAGTGGTGATGGCGCTTAGTCCTGATAGCAATGGATCCAGGTATTAGAACTGAGCAGCCTTGAAATAAGAAGACATTTTAATATATACATTTGGTGATGCATTCTGTTGGCTGGTTGGTTGGTCTTTGCTGAATTAGGGAATGAATATAAAGCCTCATGTTGCTAAGCAAGCACTGTGCCATTTGAGCCATAATTCCAAGTCCTTTTTGTTCTTAATTTCTTTTTTTTTTTTTTTTGCTAGTCCTGGGGCTTGAACACAGGGCCTGGGCACTGTCCTGGAGCTTCTTTTGCTTAAAGTTAGCACTTCTACCACTTGAGCCACAGCACCACTTCCAGCTTTTTCTGTGTATGTGGTACTGAGGAATCAAACCCAGGACTACATGCATGGGAGGCAAGCACTCTACCACCAAACCACATTCCCAACCCTTTAATTTGTTTTTTTGTTTGTTTGGTTTTTTTTGGGTCGGTCATGGGGCTTGAACTCTGGGCCTGAGCGCTGTCCCTCAGCTCTTCAGCTCAAGGCGAGCGCTCTACCACTTGAGCTACAGTGCCACTTCCGGTTTTCTGGTGGTTTATTGGAGATAAGAGTCTCACGGTCTCTCCTGCCCAGGCTGGCTTTGAACCGCGATCCTCAGATCTCAGCCTCCTGAGTAGCTAGGATTACAGGCGTGAGCCACCAGCGCCCGGCTCCTTTAATTTGTTTTTTAGGCAGGGTTTCATGATTTTCTCACAACTAGCTTTGGATCAAAATCACCCTTTGCCCCTTCTCTCAAGTAGTTGAGATTACAGATATGCACCACTACACCCAGCTTATTTTAGAGATAGGCTCTTGATAACTTGCCAGAACTGTCTTTGAGCCTTGTTCCATCCTCCTGTTTCTATCTCCTGGGCAGCTGTATTACAGGCATGCACAACCAGGCATGGCTGGTAGTGTATTTGTAACACAAATTTTTCTCACCAAAGAGGCCTCAGTTCACATAGGCTATCTACCACTTGGGCAGCCTAGTGACCTGAAACATCTCACTGAACTCTTCCAGACCTATTTCAGGTGAAATAAACAGTATAATGGAAATAAATGCCTTCCTCCCAAGCTAGGTTACGATGGTTGAGAATTAGCAGTGGAGACACCTGAGCACAATGCCTAGCTTGCAGGCTGTTCCGTAAACATGTGCTTTCCTCTCGTTTCCCTACCTCCACCGCACCTGTTCTCCCCAACTCTGCTGGAGGCAGCAGTGAGACCTAGAGTAAGGCTGCACCTCTCCCACAGGAATCTTTCCCAAGAGACCCATCAGAGCTCGGCAGCCCCAGGGGTAGAACCTACTGCCAAGGGAGCCTCAAGCTCCATCCCAGAATCCCCCTCCCAAGCTAAGCAAAGCCTTGGGTGGAAAAACAGGGAAGACGCCCAGTTCCTTAGCAACTAGCAAGCACTTCCTATAAAGACAAAGACCCTTCACTCAGAATGCTTCATTCCTCCCCCAACCTTCCCAGGTATCTGATCCTCTTTGCAAGAGTGGGGCTCGGTCTGCTTCCCCCACCAGGACCTCTGTGGGCCTCTGGCCCCACCCTGCTAGCTAGCCTGTTAGTGCCTGCTAATTAACTTCCCCTCTACCCCCAAGAGCTGCTGGGAGTCACATGAGATCCACGTGCATATACCCACTGCACGTGCACATACACACACACACACACACAACACATGTGCACATCTACCCTTCTGAGAAAAAGAAAGAAATAGGAAAGAAAGATATGACTGTCCAGTCTGTCATACATCAGTTCTAATCTTACCATTCACTGCTGGGTGAGCCTGGACAGGTCAACAGCACACTCTGGGCTTGTTTCCTCATCTACCAAATTATTTGGTATGGATGTTCACTGAGGCCCCTTCCAGCTCAACATTCTGCAATTCTGGTTATCAGGGGGAGCGATTTATTTATTTTTTTAAAAAAGGTACCACTACTGTCCCCTTGGCTTGAAGTTTTGAACGCCACCAGAACAGGGAAGAATAAACATTTTCAGGATTAAGAATGAAAAGGAAAGCTTGGTAATCTTAGCTACTCAGAGGGCTGGGATCCGAGGACTGAGATTCAAGTCTAGCTAGGCCAGAAATGTCTGTGAGACTCTTATCTCCAGTTAAGCATCAAAATGCTAGAAGCAGGAGCTGTGGCTCAAGTGGTAGAGTGCCAGCCTTAATCAAAAAAGCTTAAGTATAGCACCCAAGCCCTGAGTTCAACCTCCAATACAGGCACAAAAGAAAAGAAAAAGGAAAAGGAAAGGAAAGGAAAAAGAAAAAGAAGCCTATACATCTGGCAGTAGAAGCCAGAAAACCCTAGTGGGCAGACCAGATTGGAGATGAGTTTACAAATCTGGGGAGCTGAGAATGCTAGAGAAGTCGCTAACTCATCCACGCCAGATCCAAGCCTAAGGAACCTAGGCAGGGACCCTCGGCAGCTAGTGGAAGAAGCAGAGGAGACCACAGACCGTGAGCCTGTGCTCGAGGACCACGCGCAGGGCACAGAAGCTGAAGTCTGCCCCATCAGCAGCAGTCAGCTGGGCAGAGGTAGAAGCTTAAAAGGAAGGAGGCTGGGCCTGTCAGAAAGACAGCCAGCAAGGCCAGGAGTTCTCACTTTCATTTTAAGTCTCACGATAAAAGCGAGTGAGCAGGCTGAGCATACTTCCTGTCAGGCCTGAGCAGTAGCCTAGGAACCCCAAAATACATTCTTCCCAGGTCCAACTCATACCCACACAGACAGACATGAACTCTGTGCACATTCATATCACTTTAACACTTTATGACTGACCATGGCTGTGAAGCAGGGCCCAGCTAGCATTGCAGGGACAGCCAAAGAAATGGGGTTCTGTCCAGAGCATCTGTCCTGGAGCCTTTTCTTCTGTTTCATTTTTGTTTGTTTAGTGTGTGTGTGTGTGTGTGTGTGTGTGTGTGTGTGTGCGTGTGTGTCCATACTGGGTCTTGAATTCAGGCAGGCCTTATATTCTCACTTGGCTTTTTCACTCAAGGCTGGTGCTTTATGACTTGAACCACACCTCCATTTCCAGCTTTTTTTTGAGGTAGGGGATTAATTGGAAATAAGAGAGTCACAGAATTATCTCACCTGGGTTGGCTTTGAACTGTGGTCCTCAGATCTCAGCCTCCTGAGGAACAAGGATTACAAGTGTGAGCCACCAAGAGTGTGAGCTCAAAACTGTTCCTGTGTAGCAAAAAAAAAAAAAAAATTAATGGACTAAGGCCATTGGGTTGTGTGATGGGAAGGCCTATGGGAATTGGTCCCAGAAAATGAGTAGAAAGAGGAGGTGAACACTGAAGCTGGGGCAGGATGCAGAAGTTTGTAAGGAGGAGAAAGGCTGGAGACCAAGGAACCCATAAGCACCAAATAGCAACTGACCCCTGGCGAGCTCTCCTGTGGATATCCAGACTCACTTCCTAACATGCCTTCAAACCCCGATCCATGTACAAAACCTGCAGTTCAGCCTTTGCCCAGCTGGACACTGACCACTGTTGACTAGAATGCAAGTGTCTTTCCTGCTCTCTGTGAGCCATGCCCCGCCCATGCAAACATCCACAAGCGTGCGCACACACATCCGCACACACCTCTACTGTATGCAACCTGCACATACTGTAAATACAGCAGCCCACACAAAATCACATGGTGTACGAATCCGCCAGACACTCCACAATATTGACTCTGCCAAGCTCTTTCTAGACATCCATGCGAGCTGTGTATTCATGAATTGTTCAGACCAGCCAGTACACACATGGATTTACATGCACATGCTGTCTCCACCCATGCACACAGACTTTGATATACCAGTCTACCTGAGTCATAGAGAACCACCCCCATTTGTATTAGACCTTGAGGACCAGACATGACCAAATCACAACTCTCATTTCCCAGTCTCCTGATGCTGAATTTTTTGTGGCCATAGGGGAGATTTCTTACATGTGACTGTTTTGGGGTTTGGGGTAGGACAGGGTTCTGGCAGAAGAAGAGAAGCAGACCTTTCCCTGAAGTTCACAAGGAAGGCACTCAGACTGTGTGCCCATCTTCCCAGTGGCCCTATCTCTGGCCCCTCATCTGTACTCTGGCCAGCCAGGGAAAGGAGAAGCTAAAAGTGGCCAGTCTGAGTTACTAAATTGGTCCTCAGTGGAGAAAGGGAAACGCGTCAGTTCCCTGGGGAAGTGGCTGAGCCCAGGACAGCCACAAGCCCCTGGGCTTCTACTCCAATGGAACAAAAGTTGCTCAAATAGATCTGACGCTTTGTTTTCGAGCTCAAAATACCCTGTGGTGGCAGCCGGAAGTGTGACCGCGGGAGGGAAGTAGGGCGATCGGAGAGGATTCATTTGAGTTTCCATTGCAGCGACTTTTTCTTTCATTTGGGGTCTATCAGAAGCTTCTGTACTTCTCCCAGAGAGACTTCAAGCAAGAAGTAAGTGTGGCTCTGAGACTGAGGCTGGGGGACCTGCCACCCCCTCCCTGAGGAGGTCTCAGAAAATGACCTGTTCTCTGATCTTGTCAGAATTTTATCTGGGGTGGGGGACTGACCCAGAGGAAGAAGGGCTAATTCCCCAGGGTAAGGGTCAAGTGGCAGGTGACTTTGCCTTCAGAGTCTGCCTTTCCATAGTGTAGTTCAATGCCTGTTTTGTTTTGTTTTCAAACAAGCATCCTACGCAGTATTTTTCAGACCACCCAGTAAAGAGCCATACAGAGGCAGGCTGAAACTCAGATCCTCAGACGAGAATTCAATCCTTTCATAAGCCAGTGGTACCAACAGTAGCTCCAACTGCCAAGATGGAGGACCAGCTGCCAGGGCATGCCCCATCACTGTCCACACCCTCGACCTAATTTATTTTTCCCCATACTCCTTATCAACACCTCACCTGTATTTGTTTTGTGTCTGTCCCCACCCTGAACACTCATAGGACCTGCATTTCTCCACAGCACATCACTGCCTTGCCCCTAATGTGAGACAACTCGGCAGGTGCACAATTAACAATTGCCAAATGTCATGGGGGGGGTGGGAGAAGATAGGAGGAGGGGTGGGAGGTCATCCAACAGTGCTACTGCCTCAAGCAGACTTAGTAATTAAAAAACGCTAATGTCTGCTATATCCACCAGACCCCAGGGCTAGGTACCCAATGCAGTGGGGTGAGGAAGAAAGACATAGGAAGTGGAATCGAAATATAACCACAAAAATCAAGCCAGGTGCAGTAGCTCATACCTGGAATACTAGCCACTCAAGAGGCTGAGATCTAAGGGTGGTGATCCAAAGCCAGCCAGAGCAAGAAAGTTCCTAAGACTCTTATCACAGATTAACCACCAAAAACATCAGAAGAGGTGGTATGGCTGAAGTGGTATAGTGCCAACCTTACGAGAAAAAAAAAAAAACAGAATGGACAGCATTCAGGCCCTGAGTTCAAGCCCCAGTGCCAGCACAAAGTAAATATTTTTTTAAATTAGAAGTTGTTTGTGTCCTTGTGGAATAAATATTGGGTGGGGGTGGATGCAGGAGAGACACATTTATCAAAGGATGATATAAATCAATAGAAATGTAAGCTGGAAGGCTTATTGGCCATCTAAGGTACTGCATGGTAGGAGGCACTAGTGGACAAGTTGTGGTGGCTAAATGGAGGGATGTTTGGAGTGTGAAGCCACAAGACACAGATGTTACATCTTCAGCTGGGCATGAGGGTTGGATGGCATTCCCGCCACCACCTAGGCTAGTAGCTCCTGCCCCCCTGGTACCTGGAGATTCGAACTGGCGGCCAGGGAGGCCAAGCGGCACTGCCCTCAGCCAGGGGCCTATGAACCCGCATTACAGTTCAAAGACAGCAGCTTGGCCTGGGTGCCTGGGTGAGATTTACCAGCTTTTTTAATGATGGCGGGGTAATCACCCTAATGAAGAACTCCCTCGGGGCTTGGGGCAGCCAGACTGCGATGAGGAAACCGGGAGGCCTTGGGAGCCGCCGGTGAGTCACGAGTCACTGAGTGTAGCAAGCTGACCCACAGCTGGGCGCCAAGGACCCCAACTCCCTTCCTGGCTCTGTGCCCCACTTCAGTGTAGCCTCTGGAGCACGTTGTGGGGGGGGGATGTTCATGGCCCACCCCAGAGGACACCGCAACTCCTATCCTTGGAACAGCCTGGGCCTGAGCTAGTTCTTGTAGGACCAGTCCCCCAGCTAACCTGATTTCCCAACTGCCACTGGAGCTCAGGTCTGCGCCTGTCTCTGGAATCCCCTCCCAATTTATGACCTGTATCCCCGAGTGCCTGGGTTTGGAGAAGGAGCCATGCTCTGGTGGGTTCTTGGTACCCCAAATATCTTGAGTTATGTTGAGCTTCCTATCCTCTCTCCTAGAGACACGTGCCTCAGTTTCCCTGACTGACTAGCTGTAGTTTAAGATTACCCACACCACTAAACCAGGCACACACATGCATACATGCGCACACGCGTGCACACACACACACACACACACACACACACACACTGCACACTCTGTTCCCAGTGGCGGGAGCATTAATTACAGTTTGTGCTTGGCTTTGAAGATTAAAAAAAATAAATAAATAAGCCAAGGATCATTACCACTCAATTAATGGGGCTATTACCTCTTGAGTTTATGTCTGATTAATCTTATCCCACCCACCCCTGCCCCCAGCTGGGGATCCAGGTTGTTCCCTTGTATCCCTTCCTTGGACCCCCTACCCCAGGCTCCTTTTTCTTTTCCAGTTTCTCACTGGGAATTAACCCCCTTTCAAGAATGAGGCCTGAGAGTAGTTGACATATTCCATCTTCAAAAAGTATTTATTGAACGTTCCATGAGCCCGGTACTGGCTGCTGGCGTGCAGCAATGAGGAACGCCAGCCCTCACCAGGTGCACGTTCTGGTAGGTGCCAAATGTAGAAATGGGAGCGTGTGTATATCAGAGTTTCCTTCTGTCCCCACCTCTACCTGCAGGCCTCTTCATTCATCGAGACAGCAATGATCAACGGGAACCCAGAGGAACTAGCCCTGGAAGGATGACAGTAATGGCTTCCAGGTTTAGAGATGAAAACAATGAAATTAACCCACAGAGGTGGAAAACAAAAATCATGGCTCCTTGCAGGAACCTCCCCTTCCCTTCCATTGCTTTTCTGTCCCCCTCCTCTTTCAGGACCTTAGCTCCTCCTCTAGGCTCTGGCTATGCCCCCTTGCCCTCACAACAGACCTTCCCCTGAACAGCTACCTACTCTCCCCGCCCCCCCCCTCTCCCCACTCTCTGAACTTCCTGCTTATACCTCCTATGGGATATTTATACCATGCCTCCTATTTGATCATTTCCACCAGAGCCTCCTCACGTCACATGGAACTGCCTGCTCCTGGGAAGTAGGAGTCACAAGTTGCTTCCTTCCACAGAGGAAGTATTCTGGAGAATTAGAGCTCATTGACATGAGAGCACAGTGCACCCCAGACCCAGGAGTCCCATCTCCCCCCAAAAAAAGGAATTCTGGAGGAAAAGAGGTCCCCCCCATCCCATGCCAGGCCATGGTAAGTTGGGGGCTGAAGCTAGAAATGAAAGGATCCAGTTGGGAGAGCGAAAGCAATCTTGTCACTCCTCAAGCCAATCCAGTTTCAAAATCACCAACTTAGATATGTGAACATGTGGAATTGGGGTAAGAAACTCTTATTAAGCATTAGGAAAACAAAAGGACCCGGCTACTGCCCTCTGGAAGCTTAAATACCATCTTCAGTTATTTTCTGGACGAAATAATTCTGAACAAACCAAAGGACTCTATAGTATCAGAGAAAGGAAAAAGAGAGATAGAGACCTACTGGGGAAATCCTTGTCATCAATCAGTCAAGATTTTCTAGCTGAAATGCATGCCTTTAGTAGCACCAGCTGGACCAGTCATTCCCCTCGGGGTGAAAAGACCAGACCAGGGAAGCCTCAGTCCTTTGCAGAAGTGGCTGAAAAAAAAAAAAAAAAGTTCCATTTTTTTTGGAACTCCAGCCTGGCAAAGGGCAGGAAGCCCTGTGTGGGTCAGCGGGCGAAAGAAAAAGAATGCAATACAGCCAGGGGCTCCATCCAGCTCTAGGCCCTCCTCTCCAGGAGCCTAGATTAATGACTGCACACAGCAAAGAAATCAAATGTGTACCTCCATCTTCTCAAAGCAATTATTTGTCTTTTTTGGGGGGGGATCCGGTCCTGGGGCCTGAACTCTGGGCCTGGGTGCTGTCTCTCAGCTCTTCAGCTCAAGGCTAGCGATCTACCACTTGAGCCACAGCGCCACATTTTGTTTATGGAGTGCTGAGGAATCGAACTCAGGGCCTCATGCATGCAAGGCAAGCGCTCTACCACTGAGCTACCTTTCCAGCCCCCTCCATCTTCTCTGGATGGATGAGGCAAAGGCCCCAACTGGTTTAGGCAAAGGAAGATACTGAGGCTAGGATTAGCTGAAAATCAAAGACTCAAGAACAACAACTCTCTCTCTTTGAAAACCCAAAAGTTTTTCTTTTTTTCTTCAAGGGTGGAGAGAACCAGCAGATTTTGCATCTGCTGGGTGAGTAGAGCCTGCACCTAGCAAGAGGTGACTGTAGCGGAAGACGAGAGGTGACAACCTGCTCTCTGGTCTTTTCTCTCCCCAGATGCTGGAGATGGAATCCAGAGCCTCAAACAAACACTACCACTAAACTATACCCCCAGCTTCCCTCCTCTCCTTTCTCTTCTTCTCTCTTCATCACCCTCTCTTTGCTTCCCCTGACTGCCTCTCCCACTACCACCCCATATACCTTTTCTGGCTCATTTCGAATCATAAGGTTCCTCTTTCCAAAAAGCCCCCGAGAGCCCTTTCTGCAGAGACACCATCACTCCCAGCTGAGATGGGACTGTCCCCCAGCGGGCCCCAAGGGAATGTCAGGCCCCCAGAGCACATGACTCCACTTATCCTCTGTGACCCTCTGAGCTAAGACATCAAAGTTCCCATTACAAACCCTCATCCCCTGGCCCAGAACAGTTAACCATGATTAGGAACTCTCCTCTAACAGAATCAGAAACCTATGAATTAATGGAGCTGGGAGGGACAGAGAGGAAGATTAGCTAGTCCAACTCCTACCAAGGCCTATGAGTAAGATGAGCCTGGCTCAAAGTCATAGCTCATTTCTGGCGGAATTCAGAACTCCTGGGCTCCCAGGCTAGCTGGGCTAGTACTTGACACAGGGCACTTTTCTCAAACCTAACCTGCTAAGCCTTTCTTTCCCTCCTTTCCCTAGTCTAAGCTGGAGCCTGAACTCTTATCTCCAGGACAGCCCATTGAAAGGTTCCTATCTTAGAGCAGTCTTGAGGGCAAGCCAGTTTTCAAGCTTGGTACTTCACACATACCTAGCCATGTTACTTCATAACAAAACTTTCTTTAGTTCCTTGACTCTCCCTGAAATTACCTAAAAGACAATTTCCAAAAACACCCCGATTCTAGGGAATTATGAATTAGTTTAAATTTAGACACTATCAGGTGGAAAATGTGTGATTGGGATTGGCGAGGATCTTATAGCTCAGAGGAGTGATAGGGTTGCTCTCACACCTAGAGAGAGGCCCTGGCAGAAATCTCCTTCCTGACCCCCCTGTAGAGGTGAGTGCTATACTCTAGGCTAAGGCTCCTCCCCTGCTCCCTCTGCAGCTCCCCACCCCCCACCTCACCAGATCTAAAGGCATACTAGGATGCCACATTTCAGCTTGCCTTTCTACCCCTCGTTGCTTTCTCCTTGGATTTTATGCCCATTCCTCTTACCCACATCTACCATCTCATTTCTTTCCCCAGACAACAATCATAGGGAGAAATGGGTGGTGTTAAAAGCATTTTTCCCCAGAATCACACAGGGTGAGTTCAAATGTCAGATCAGCCACTTAGTGATCAAATGACCTCTAACAAGGTACTCAGACTCTTCCAACCACTTAGATCTTCCACTTTGATAATAGTAAGTGTGGAAGGGAAGTCCTCTCATCTCTCTTCAGGACTGTTGTAAATGAGTGAAAAAAGCCAGGCACTGGTGCCTCACCCCTGTAATCCTAGCTACTGAGGAGGCTCAGATCTGAGGATCGCAGTTCAAAGCCAGCCCAGACCCCATGAGACTCTTATCTCCAATAAACCACTCAGAAAACTGAAAGTGGTACAGTGGCTCAAGTGGTAGAGCGCTGCCCAGGCCCAGAGTTCAGGCCCCACGACCGGACCCCCCACCCTCCCCCAAAAAAAGTAAAAGTGAAGCTCCAGTTGGGCGCAGGTGGCTCATGCCTGTAATCCTAGCTACTCAGGAGGCTGAGATCTGAGGATCATGTTTCAAACCACCAGAAAACCAGAAGTGGCGCTATGGTTCAAGTGGTAGAGCACTAGCCTTGAGCTAAAGAGCTCAGAGACTGCCCAGGCCTCAGTTCAAGCCCCATGACCAACAAAAAACAAACAAACCAACAAAAAAAAAAAAAAGTGAAGCTCAAGTGGTAGAGCATCAGCCTTAAATGAAAAAGCTGACAAATAGTGCCCAAGCCCTGTACTGACACAAGCCCCAGTTCCAATACACACATACATGCGTGCGGGCGCGCACACACACACACACACACACACACACACACACAGTGAAGAAAGGAAAGTATGTCCCAGGTTCTGGGGAAAGCAAGCATTACTTATCAATCCCCCCATCTTCTAGAGCTATACCCAGAAAGCTCTGTATGCCAGAGCCTCCTGCAGCTCCCAAGACTGCAAATCAGCTGAGCACCAAGGTCAAGATCACCATGAAGCCCTCACAGGAACCCATTCTAGCAGCACTGATGCGCACCTACAGTTTTCTGGGTCAGAGGCCAAGTATTGGACTTAATTTCTTTAAGTTATATATCATCCTATGTTGATTGAGCCATTGTTTGCTGGAGATGTAGCCCAAGACCATGTTCATGCTAAGTAAAGCTCTCTACTGTACATTTAAATGCTACCATGGGGAATTTTCATTTGAAATAATAATAGAACCAGGTACCTGTGATCCTAGCCTACTCAGAAGATTAAGATCTGAGGACTGAGGTCCCAAGCCAGTCTGGACAGGAAACTCCATGAGACTGTTATCTCCAATTAACCACCAAAAAGCCAGAAGTGGAGCTGTGGCTCAAGTAGTAGAGCACCAGCCTTCAGCCAAAAAAAAAAAAGCTAAAAGACAAGGCCCAGGCCCTGAGTTCAAGCCCCATTACAGCCAAATACAAATTAATCAATCAATTAAATGCCAACTGTCTCTGAGAAGAGCAATGTATTAAATAACTAACACCCCAGGTTAGGTTAATTGGGAGGGTAGAGGAAGACAACACAGAAAGACTCTGCTTAATAAAAAAGAGAAGCTAAAGTTCAAAGGGCAGAGGGGTTTATAGAATTAAGCCATGACATAGCCCTTTTCTGTGGTGGATTTCAAGGAGCACATTTTCTCCTTCCTTTTTCTTCCACCAAAACAAATATACCTGGTCCTCCTTAGAAGTAGCAGTCCCTGTAAGTGCAGTTACTAAGGCTAGCTGGGTTTGTGGAAGAGCAACCAGGGCCCAGGCAGCCTCTGCCTTTCGCCAGCTCCAGGGGCAGATACCTTAACTAGTGCCTAATAGTTCCCCAACAAGTTCCGGGCTTAGAGTTCAGGTAATTAGGCCCTTGGCAATCTCACTTGAGCCAGCCAATAAAACCAAAATACTCTCAGCCTCTCTCCAGGAGGGAGAGAGAAAACACAGGGGAGGGAAGGAGAAAAACTTTTTTGGGGACTGGGAAGGTGGCTCAGTGGTAGAGCACTTACTTTGCATGCTCAAGGCCCTGGGTTCGATT